>NC_045442.1:43221174-43310717 GCF_002776525.5 Piliocolobus tephrosceles | reverse complement strand
AAGGAAGGAAGGAAGGAAGGAAGGAAGGAAGGAAGGAAGGAAGGAAGGAAAGAAAAGAAAGAAAGAAAGGAAGGAAGGAAAGAAAGAAAGAAAAGAAAGAGAAAGGCTGAACATCAGTTTGTATCTGCTTGTCCCGAAGTGAAGCCCGAAGAACAGAGGAAAGGTTCTGCTATGATATTGCGCTCCAACTCATCACATCATGTCACAAATAGACAATATGTTAGATGTGGGAATTAAGTGGTCAGTGAAATCAAACACAACCTCTGCCCTCCTGGTTCTGGCGATTCAGTGATGGAGACTTGAGAATCAAATAATAAAATGATCCCACAAATAAATGTACTATTGCAACTGTTGTAAGAACTATGAAAAAAAGTACAACATGCTATGAGAAGGAATAAAACTGGGGGCTGTCATAGGCAAGGGAGTCAGGGAAGGCTGCTTTCCAAAATGAAATCTGAATTGAGATCTAAACCTATCACCTTTTCCTTAATCCCGCCTCCCCGTATGTGTTCTCCATCTCTGTAAATAGTTTCACAATCTATTTGCTAAGGTGAGAAATACAGAAATCAACTTTGACTTCTCTTTCTCCCTCATCTCCCACTCAATCATCAGATCCTACTTTTCTATCTACAAAAATTATTTTCTTTTTGTCCACTTAGATAAGCCTTGTCTCTGCCACCAGCCAACATCTGTATCTGGAATAACTCAACAGCCTCCCAATTAGTTTTCTTGTGCCTCAGGTCTTGCTTGCATTTTGACCTTACCAATCACAATTCATTTTCCGCAATGCAACAAAAATAATCTATCAAAAATACAAATATAATGGAATCACAATCCTATGTTAATTTTTTGGACACTCCCATTGCCATTAGGATGAAATATAAAACTTTAAGATGGCTTTAGACCCTTTATTATCTGACACCTGCTCATTTCTGTAACAGATTTTCTTTCTACTTGCACAGTATCCTCTGGCCATCTTCAATTTCTCTGTTTCTGGAGTAAATCCTGTTCTTTCTTCCTTCCTATCCATTTATCTGAAACACTCTTCTTACTTCCTTCTCTCTGTCTCTCCTACACCTCCTTAACTAATCCTTAAGGTGTTAGTTTTCTGATTTCACTTCTTTGTGTAAACTTCAGTTCCCAAAGTAGGTTCGGACTCACATAGCACCTGTCACACTGGGTCATAATTGCAAACTTTCATTATATTAATTACTTACTAGACTGTGACTTGTCTGAGGGCAGGAGTCATATATTTTCCTACTTACCATTGTATCCCCTACATTAGAACAGTTCCAGGTTCACTGCAATTGCTCCCTGAATATTTATTAAAAGACAAGGAAGCAGGAACAAGGGAAAGAAGGGGAGAAATAAGGGAAGATGAGAGAGAGGGAGGAAGGAGGCTGGGAAGGAAGAAAGAGATAGGGAAATGAAGAAGGGAAGTTGGAAGAGAGGGAAAACAGAAGGAATCCTTAGGAATGTTTCATTGTTCTTACCTTATTTAAATGGCTTTGAAATGAGGAACTTTGCTCATCTATTTGAGCAGGGCAATACAATAAAACTTACCACAATAATAAAATGTTTTGTACTTGTTCTGACCAATGTGGTAGTCACTAGCTACATGGAGCGATTTGAAATGTGGCCAGTGTGATTAAGGAATTGGATTTTTAATATAATTTTATTTTAAATTTAAACAGACTGCTTGGTTAGCTACTATATTGGATATCATGGCCTAGAGGAGCCACTGGCAGGGCCAACCTTGCATGCACCCTCTGGACAACACCTCTTTTAACATTTCTGCTTCCTTACTGCTGAATACCATGTTTTCACTGCAATTTTCCTAGTGTGTTTAGGAATTTTTCTAAACTTCTCCTTTGCCAGGCTGGGCAGCAAAAGTCAAATAAACGTAACACATAGAATGCCATTTACACTTCATTTTCAACAGCCTTAATGAGAGTCATTTCGATTTTGCAAATACTGGTAAGTAATGTCTATCTATAGTATCAAGAGCTGTATTTTTCCCGAACATTCTCTATAACAGTAAAATGGTGAAATAAACGAATAGCCTCTCAGACTATTATGCTGAATGCTACAAAATCAGCTAAAATAAGCACTAAGGTTTAATTTGAACATTGCTTTTCATTCCTTTGGCATACAGAGAAAACAACAGGCTGCAGAATAGCAGGAGGCAGGCAGGGCAGGGAGAGGCAGAGAGAAAAGCATAAAAGGAAAAGTGACTTAATCTTTACCTCCTCACACCAAGCTTAATGACAATCGATCAGTCATCACTCTTAGAAAGCAGCAGTGTGGATTGGGAAGAGCACTGAACTGGGAGTCAGAGTCTTCTTCCACATTACACAGACCTGTCTGGGCAAGCTATACAACTCTGAAACTCAGTGTTTTTCTTCTTACAATAGGGAAACTACACCCATTCTCCCTTTCTGGTTAGGTTTTTGTGAATTTCATATGAAATAATATATGCCCAACGAACATACAATATAAAGTTTTCTTCTTTTTTTTTTTTTTTTTGAGACAGAATCTCACTGTGTTGCTCAAACTGGAGTGTAGTGGCACAATCACAGCTCACTGCAGCCTCAGACTCCTGGGCTCAAATGATTCTCCTGCCTCAGCCTCCCAAGTGACTGGGACCTGGCATATGCCACAACGCTCAACTATTTGTTGTTTCTTTTTTAAAAAGTTTTGATAGGGACATGGTCTCTTTATATTCAGTACAGGTGCTGGTCTCAAACTCCTGGGTTGAAGCTATCCTCCTGTCTTGGCCTCTCAAAGTGCTGGGATTTTAGGGGTGAGCCACCATGCCCAGCCAGTTATTCTTATTGTTATGCAAGATGAGGCAATTTAAAAATTTCAGCACTCTCTGACTCAAAATAAAAACATCAGGACTGAAACTAAGCAAAATATATTATTTTCATTGTTTTAACAGCCATACTAGCCCACTTACCTTTCTTCGGTCCATTGAAATTATCCTGAATTTTTTCTAATCAATATTTCTTGCAGGAAAGTACTTACTTCCACACTCATCCTGGAGCCTGGAAGTGCCATATAGTTTTATACCAGTGGCCACATTATGTGTTGGTTGAGTAGATGGAGAAGGGAGAAGAATTGGCAGGAGAGTTTTGGAATTCAAGATATAATGATGTCTGCAGATAAAATATATCTTTGGATCTCTCTTATCTGGTATTTTCCTTTTAAGTATGTCCTTCAACTTCCATATTATACTAACTTACTTCTCTGAGTAGGTGCCCACTTACTCTTAAATCTTATAGTCCAGTTCTTGTGCCAAGACATTTTCTTATCCTTGAGAGATGTCATCCATTCAATAAGTTTAATTACCTTTTCAACTATATTATAACTACAAGAGGTGCTCCATGAAAAGGAAGAAAAAACCCTTAAGATATCTCCAATCTGAAGGTGGAACTCAGATGCGTGCAGATGACACAATGAACTAGCAGGGCAGAGCAAACTAGGAAAAAATAGACTCTGCCTATGTGTAATGTAAAACCTCCAAACTTTCTAACAGCCTCTCAGAGTGTTGTAATAAAAGTCACCCGTTTTCAATAGCATTCCTACTTTGAATAAAAAGAATATTGACATTTTGTGGGTGAAAATTTCAATTTGCAAATTTTATTTCAGTACAGACAAAACCACCCGAAAATGACAGCCTAGAAACTAATTACACATGGAGGATTCCATTAGGTTGGATCAGACTAAGTGGCTGCTATAGTCAAAATATATTTCAATTGATTTTAATAAAATTTAATTATTTACAGTATGTTATATTCTATGTAGGAAGATTACACATATTTTCTGACATATTTCCATTATGAGAAAACAGTTCCACTAAATAGGTCTAGCATCATTAAAACCTCTATGCACAAATTTTGACTTAAATGAAATATTACCAGTTTTCGAGGTTTGTATTAATAAAATGTTTGTAATAATAAAATTATCATCTAATCAATTGTGACCCACGTATACAAACACAGTTGTTTTCTTTTCTTTGTACATCCATCCATCCATGCATCCATCCATCATAGAGGAAGTTTGATACGAAGAAATAACAAGATGTTTAAAACTGGAGAGACCTGGCATTCAATTTAGATTCTACTATTTAATAATAATTATGTCTCTGGACTTTAGTTTCTCATCATAATATGAATACTTACACTATCTAAACAACAAGTTATTGTAGCATTGAGTATAATCAGTGTTGTAGGATTAGTTTTTAAAGTTTAAATTACAATTATTGAATCTTGGTTGAGATAAGGCAAGGTAAAGCAGCTATTAGCCTTGTATGGAGGAGGTCCCTCCACTAAATAGTGATAAGAATCTCATATCCGGAAACTGGAGGGGCGGAGCAAGATGGCTGAATAGAAACAGCTCCAGTCTCCAACTCCCAGCGCGAGCGACACAGAAGACCGGTGATTTCTGCATTTTCAACTGAGGTACTGGGTTCATCTCACTAGGGAGTGCCGGACAATCGGTGCTGGTCAGCTGCTACAGCCCGACCAGCGAGAGCTGAAGCAGGGTGAGGCATCGCCTCACCTGGGAAGTGCAAAGGGGAAGGGAATCCCTTTTCCTAGCCAGGAGAACTGAGACACACAACACCTGGAAAATCAGGTAACTCCCACCCCAATACTGCGCTTTATCAAGGGTCATAGCAAACGGGCACACCAGAAGATTATATCCCACACCTGGCCGGGAGGGTCCCACACCCACGGAGCCTCCCTCATTGCTAGCACAGCGGTCTGCGATCTAACCGCAAGGCAGCAGCCAGGCTGGGGGAGGGGCACCCGCCATTGCTGAGGCTTAAGTAGGTGAACAAAGCTGCTGGGAAGCTCGAACTGGGTGGAGCTCACAGCAGCTCAAGGAAACCTGCCTGTCTCTGTAGACTCCACCTCTGGGGACAGGGCACAGCTAAACAACAACAACAACAAGAAAAAGCAGCAGAAACCTCTGCAGACACAAACAACTCTGTCTGACAGCTTTGAAGAGAGCAGGGGATCTCCCAACATGGAGGTTGAGATCTGAGAAGGGACAGACTGCCTGCTCAAGTGGGTCCCTGACCCCTGAGTAGCCTAACTGGGAGACATCCCCCACTAGGGGCAGACCGACACCCCACACCTTACACAGTGGAGTACACCCCTGAGAGGAAGCTTACAAAGCAAGAATCAGACAGGTAAACTCACTGTTCAGCAATATTCTATCTTCTGCAGCCTCTGCTGCTGATACCCAGGCAAACAGGGTCTGGAGTGGACCTCAAGCAATCTCCAACAGAACTACAGCTGAGGGTCCTGACGGTTAGAAGGAAAACTGTCAAACATGAAGGACACCTACACCAAAACCCCATCAGCACATCAGCATGATCAAAGACCAGAGACAGACAAAACCACAAAGATGGGGAAAAAGCAGGGCAGAAAACCTGGAAACTCAAAAAATAAGAGAGCATCTCCCCTTGCAAAGGAGCGCAACTCATCACCAGCAATGGATCAAAGCTGGATGGAGAATGACTTTGACGAGATGAGAGAAGAAGGCTTCAGTCCATCAAACTTCTCAGAGCTGAAGGAGGAATTATGTACCCAGCGCAAAGAAACTAAAAATCTTGAAAAAAGAGTGGAAGAATTGACAGCTAGAATAATTAATGCAGAGAAGGTCATAAACAAACTGACAGAGATGAAAACCATTACACGAGAAATATGTGACAAATACACAAGCTTCAGTAACTGACTCAATCAACTGGAAGAAAGAGTATCAGCGATTGAGGATCAAATGAATGAAATGAAGCAAGAAGAGAAACCAAAAGAAAAAAGAAGAAAAAGAAATGAACAAAGCCTGCAAGAAGTATGGGATTATGTAAAAAGACCAAATCTACGTCTGATTGGGGTGCCTGAAAGTGAGGAGGAAAATGGAACCAAGTTGGAAAACACTCTTCAGGATATCATCCAGGAGAACTTCCCCAACCTAGTAGGGAAGGCCAACATTCAAATTCAGGAAATACAGAGAACACCACAAAGATACTCCTCGAGAAGAGCAACTCCAAGACACATAATTGCCAGATTCACCAAAGTTGAAATGAAGGGAAAAGTCTTAAGGGCAGCCAGAGAGAAAGGTCAGGTTACCCACAAAGGGAAGCCCATCAGACTAACAGCAGATCTCTCAGCAGAAACTCTACAAGCCAGAAGCGAGTGGGGGCCAATATTCAACATTCTTAAAGAAAAGAATTTTAAACCCAGAATTTCACCAGCCAAGCTAAGTTTCATAAGTGAAGGAGAAATAAAATCCTTTACAGATAAGCAAATGCTTAGAGATTTTGTCACCACCAGGCCTGCCTTACAAGAGACCCTGAAGGAAGCACTAAACATGGAAAGGAACAATCGGTACCAGCCATTGCAAAAACATGCCAAAATGTAAAGACCATCGAGGCTAGGAAGAAACTGCATCAACTAACGAGCAAAATAACCAGTTAATATAATGGCAGGATCAAGTTCACACATAACAATATTAACCTTAAATGTTAATGGACTAAAGGCCCCAATTAAAAGACACAGACTGGCAAACTGGATAAAGAGTCAAGACCCATCAGTCTGCTGTATTCAGGAGACCCATCTCAAATGCAGAGACATACATAGGCTCAAAATAAAGGGATGGAGGAAGATCTACCAAGCAAATGGAGAACAAAAAAAAAGCAGGGGTTGCAATACTAGTCTCTGATAAAACAGACTTTAAACCATCAAAGATCAAAAGAGACAAAGAAGGCCTTTACATAATGGTAAAGGGATCAATTCAACAGGAAGAGCTAACTATCCTAAATATATATGCACCCAATACAGTAGCACCCAGATTCATAAAGCAAGTCTTTAGAGACCTACAAAGAGACTTAGACTCCCATACAATAATAATGGGAGACTTCAACACCCCACTGTCAACATTAGACAGATCAACGAGACAGAAAGTTAACAAGGATATCCAGGAATTGAACTCATCCCTGCAGCAAGCAGACCTAATAGACATCTACAGAACACTCCACCCCAAATCAACAGAATATATATTGCTCTCAGCACCACATCACACTTATTCCAAAATTGACCACATAATTGGAAGTAAAGCACTCCTCAGCAAATGTGAAAGAACAGAAATTATAACAAACTGTCTCTCAGACCACAGTGCAATCAAACTAGAACTCAGGACGAAGAAACTCAATCAAAACCACTCAACTACATGGAAACTGAACAACCTGCTCCTGAATGACTACTGGGTACATAACGAAATGAAGGCAGAAATAAAGATGTTCTTTGAAACCAATGAGAACAAAGATACAACATACCAGAATCTCTGGGACACATTTAAAGCAGTGTGTAGAGGGAAATTTATAGCACTAAATGCCCACAAGAGAAAGCAGGAAAGGTCTAAAATTGACACTCTAACATCACAATTAAAAGAACTGGAGAAGCAAGAGCAAACACATTCAAAAGCTAGCAGAAGGCAAGAAATAACTAAGATCAGAGCAGAACTGAAAGACATAGAGACACTAAAAACCCTCCAAAAAATCAATGAATCCAGGAGTTGGTTTTTTGAAAAGATCAACAAAATTGACAGACCGCTAGCAAGACTAATAAAGAAGAAAAGAGAGAAGAATCAAATAGATGCAATAAAAAATGATAAAGGGGATATCACCACCGACCCCACAGAAATACAAACTACCATCAGAGAATACTATAAACACCTCTACGCAAATCAACTAGAAAATCTAGAAGAAATGGATAATTTCCTGGACACTTACACTCTCCCAAGACTAAACCAGGAAGAAGTTGAATCCCTGAATAGACCAATAGCAGGCGCTGAAATTGAGGCAATAATTAATAGCCTACCAACCAAAAAAAAGTCCAGGACCAGATGGATTCACAGCTGAATTCTACCAAAGGTACAAGGAGGAGCTGGTAGCATTCCTTCTGAAACTATTCCAATCAATAGAAAAAGAGGGAATCCTCCCTAACTCATTTTATGAGGCCAACATCATCCTGATACCAAAGCCTGGCAGAGACACAACAAAAAAAGAGAATTTTAGACCAATATCCCTGATGAACATCAATGCAAAAATCCTCAATAAAATACTGGCAAATGGGATCCAGCAGCACATCAAAAAGCTTATCCACCATGATCAAGTGGGCTTCATCCCTGGGATGCAAGGCTGGTTCAACATTCGCAAATCAATAAACGCAATCCAGCATATAAACAGAACCAAAGACAAAAACCACATGATTATCTCAATAGATGCAGAAAAGGCCTTTGACAAAATTCAACAGGCCTTCATGCTAAAAACGCTCAATAAATTTGGTATTGATGGAACGTATCTCAAAATAATAAGAGCTATTTATGACAAACCCACACCCAATATCATACTGAATGGGCAAAAACTGGAAAAATTCCCTTTGAAAACTGGCACAAGACAGGGATGCCCTCTCTCACCACTCCTATTCAACATAGTGTTGGAAGTTCTGGCTAGGGTAATCAGGCAAGAGAAGGAAATCAAGGGTATTCAGTTAGGAAAAGAAGAAGTCAAATTGTCCCTGTTTGCAGATGACATGATTGTATATTTAGAAAACCCCATCGTCTCAGCCCAAAATCTCCTTAAGCTGATAAGCAACTTCAGCAAAGTCTCAGAATACAAAATCAATGTGCAAAAATCACAAGCATTCTTATACACCAGTAACAGACAAACAGAGAGCCAAATCATGAATGAACTTCCATTCACAATTGCTTCAAAGAGAATAAAATATCTAGGAATCCAACTTACAAAGGATGTAAAGGACCTCTTCAAGGAGAACTACAAACCACTGCTCAGTGAAATAAAAGAGGACACAAACAAATGGAAGAACATACCATGCTCATGGATAGGAAGAATAAATATTGTGAAAATGGCCACACTGCCCAAGGTTATTTGTAGATTCAATGCCATCCCCATCAAGCTACCAATGAGTTTCTTCACAGAATTGGAAAAAACTGCTTTACAGTTCATATGGAGCCAAAAAAGAGCCCGCATTGCCAAGACAATCCTAAGTCAAAAGAACAAAGCTGCAGGCACAAGTATACATAGGTAACAAACCTGCACGTTATGCACATGTACCATAGAACTTAAAGTATAATAATAAAAAAATAAAAATGAATAAAAATAAAAATAAAAAAAGAAAAAAGAAAATTTGAAACTGAATAAAAAATTATGTGATATCCTTAATATTAAAAATATCCTTAATAAGGTACATGTCCAAGTAATCCCTGGATGTCACTTAATAGCAAGTTCGTGAGAAGGAAAATATAGTAAAATTGATATATTTTGGAGCTGAATATAAAATTTACTTGCATATTTTAAAATAAAACAATGTTTTAAGGAAAAAAAAAAAAGAATCTCATATCCGTCATTAGAAGGAGATACCCAAGCCATATTCATTGTTATAGCTCAAAGAGTAAATGTTTTGGTTACCACATATTGTGGATCAGAAATAATTTTAGACTGGTCAGCATAATATTCTTAGATATTTTAATTTCTATTATGTCATATTGTGTCTTTCTAATTAAATTAAAGTAGTTGAAAACTAAGTAATTATTTTTAAAATTATTTTAAAAATAATTACTTTTTAAACATCATTGAAAAGCTAGTCTTACTCTGATAAGCAGAAGCTAGAAGTGGCAGAGCAGCCAGGGTACAGTACTGTGCCAGTTTTTGTTCCTGTTCAAAATGGGTGACTTTTATTACAACACTCTGGGAGGCTGTTAGAAAGTTTGGAGGTTTTACATTACACACAGGCAGAGCCTATTTTTTCCTAGTTTGCTCTGCCCTGCTAGTTCATTGTGTCATCTGCACGCATCTGAGTTCCACCTTCAGATTGGAGATATCTTAAGGGTTTTTTCTTCCTTTTCATGGAGCACCTCTTGTAGCTATAATATAGCTGAAAAGGTAATTAAACTTATTGAATGGATGACCTCTCTTGTTCTTGTTCATCTGATATTTTTTTAACCAGCTTTATTCATCCTGGCTTCTCCTTTGAGAAGAAGTAATAAAAAAAGAGGGTTCAGCAGCAATCAAGTCTCAATTGAAGATAAGTCATTGGCATTTGCTCTGTGACCATCTCTGTGTATATTAAGAAAGTCAAAAGGCAGTTGCTGCCATTTTGAGTTTTTTTTTTTTTTTGGTGTACAAAACCCATATGAATAGATCTTTGCCTAATGTCCATACATATGTAACTCAGTCAAAATGTGTGATAGACTAGGGAGAATTAAAACTGGCATATATAAATGGCTTAGGTTAAACTCAGGAACCATTTCTGAACAAAGGAAAAAATAAAAGCGCCTTGAAGAATGCCTGCTACAGAGTAAAAATAAAAAAGATAATTCATTTCATTCCCCAAACATTGACTGGGCCCCTACTGTGTGCCATGTACCATCTATTCTTGACCAAATTAAACTAGGTCATTGCTCTGGAGAGGCCTATAATTCCATACTGGAGGAATTCACTGAAAGATATAAATAACATGAGTTTGATAAGTATGATGATAAAAGCACAGCACATCGTGGCCTCAAATAGAAGGAAGGTGTTCACTCAGCTGACAGGGGAAGAGGAGGTTAACGTAACAGAGTGCTGTTCTCAGAAACATGGAAGACAAGGGGTTTATGAGACTTTGGTCTGTGTCAGTCTTGTGCTTGAGCCTAAAATGCTGTCTTGGCCTTGGGATCTCTCCTTATTAGTAGAGCAGTTTGGAAATAAAACAATGACACAAATCCTGGCTTTACTACCCTCCAAGCTGCTCTCATTCATTCATTTGTTCTTTCACCTTCTCATAAAATATTATCAGAGTATTTACATCATATCCAGTGGTTCCACATCTGTGGATTTAACCAACTAGATGGAAAATATTTGAGAAATAAAAGGATGGTTGTATCTGTGCTAAAATATACAGATTTCTTTTCTTGTCATTATTTCTTAAACAATATGATATAATAACTACTTATGAAGCATTTAGATTGTATTAGGTATTATAAGTAACCTAGAGATAATTTAAAGTATGTTGGAGGGTGTACCTAGTTTATATGCAAATACTACATAATTTTATACCAGGGACTTGAACATCAGTGGATTTTGGTATGGGAGGATGGGGTGGGGTTCTGGAACCAAGTCTCCCACAAATACTGTAGAACAACTGTACTTACAATGTGCTAGACACTCTGTAAACAGAATTAATAATAAAATGGATATTATTCTATTTTTGTGGAGCTTATAATATATAATAAATAATTTAATAATTGGAAACAACAACAAGAATCCATAAACATACTTTCGTAAATTATACTATAGTCTATGGACAAAGAGAAAAAGAGAACACAGAGAACATAGAGTAAACCTACCTTAGGCATCAGCATGCACCTCTCCAGGGGTCATGTTTACATTGAGGCATGAAGGAAATGGAAGGGTGAGGAGTGGGAAGCATGAGACAGCAGTGGCAGGGGAGGCATTTCAGGGATGAGAATGGTGCCCAGGGCCTTAGTGGGGAATGAAGAGTAGCATGCTTAAGCTGGAAAAGGTGGCCAGTGAGGGGCAGCTGTAGTTTGGCAAGGAGGAGGCAGCACAAAAGTGCTCACTCAAAATTTATTTACAATCATTTCAAAGTACTCTCTATTCAACTCAGGTAGAGTAATGCCAGAGTTACCGAAATAATATGAATAGGGGTAAGGTGATAACCAGCCCCTACACACAACAAAGAGGCAAGGCAAAACCAGATAAAGTGGATTATCTCCACCTGCCCATTGGCATTCTCTGCCTCCTGCTCTGCTTGGATCTCTTGAGGGATTCTGGATGCAGAGAGTCTTGATTTAGCACTTAAATCCTGCTCTCGTTTTGGTGGAAATATCAAAAACAACTGCTCTTTGTGATCTGTTAAGCAAGTTCTGTGAATCAGGCACTGTCCATGGTGCCCGCATCCTAGTCTTCCTGACACGTGAGCCAGGTCATGATGCTGATCTGCTTCCAGCCAGCTGAAGGCTTCCGATCTCCTTCAGAGTAAATCCTGAAGTCCTTTTGCTCACTTTCAAGGCACTAGATTTGCTGCCTCCTCTCTATCAACTCCATATACTCTCCCTTGCTCATTTGGACCATTCAGTAGAGACAGCTCTACAAGCAGCTCAGCTCACTAGGCAGGTGATGTCTCAAAGTCTTTGCTCTGCTAGTTCCTCTGCTGGAAATACCCTTTGCCCCAGTGACATGATGGTTCAGTCCTCTTAATTTGTTCAACACCTTTCCATCTCAGCAAGGCCTTCCCCATATATTCCGTCTAAAATTGCACTCCAACCTGACCCTTTGCATACTTGCTTTATTTTTCTCCATAGCATGTATCTTCTTCTAATAAGCTATAAAGTGTACTTAAAGTCCAAGAAGGCAGAAATTTTTGTTTGTTTTGTCCATTGCTTATCCCTAACTCCAAGAATAGTGCCATAGTAGATATTCAAAGATATTTTTGAAAGAATCTCATTTAATCTTCACAAGGCAGCACGCAGTGACTAGCTAAAAATGATGGTGAAATAGTTTTCATAAAGTCACAAAAATCATTTCATTGACAAATTAAAATATTGTATTGATGAATATAGTAAATGCCCACAAAATAAACTTAATGTTGCAGTCACAAGATTTAGTAGTTTTTCAACCTCATGAAACGAAAATCAGTTACTTAATTATTATAGCTAGTAATTTTCTTTGCTATTAATTGTATATTATTTGCATTGTGACAACATTATATCTAGTGACTGCATTTCAATTTGAAATTCAAAACTGTAGAAATACAATAAAAAGTTCTGGATAAGATTTCAATGCTATTCTTATAAAATGATATCTCTTGTTTTCTGGTGTTATGGTATAAACTGTGCATTTTAATAAATTATATATTCAAAGTATAAAGAAAAATTGGTTTCCAACTTCAATTTCCAACAAAATATTGGAAAATGTTTCATTTTGCTGGCATTTGAAATTTAAAATGTAAACTTAGATTGCAGAGGGTTTGTTGCTGTTGTTGTACTGCTGTAAGAAATGAAATGCAAAATAGAGCAAAATTGGAAGAAACACAACTAGCCAGACAGATATGTCTCCTTTCTAAAATTACGGTGTTTAAATTTCTCAACTGTGTATTTATTTGAACTTAATGTCTTCAGACACAAGCCTCTCAGGCTGTTAAATGACTCAGAAGACTATACACTGAAACACTCCTGTGTAGGCTTTTTAATTAGCTACTTGTCTTTGATAATATAAGGTGTCACTTTTATTCTCATGTTGAACTCTAGACTGTCTTCTCCACGAGAATACTGAGATTATTGGGACAAACCTGCTCAGTCACTATATTCCTTCTGAGTCTAGTTATA
This sequence comes from Piliocolobus tephrosceles, assembly GCF_002776525.5. NCBI lineage: Eukaryota > Metazoa > Chordata > Mammalia > Primates > Cercopithecidae > Piliocolobus > Piliocolobus tephrosceles. Next base: position 43,297,301 of record NC_045442.1, on the reverse strand, counting down.
ACATGTTAGATCAAGAAGCTTCCTTCCAGAATGTAACTGGAGAGGTCTAGTTGTCAATTCAGGCAAGTTGGCTAAGTGAGAGAGTGTGAGTAGGTGGGATCTTGAGTCTATGGAGTGAGATACTGGGCAAGAGCAGCAGTAGGGAGCTGAGTGAGTAACTTCAGCACAGTGAAGACAGTGATATGACTTTTCCCTTGACCTCCTTCTTAGGTATTCTGGTGTATGGGGGCATGTGGGCACAGGATTTGGAGTCCCATCCTCAATTGCTGATATTCTCTTGGCTTACAAATAGATTCCAGGTGAATGAACTATAGGCTTCAATTAAAAGGATGGGGTACAATGATTAGACAGGGCATGGTGGTTCCAAATCTGGGGAAAAGTGTCTTTCAAAGCTATAGCATCTGTCCTTCCAGAGAACTACTGGGCTATAGCAAAATGATAAAAATTAATCTTTAAAATTCTAACACTAATATTGCTTCACAATCTGATCAAAAACCCTAACAACATGATGCTGTGTGTGTGTGACAAACTCTTCTACAGTGATACTAATATTCTTGTAGCTCTAGTAGCTCTACCCTGACGTAAAATCTCCCCAGGTAGTGTAAAACTCAATGCCTTAAGATAGTAATCCCTTAATGCATGGCCACTGATCAGTAAATAAGTGAATGAATAAATGGTCAACAAAGGAACACCCACCTCTGAGCAAATATTGGCAGTTTACCCTAAAAAGCAAGTAATGAAGCTTTCTGATAATTGGCATTTTTCAACTTAGCTTTTTTAAAGGCTATCGATAAAAACATTCTTAATGAAATTAGACATTACATTTTAAAAAATGGAACAATTTAACAGTAATAAAATGATTTTCTTTCAGTGACATATTAGAAACTATATTTAGAAAACAATTTGTAATCTTACACAAACCATGTGGACTTTAATATATACCAGAAAAAGTTCATTTGTACAAAGTTTTCTGTTTGCTAATTTTAATTTTCTTTCTAATATAGTAGCTTCAATATAGGTATGTGAACCAATTGGCTGACCTCTATTCCCTTCTCCTATTCTGCCCCCAAATGGGATGAAGGTAGCACTTCAGAGTGGGCAGATCAAGGAGACTTAGTCCTAGACAGGCTGTCCTGCATCTGTTTTTCTTCGGACAAATTGAAGTGTTTCAGTTGATGGTGCCAATCAACTGGAAAACCTATTTACATAACTCCAGAGAATATACTTCAGACAGTGTAGAATGAGGTATATGCCCTGGGGTTCGTTGTCTGGCACCAGGAAAATTTAGAACACAGACACACACGAGGAGTTTAGGAGTGGAGGTTTAATAGATAGAAGAGAAGAGAAAGAGAAACAGCTTTCTCTATAGAGAGAGGGGTCTCTGAGCAGTAAAGACCAGCTGGTGGCAAATGCCCCTAGTTTTATAGTCCAGTTTGAGGAGGCAGTGTCTGATCAACATTGGGCTCATTCGATCAGGTATGACATTTACATAGTACATGGGGAAGGCTGGTCACTCCACCCTAATCTTCTTATGCAAATGGACTTTCCAGTTGATTGGCACCATCTTGTCTGCTCCTTTACAGTACACATGGCTGGCAGAGAAGGGAAGACGGAGCCGCCATCTTGAACATGCCTAGTCCTTAGTTCCCGCCAGCATTCACCCATGCAAGCTCCCAGCTTGCAGGATGCTCTTTGTTAGAAAATGATTTGAGGCCACTTTTCATTAAAAAGATAAGCCTTACCGAGGACTCCATGCCCTTCTATCTGCCTAAGTGATTTCTTCTTTACTCCTGTATCAAAATTACTGAATATGTCCGGTGGCTTACTTTACTCACTTGCCAAATGACAGGAAGAACATCTGCCCTCCCTACGACCCAGGTAATGGGGAAAGAGCTTTGAAAATTCTGAAGCGGAATACAAATGTAAAACACTAACATGACATATCACCAAGAAAGTCCCTTTTTGCTTCCGGAGAGTGACTCTACAGCTGCGAGCCTCCACCCAACTTCTAACTGGAATGTGTGGGAATTTCTAGAGAGACTAGCCTTATCTGGAAGTACAAGGAACTATGTGCCTTACTCTCTAAATTCAGAGGCAAAGCTGCTGAAATTGTGCCTGCTATGCCATAATAGAGCTGGCCAAAAGCATTTATTTAAGATAAACCATTTCTGAAAATCCTACTGGATCTGGTGTATACAAGGAAGCCTGGGGGTAGAGGGTGTCCTCAGATTGAGATGATGAAGGTGTGACTATGTTACAGGCTGAATATGCTCCCCTTCCTTCAAATTGTGTAGTCCTAATCCCTAGTATCTCAGAATGTGAGTATATTTGGAGATAGGGCCTTTAAAGAGATAATTAAGATAAAAAAGAAATCACTAGGGTGGGACCTAATCCAATATAACTGGTGTCCTTGTGAGAAGAGGAAATTTGGACACAGACAGGTACAGGGGAAAGTGTGAAGACAAAGGGAGAAAACAGTCATCTACAAGCGAAAGAGAGAGGCCTCAGAAGAAAGCAAACTTGTTGACACCTTAATCTTAGACTTCTAGTTTTCAGGGCTTTGAGAAAATAAATTTCCATTGTTTACGCCACCCAGTCTGGGTACTTTGTTATGGCAGCCATAGCAAATTAATACACTCTACCTTCATCTTTCTTTCCCCATGCAAGAAGGGAATACACTGGACCTTAAACCTCTTTTTTCCTCAAAGAGTGTGCCCAAGCCTTTCTCCTACTAGGTAGATCAGTGGTCACTGGCCTTAAAGTTGCTGAGTCACTGAACTTGCACCATCACTGATTATTTGATGTTGAAAGGGTAAGAAAGATGACAGGAGATGGAGGGTGAGACTGCAAGGGAATCCCAAGAGCAGCTTGCATTGGCACCACTTGGTGTGAAAAGAATACTCAAGTCTCCTGTGGACCTAATGGATGCTGTACAAAGCAGCTGGATCCCATTAGGAGGGGTTCCTGGTAGAGCAAGTGGTTCTAAGGGAAGATTTTTCCACTGGGGGAGTGAGAGTCAAGAAGAAGTTAGGCCTTGGCAGACCCACCCTTGCCAATGTGGAGCACAGAAGTATGCCCTTACCTGGAGGAGGTCTCCAATGAGTCACAGGTGAACAGCTCTCAGCTATTCAACATTCGAACATGAGCTGTACAGGAGAATCAGTAGCTATTTAGGGATAAATCCCAAAGTAGCAGTAACCCAGTAATAGGGGACGGTTAACTTGGGACTGCAACCATGTTGGTGATCAGAAAGAGAAAGTCTGTGTCCTCCTTCCCTCATCAAGGAAGTGGTTGGAGAGGGCAGACTATATCCTTCCTTAAACACACCTCCCCTTCCCCAAGCAGCTCCATCTTCCAAGTCTGGCCCATGAAAGTGGATAAGAGGAAAAATTTTAGTAAATAGTTTGGGTTATATAAATTAATGACTGACCTAAATTTTACATTTCATTGAGGAGTTAAAAAAAAAAAAAAAAAAAGTCCTTTCTGGCCAGAATGGGAAATTTGGGGTTCAAATGTGTGCAGCCTTGATAATCAAGTAAGTTACATCTTGTGTGTATCAGCTCTGAAGCTCCCCAGTCAAAACCACTTAATACAAATGAAATATAACAAAGTTGCTTGGTGGGTATTTTACTCCAACCTAGTAAAGTTCTCTTTCATCCTCAGCAATTTTTTTCAAAATTTTGTAATTCACCTCACTCTTATAATCCCACTCTGAAATTTCAATGTTGCCTCTGGAAACAAACAAACAAACAAACACAAAAACAAAACAAAACAAACAAACAAAAGAAAAACAAGAGTAGCAGTATGATCCTGAACGTGTCACTTAACTTCTCTGAAAATTAGCTCATCTGCAAAATGGGGATAATAGTATCAGTTTGCAGGGTGGTTGAAAAGAAAAAAATGATATACAGCATGCAATGTTAAGTCTGGCCCATACTACACACTTGATCAATGGTAGTTACTATTATTATTATTAACAATACTTATATGAGTGAATCTTATATTCTAGGAACACTAATCTATCAATGTTATCCAAAATGGGATACTGGTGTTCTCATGCAAGCTATCCATCCGGAAAATACATGGCACTCACCAGGGAACATATACCCTGATGTCAATTGTCACCTCCTTGGTGAAGCCTTTTTTGACTCCTGCTTTTTCTTCCCTTTGTCCTTTTTCCCATACTGCAGAAATAACTGTTTACTCCACTGTGCTTTGTTCAATATGCTGGAAAAGTACTTAGTACTTTAGTTTCTCCAACAAAACAATGAAGCTAGTCAAAGGGCTAGGGATGTGGTTTACTCATATTTGTACCTAGTAGATAGTATGCTCAATATTATTACTTTGAATCAGATTGTTGGCTGCTGTATTCTCACCTGCAAATGAGGTGTTGGACTAGGAGATGCTCTATGACAGTTGTGTCAGAATCTGGAGAGCTTGTTAAAATGCAAGTTTCTGGCCTCCATGCTCAGTGAGCCTGACTCAGCCAGTCAGGATGGGGTCCAGGACTTTTTAACAACCTTTTAACCCCTCCCCATGATTACTATGTAAGAGATCCGCCCACGCTCCCCTTCAGCTCTGGGATTCCATGATTACATGAGTCAGATAATTCAGATCTGAACATGCCCTTCACTCATTTCCTAATTCAACTCTTTGTGGGAGAAAAAAAGAGATTCTACTTTTTTTCTTTCCAATGTAGCAGCCAATTTGTACTGAGAATCAATTGCTCACTGTTGAGCATAGAAGTATTTTAACATCCAAATTAGTTCAGTATTGATGAAACATTTCATGAAATTGTTTCAGGGCCCACAAACTAGTCTATTTTCATGCAGATGCCTTAAAATGGCCTATCAAGCATCATCTACAGTATTTCCAGCTCCAAACAGTCTTTCAAGAAGCTTTAGGAGCTTTGGAGCTCTAGCTCCAAAGACCTATGGGTAAAATTCTGTGAGGCTCATGCAGCAGATCTCTAACCTGTAACTCTTGTGTATCAAATCTGGTCACTTTATTTGTAATAGTACTCTCCCTCCTTCAACTCAAATATCAGTATTAAAAGCCCTACTTTTTTAAAACAAATAAAAAAATAGCTGCTTTAACGTTGCAACATCAACTGTAAAGGACATGTATTAGAATAGTTCCAGGTTTTAAAATGGGCAGTGCCTGGCCATTTTGCATCCTCTGAACTGTCCAGCATCTTCTTATTCACTTAGCCTATGTAGCTGGAGGAAAGAGATGAAATATTAAAACCTTTGAGGAAGGATCTAAGACCTGGGGTCACTGGGCAGAAAAGGAAGAAGCCAAAGAAGTAGGCACCTAGCATCTGGGAAGTTCTGTTTGTCCTTGGCACCTTCTGCCAATATTTCCTTTCCCTGAAGAAAAAGTATGAGAGAAAAGAAATTGGGCATCCTTCCAATCCTCAATTGAATTGCTGGCAAACTCTGATTAATTATTCTGGGGAATCCTGGTTGAAAACCTAACATGAATATGCTGCTTCAGCAACTACCATTAGAAAAAAATAATCAGTTTAATGTATCTGCAGCAGTGCTCATTGGGAATGTTTTATCCTATGATAAACACAAAATATACATCTTCTTCAAAACCTGTAAATTATCTTTGCTCCTCTGTAAATAATAGAGAATGTTCTCTGTTCTGGCCTTGGTATACTCAGGACAACCCACCTCCAAGCTTGGGTTTCCTAAGAGATAGATCATAGAGAACCCTCAAACACATTGTATTTATCCTTAAACATACCTTTTTCTCCAAATTTCTGCTACTTTTCTACCTTGATTATCTGGGAAGTCCACATTGCAGAGTGCTGGTCTGCACATGGCACATGCACTGTCATTTCTCCTCCCTGTGCCAATAGCAGATTTCATTATTTTTTATTTAAAAAATTTTGAAACATACCATATATAGAGATGAGTATACATAATATATATGTATAGTTTGCATAATAATAAAAAAATCAGTTTATGCTCTACTCAGGTTAAATATAAAAACATCCATGGAATTTTAGTAGCTCCTCCCTGATTTGTGCCACTTTTCATTGCTCTCAGAGAAAACAACTGTGCTGAATTTTATGATATTTTCTTCCTTCTCTTTTTAGTTTTACCACTGTATTAGGCCATTCTCACACGCTACTATAAAGGTATACCTGAGACTGGGTAATTTATGAAGAAAAGAGGTTTAATTAACTCACAGTTCCATGGGCTGTACAGGAGGCATGGCTGGGGAGGCCACAGGAAACTTACAATTATTGCAGAAGGTGAATGGAAAGAAGGCACATCTTCACATGGCTGGCAGACAAGAGACAGTGAAGAGGAAGGTGCCACACACTTTACAGCAGCCAGATTATGTGACAACTCTATCACGAGACAGCATAAAGGGGATAGTGCTGAAACATTAGAAACCACCTCCGTGATCCAATCACCTCCCACCAGGCCCCACCTCCAACATTGAAAATTACAATTCAACATGAGATTTGGGTGGGGACACAGAGCTTAACCATATCAACCACCTACATGTATAACCTTGCTATAGTCCAAATATGTGTCCCCTCAAAATTCATATGTAAAATCTTAGCCCCCAGTGCAACAGTATTAAGAGATAGGGCCTTTAGGAAGGTGGGAAGCCTCCTAAAAACCTTCTCTCTTAGAGGAGGCCTCCTAAAGACCCTGTCTCTTGATCCTATTCATGAGGACTCTGCTCCTATAAATAAGAGCAGTGTCCTCTAAAAGAGGCTGGAGGGAGCTCTCCAGCTCCTTCAGCCATGTTAGGACACAGCTAGAAGGTACCATCTGGAAAGCAGACAGTGATCCTTTACCAGACATCTAAACTGATGGTCCCTTGATCTTGGACATCCTAATGTCCAGAATTGTTAGTAATAAATTATGCTATAAATTACCCAGTCTAAGATATTTTGTTATAGCAGCAGGAACAGACTAAGACAACCCTTAACACAGTTTTTATTGCCAGTTTTTGACTTTTATACAAATTAAAGCATATTATACAGTTTCTTTTGGGACTTGCTTCTCTTCCTCAATATAATGTAAAATTATTTCAGTTGATGCATAAAGTTGCAGTTTACTTATAGCTATCACTATCTCTTATTCTATCATATAAATTAACCATAATTTATATATGAATTGATGGACATTTAGGTTATTTCCAGCTTTGGCTGGAACTTGGGAGAATGATCCTGCCCGGCCACCTCCTCTTTCTTATTTTTAGATTTTGTCCAGAGAACACAACACCTAGACCTGCTCTAGCCATATAGTAACATTAGGAAAGGAATTGTTGAAATGCTGAAGGTAACAAATCTGCAAGAAAGGAAGAGAATCCAGTGACATCATTGAGCAGCTGAACTGTCTCTGGAACCATCAACCTCCAGAAATTTTGTTACATAAGATTAATAAACCCCTACTATTAAAGTCACTTTTATACAAATATTCTCATTTGTATAGCCTAAAGCATACTTCTCCATACAAAGGTCTAAGATGCCCCAGTGACACTGTTCTAAGGAGAAGGATGATTCCAAGCCTAGCTTCATAGTTGGTGAAAGAAATACTTCTGTGAGATGTAGATGATTTGGTCATCTGCCTCTTCCTGGCACTGGTCTTAGTCAAATTGCTGAAATAGATAAATGTCATACCATCCCTCCAACATTCCTTAGTACCTTCTCCTTAGCTGGGTTATCCAATAAGAACAATAGGCATATGCTTCTGGCATGAGCAGAGAAAATCCACCAATAATTTATACTAATTGTTATAATCAGAAAATATAAAAATAACTTATTTTAATATCACGTATACACAAGTTCTGTGATTCACACTAAAATATTGCTTTGAATTAGAGTAACTGTAGTGCAGAGCTGCAGTGTGCATTCTTACCTGGTTCTTCTCCCCCTTCTGGGCCTACTGGAACACTGTGCTTCACAGGCCATCATCACAGGCAGTTAGGGCTGTTGACTAATCCTAGTCAATAAAATGTGAGGAGAAAGACTGAAGATTTTCAGAACTGCTACTGACTAGTGACTACGATGGGTTTTCTACTTTTTTCCTTTCTAACTGGAAAAGTTTATTGTAGTTTCCTGTCCCTGCCTCACTGAGGTATTTTGGAAGGGTGGGGAGCAAGATAAACCTATCTTTTTTATTCATAGGTTGCCAGGCTAAGACATGTCACTTCTAGAAATAATGGAGAAGGCTATCTAGATGATCTGGACATCTTGAACTATACAAAGGATGCAGCTCAAGGATAGCATTTTAATACATCTTCCTGAGGAAGTGATTAAGTGTGTTCTTCATGAACATGAATAATTAAACAATTATTTGGTGATCAAAAAGGCATGTTGCACTGGAGATTACATGTGCTCAGATATGTTCTTTCCTACTCTCCTTCCTGGGAAGATTAGAATTCCCAGTCACCTTGCAGTTACACAGGGTCCTGTACTAGTTCTAGCTAGTCAAATGAAAGAAGAAGTGATGTGAATCTCTTCAGAGACAAGTATTTTAAAGTAAGTGTGACACCTTTATGATCTTTCTATCTCCTTGAGCAATAAATGTAGTCACATTTTATTATAAAATAATGACCTACAAAATATAGGAAACTTTCCAAATAGAAGTCATAGAGTGTCCCCTAAACTGCAATAGACTTTACATGATACATTGGTTCTAAACCACTGAGGCTTTGGGAGTTTATTTGTTACTGAAGCAGAACCTATTGTATTCTGACTAATATAATTACATAATTGGAAACAAAGAAACACCTGCACCATATTTAGGACATTGTGTCCCGTCTTTCTAGGCATAGTGCCTCTTAAATGCTTAGAGATAACTCCTTTTGCAACCCATAAGACTCATGTCTGGACAATCTGATCATACCCCAAATCTATTCCCTTCTCACTGACTACCAAAGCATCTTCTTCCTATCTTTGGCAACTCTGTGGTCTTGCAACCTATGTGCTGAAGAATTCACATTTAAGTATTAATATTGCAATAACAATCTCAGAATATTTCAAGGAAAGAAAATCAATTTTAAAATTTTGCTTACTTGAACCCCTGGCCTGAGTATCTCTATATAAATCAGTGTCTACAGAAATGCATTTGCTTGAAATCTTATAAAAGTTACAGTAGGATTTACTGAGAGTCATTGAAACATTTTGTAATAAAAGCTATTTATAGTTTAAAAATTATGTATTTCTAGAAAACTATAAAGAATATACCAGTGTACCTGGTCTCAGTTTTCAGTTTTTTAATCTGCAAGTAATTGGTGACCATCCTTAACCAGAGTTAAGCAAATAATATAGTCTCCTTAATCTTTATTCTACTCTGCTTATGCATCCCTCAGTATCTCACTTCATACTGTTCTCTGTGGGGCATCCTAATCTTGCTTTAAGCTCCTTATTACTTACAGGGACACTTGTTCAAATTAATTTCTTATTAAGTATTCACATAAAATAAAACTTTATTTCAAATTATCGTAGAGACATTTATTGTCTCATTAAATACAAAGAAATAAGTGAGTACCAGGTATGCTTTGATCAGTGACATAAAAATTTCACCAAGAACCCAGGTACTTTTATCTTTGTCTTTTATTTTCTTTTTTCTCCTTCTTCTTTATAATTAATTAATATGATTTTTGAGACAGTGTCTTGCTTTGCTGCCCAGGCTGGAGTGCAGTGGTATGATCATGGCTCACTGCAGCTTTGACCTCATAGGCTCAAGCAGTCTTCTCACCTCAGCCTCCTGAGTACCTGGGACCACAGACACATGCCACCATGCCTGTCAAGCTTTTTATTTTTAGTAGAGACAAAGTCTTGCTATGTTGGCCAGACTCATCTCAAACTCCTGGGCTCCAATGCTCTTCCTGCCTCGGCCTCCCAAAGCTCTAGGATTGCAAGTTTGAGCCATTGTTCCCAGTCCCAGTTTTTTGTTTATTCCCTCTGTTCTCCCATTTTCTGCATTTACTTCATTTTATGGTTGATTTCGTTTGTGGTCATCTGACCATGGCATTCCCAGAAGTAACATTCAGACAAGATAAAACTTAGAGTCACAGCAGAAAGAAGATACCCACTTCCTGACTTCCTCGGAAGCCCCACAGCATACTTTTTTCCTTCCGATCTCACTAGCCAGGATTACATTACATATCCATTCCCAAATCAAAATAGGCAATGAGAATAAGAACTTAGAATAGCAGTTTTCAATGTGTGGTGAGTGGGTGTCTAGAAAATCAACAGGCCCTTTCAGGAAATGTATGAGGTCAAAACAGTTTTATAATGATGCTAACATGGTATTTGTCTTTTGACTGTGTTGTTATTCACACTGATTGTGTAAGAGCAATGGTGAATAAAACTACTTTATCTTAGCACGAGTCACAGGAGAGACATGACAGTTGTCTCCAGACGTGAAAGTGATTGTTTTCCCCATCAAGCCTCCTGGCTCCAAAATTGGCAACAGTTCAGAATGCTCTGTGTGTGTGTGTGTGTGTGTGTGTGTGTGTGTGTGTAGTCACAATCTCGGCCACATAAATTTTGACTGGATAAGAAAAGATGCAACAACAAATGACACAAAAATTTTGCATAGGAATTGGAAGGTCATGTCAGCTACAAACAAAAACTAAAGTGATTGTGGGTTTAGTGTAAGCAACAGTAATAATTGAAGATGACAATCACAGAAATTAATGGTCAGACTTGAACCAGCAAACACCATTTTAAAAGAGCCACAAAAGAAAGAAGAAGGGGTTGAATTCTTAGAGATCTTTTGAAATTTTCCATTAGCCAAAAAAAAAAAAAAAAAAAAAAGAAGAAGAAGAAGAAGAGGATGACCCGAAACAATGCTAATGTTAGAAAAAGTGTTGGCAATTATTTCTATAATACAATATTTTAATAAAGACATTTGTAGGCCATATAATCTCTGCTACAACTACTTTGCTTTTATAGCAATATATAAAGAACTAAATTTGGCTATGATCCAGTAAAAATTATTTACAAATAAATTTTTTAGAAGCAGATGTACCGTACTGTATTAGTAGTTATCATATTCTCCTTTGTCATGCACTTGGAGTAAGAAAGAATACCATTTCACTCAAGGATGTCTTTGATGAAGCCATAAAAAGCAATAATTTAATAAATATTGATGCTTGAATTCACTTCTTTGTAATATCCTGTGTGATGGAATTGGAAATGTATCCATGATGCATTTCTGTTGCATATAAAATATGTCTCAAAAAATTGTCTGGGCAACTGTTTGAGTTTTAAGTTGAACTAGTCACTTTTTTAATGGAATATCATTTCCTTTTTTGAACAATGACAACAAAAGACTGATGGATAAACTATAATTATTCAGCAGACATTTTCATAAGAATGAATAAAGTGAGTGAACCTCCACTTCAAAGAAAGAAAGAGGAAGAGATGGGGAGAGAGAAAGAAAGATAAAGATGATGGAAAAGAGGAAAATAAAAGAAGAAGAAAAGGAATGGAAAGGAAGGGAAAAAGACAAGCTAATAGTTGACTATATTTGTTGTCAATGAAAAAATTTGAACTTTTAGGGGAAAATTGGAATTCTGAATAATTTGTCTCTGCCACCATGAGCTTGTCACCTTCCAAATACCTAAAGAGTTTTTAAATGAGATTGTTGGTTATATTTATGAATGTAATACTGTTGATACTAATATCTGAGGAAGAGTTACATAACTCCATGAACCAACATTCTTATAACGACCAACGCATGATGTTGCAAAGTTATGTATAGTTAAAAGATTCATTTAACACATAGGTCAATGGATTTTAATGCAATAGATGAAAACTCCATTAATACGGTTTTAGTTCATCACCTAACCCTTGAGAAACTACCACTTGTCAAGTTTTAGTGGAGTAGCAGAGAGATATCTATAATTATATTAAAAGGTTATTTATTAAAATGGTCCTTTTTCCAACAACATATCTGTGAAAGGACAGATTTTCTTCATATACTTTAATGAAAACAACATATTGCAACATATTGAATGCAGAAGTTGATATGGAAATCCGGCTATCTTTTAGTTGAATCAAATATTAAAGATTTTGTGAAAATGTAAAATCATTTAACTCTTTATTATTATTTTTAGTTTTAGGCACATATGAACATGCAGATTGGATACATAGATATACATGTGCCATGTTGGTTTGTTGCGCCCATCAACTCATCATTTACATTAGGTATTTCTCCTAATGCTATCCCTCCCCCAGACCCCCACCCCTAAACAGGTCCCAGTGTGTGATGTTCCCAGTCCTGTGTCCAAGTGTTCTCATTGTTCAATTCCCACCTATGAGTGAGAACATGCAGTGTTTGGTTGTCTGTCCTTGTGATAGTTTGCTGAGAATGAGGGTTTCTGTCTTCATCCACATCCCTGCAAAGGACTCATCTTTTTTATGACTGCATAGTATTCCATAGTGTATATGTGCCACATTTTCTTAATCCAGTCTGTCATTGATGGACATCTGGGGTGGTTCCAAGTCTTTGCTATTGTGAATAGTGCTGCAGTAAACATACGTGTGCATGTGTCTTTATAATAACACAATTTATAATCCTTTGTGTATATACCCAGTAATGGGATTGCTGGGTCAAATGGTATTTCTAGTTCTAGATCCTTGAGAAATCGCCACACTGTCTTCCACAATGGTTAAACTAATATACACTTCCACCGACAGTGTAAAAGCATTCCTATTTCTCCATATCCTCTCCAGCACCTGTTGTTTCCTAACTTATTAATGATTGCCATTCTAAGTGGTGTGAGATGATATCTCATTGAGGGTTTGAGTTGCATTTCTCTGATGACCAGTGATGTTGAGCATTTTTTCATGTGTCAGCTGCATACATGTCTTTTTTCTTGAAAAGTGTCTGTTCATATCCTTTGCCCACTTTTTGAATGGGGTTGTTTGTGTGTGTGTGTGTGTGTTTTTTCCTTGTAAATTTGTTTGAGTTCTTTGTAGATTCTGGATATTAGCCCTTTGTCAGATGGGTAGATTGCAAAAATTTTCTCCCAATCTGTAAGTTGATTGTTCACTCTGATGGTAGTTTCTTTTGCCATGCAAAGCTCTTTAGTTTAATTAGATCCCATTTATCTATTTTGGCTTTTGTTGCCATTGCATTTGGTATTTTAGTCATGAAGTCCTTGCCCATGTCTATGTCCTGAATGGTATAGCCTATGTTTTTTTTTTCCTAGGGTTTTTATGGTTTTATGTCTATCATTTAAGTCTTTAATCCATCTTGAATTAATCTTTGTATAAGTTGTAAGGAAGGGATCCAGTTTCAGCTTTCTACATATGGCTAGCCAGTTTTCCCAGCACCATTTATTCAATAGGAAATCCTTTCCCCATTTCTTGTTGCTGTCAGGTTTGTCAAAGATCAGATGATTGTAGACATGTGGTGTTATTTCTGAGACTTCTGTGCTGTTCCATTGGTCTATATCTCTGTTTGGTACCAGTACCATGTTGTTTTGATTACTGTAGCCTTGTAGTATAGTTTGAAGTCAGGTAGCATGATGACTCCAGCTTTATTCTTTTTGCTTAGGACTTTCTTGGCAATGCAGGCTCGTTTTTGGTTCCATATGAACTTTGAAGTAGTTTTTTTCCAATTCTGTGAAGAAAGTCATTGGTAGCTTGATGGGGATGCCATTGAATCTATAAATTACCTTGGGCAGTTTGGCCATTTTCATGATATTGATTCTTCCTATCCATGAGCATGGAATGTTCTTCCATTTGTTTGTGTCTTCTTTTATTTCATTGAGCAATGGTTTGTAGTCCTCCTTGAAGAGGTCCTTCACATCCTTGTAAGTTGGATTCCTAGGTATTTTATTGTTTTAGCAATTGAGAATGGGAGTTCACTCATGATTTGGCTCTCTGTTTGTCTGTTATTGGTGTGTAGGAATGCTTGTGATTTTTGCACACTGATTTTGTATCCTGAGACTTTACTGAAGTTGCTTAACAGCTTAAGGAGATTTTGGGCTGAAACAATGGGGTTTTCTAAATATAGAATCATGTCATCTGCAAACAGGGACAATTTGACTTCCTCTTTTCCTAATTGAATACCTTTATTTCTTTCTCTTGCTTGATTGCCCCACCCAGAACTTCCAACACCATGTTGAATAGGAGTGGTAAGAGAGGGCATTCTTGTCCTGTGCCAGTTTTCAAAGTGAATGCTTCCAATTTGTGCCCATTCAGTATGATATTGGCTATGGGTTTGTCATAAATAGCTCTTATTATTTTGAGATACATACCATCAATACCTAATTTATTGAGAGTTTTTAGCATGAAGGGCTTTGAATTTTGTCAAAGGCCTTTTCTGCATCTATTGAGATATCATGTGGTTGTTGTCATTGGTTCTGTTTGTGTGATGGATTACGTTTATTGATTTGCATATATTGAACCAACCTTGCATCCCAGGGATGAAGCTGATTTGGTCGTGATGGATAAATTTTTTGATGTGCTGCTGGATTCAGTTTGCCAGTATTTTACTGAGGATTTTCACATCAATGTTCATCAGGTATATTGGTATAAAATTCTCTTTATTTGTTGTGTCTCTGTCAGGCTTTGGTATCAGGATGATGCTGGGCTCATAAAATGAGTTAGGGAAGATTCCTTCCTTTTCAGCTGATTGGAATAGTTTCAGAAGGAATAGTACCAGCTCCTCTTTGTTCCTCTGGTAGAATTTGGCTGTGAATCCATCTAGTCCTGGACTTTTTTTGGTTGGTAGGCTATTAATTATTGCCTCAATTTCAGAGCCTGTTATTGGTCTATTCAGGGATTCAACTTCTTCCTGGTTTAGTCTTGGGAGGGTGTATGTGTCCAGGAATTTATCCATTTCTTCTAGATTTTCTAGCTTATTTGTGTCAATGTGTTTATAGTATTATCTGATGGTAGTTTGTATTTCTGTAAGATCAGTGGTGATTTCCCCTTTATCATTTTTTATTGCGTCTATTTGATTTTTCTCTCTTTTCTTCATTAATCTTGCTAGAGGTCTATCAATTTTGTCAATCTTTTCAAAAAAACATCTCCTGGATTCATTGATTTTTTGAAGGGTTTTTTGTGTCTCTATCTCTTTCAGTTCTGCTCTGATCTTAGTTATTTCTTGCCTTCTGCTAGTTTTGAATTTATTTGCTCTTGCTTCTCTAGTTCTTTTAATTGTTACGTTAGGGTGTCGATTTTAGATCATTCCTGCTCTCTCTTGTGGGCACTGAGTGCTATAAATTTCCCTCCATATACTGCTTTACATGTCTCAGAGATTCTGCTAAATTGTGTCTTTGTTTTCATTGGTTTCAAATAACATCTTTATTTATGCCTTTGTTTCGTTATGTACCCAGTAGTCATTCAGGAGCAGGTTGTTCAGTTTCCATGTAGTTGTGCAGTTTTGGAGTTTCTTAATCGTGAGTTCTAATTTGATTGCACTGTGGTCTGAAAGACAGTTTGTTGTGATTTCTGTTCTTTTTCATTTGCTGAGGAATGCTTTACTTCCAATTATGTGACCAATTTTAGAATAAGTGTGATGTGGTGCTGAGAAGAATGTATATTCTGTTGATTTGGGGTGGAGGGCTCTGTAGATGTCTATTAGGTCTGTTTGGTGCAGAGCTGAGTCCAAGTCCTGGATATCCTTGTTAACCTTCTGTCTCATTGATCTAATTTTGACGGTGGGGTGTTAAAGTCTCCCATTATTGTTGTGTGGGAGAGCGATTCTCTTTGTAGGTTTCTAAGGACTTGCTTTATGAATCTGGGTGCTCCTGTATTGGATGCACATATATTTAGGATAGTTAGCTCTTCTTGTGAATTGATCCATTTGCCATTATATAATGGCCTTCTTTATCTCTTTTGGTCTGTGTTGGTTTAAAGTCTCTTTTATCAAGGACTAGGATTGCAACCCTTGCTTTTTCTTTTCTTTCCATATGCTTGGTAGATCTTCCTCCATACCTTTATTTTGAGTCTATGTGTGTCTCAGCACGTGAGGTGGGTCTCCTGAATACAGCACACTGATGGGTTGATTCTTCATCCAGTTTGCCAGTCTGTGCTTTTTAATTGGGGCATTTATCCCATTTACATGTAAGGTTAATATTGTTATGTGTGAATTTGATCCTGTCATTATGATGTTAGCTGGTTATTTGGGCTGTTAATTGATGCAGTTTCTTTATAGCCTCAGTGGTTTTTACAATTTGGCATGTTTTTGCAGTGGCTGGTACCAGTTGTTTCTTTCCATGTTTAGTGCTTCCTTCAGAAGCTCGTGTAAGGCAGGCCTGGTGGTGACAAAATCTCTCAGTATTTGCTGGTCTGTAAAGGATTTTATTTCTCCTTCACTTATGAAGCTTACTTTGGCTGGATATGAAATTCTCAGCTGGAAATTCTTTTCTTTAAGAATGTTGAATATTGGCCCTCACTCTCTTCTGGCTTGTAGGTTTCTGCCAAGAGATCCGCTGTTAGTCTGATGGGCTTCCCTTTGTGGGAAACCCGACCTTTCTCTCTGGCTGCCCTTAACATTTTTTCCTTTATTTCAACCTTGGCGAATCTGACAGTTATGTGTCTTGGGGTTGCTGTTCTGAAAGAGTATCTTTGTGGTGTGCTCTGTATTTCCTGAATTCGAATGTTGGCCTACCTCTCTAGGTTAGGGAAGTTCTCCTGGATAAAATCCTGAAGAATATTTTCCGACTTTGTTCCATTCTCCCCATCACTTTCAGGTACACCGGGCAAATGTAAATTTGGTCTTTTCACATAGTCCCATATTTCTTGGAGGCTTCGTTTGTTTCATTTTACTCTTTTTTCTCTAAACTTCTCTTCTCACTTGATTTCATTAATTTGACAATCACTGATACCCTTTCTTCCACTTGATTGAGTCAGCTATTGAAACGTGTGTGTGTGTCATGAAGTTCTCATGCCATGGTTTTCAGCTCCATTAGGTCATTTAAGGTCTTCTCTACATTGTTTATTCTAGTTAGCCATTTGTCTCACCTTTTATCAAGGTTTTTAGCTTCCTTGTGATGGGTTTGAACATGCTCCTTTAGCTGGAAGAAGTTTGTTACTACTGACCTTCTGAAGCCTTCTTCTGTCACCTCATCAAAGTCATTCTTCATCCAGCTTCGCTCCATTACTGGTGAGGAGCTGTGATCCTTTGAGGGGGAAGAGGTGCTCTGGTTTTTAGAATTTTCAGCTTTTCTGCTCTGGTTTCTCCCTATCTTTGTGGTTTTACCTACCTTTGGTCTTTGATGTTGATAACCTACAGATGGGATTGTAGTGTACATATCCTTTTTGTTGATGTTGATGCTATTCTTTTCTGTTCGTTAGTTTTCCTTCTAACAGTCAGGTCCTTCAGCTACAGTTCTGCTGGATTTTGCTGGAAGTCCACTCCAGACCCTGTTTGCCTGGGTATCACCAGCGGAGACCGCAGAACAGCAAATATTGCTGCCTGATCCTTCCTCTGGAAGCTTTGTCCCAGAGGGGCACCTGCCTATATGAGGTGTCTGTTGGCCCCTACTGGGAGGTGTCTCCCAGTTAGGCTACACGGGGTTCAGGGACCGACTTGAGGAGGCAGTCTGTCTGTTCTCAGAGCTCCAATGCCATGCTGGGAGAACCATTGCTCTCTTCAGAGCTGTCAGACAGGGACATTTAAGTCTGCAGAAGTTGTCTGCTGCCTTTTGTTCAGCTATGCCCAACTCACAGAGGCGGAGTCTATAGAGGCAGTAGACTTTGCTGAGCTGCGATGAACTCCACCCAGTTTGAGCTTCCCAGCTGATTTGTTTACCTACTCAAGCCTCAGCAATGGTGGATTCCCCTCCCTGAGTTAGGCTGCCACCTCACATTTTGATCTCAGACTGCTGCGCTAGCAGTGAACAAGGCTTTGTGGGCACGGGAACTGCCGAGCCAGGCATGGGAGAGAATCTCCTTGTCTACCAGTTGCTAAGACCTTGAGAAAAGTGCAGTATTTGGGTGGAGTGTCCTGTTTTACCTGGTACAATCTGTCATGGCTTCCCTTGGCTAGGAAAGGGAAATCTTCCAACCCCTTGTGCTTCCTGGGTGAGGTGACACCCTGCCCTGCTTTGACTTGCCCTCCATGGGCTGCACCCACTGTCCAACCAGTCCCAATGAGATGAACCAGGTACCTCAGTTGGAAATGCAGAAGTCACCTGTCTTCTGCATCAATTGTGCTGGGAGCTGCAGACTGGAGCTGTTCCTATTTGGCCATCTTGGAACCTCAAAAATCATTTAACTATTATTGTTCATTTTGTTTTGAAGAATTTGGTCATTTTCCTTGAAAATGTTATTTATGCTAATATGTAATGGGTTTATTTTTATTTTAAAATAAATATATACATAAATATTTTTAAAATTCTTAATTTTAATTTCTAAAATGATAAATGTTGACAGATATAAACCATAAAACAGAAGCTCTTTAGGGTCCTGAATTTACTAAGATTGTAAAGAGCTCCTGAGTCCAAAGAGTTAGAGAACTGCTGGCTAAGGCTAATCGAGACCCATCCACTGAGTCTTGATTAAAGACCCAGTGACTAACCCTTGACTAAACTAAGGTTGTAGTCAGATTTCCTAGAAGCACATAGATCTCTGATGTAGTGATAGATATCAAAATAAATATAGAGTTCTGTTAGCAAAGAAGAAGGCAGTATTAATACTGCAAAAACTTCCCACTGAGTCACTTATTAATGACCCAGCTGCCATTTGGATCATTATTAAGAATAGCTTTGTGACATGCCAGCTCTCAATCTCTCTGATTTCAATGCTGTGTCCCCTACCTCCACCCAATGACTGTGTTTTATCTGCCATAATTAGCCCCTCTACATTTTCTGGCTCTGAATCTGGTTTGTTAAGATAATATAAGCATGCATTAAGTAAGGGGCTGGCTTGTTCTTACAGACTAGAGTACTGGACCATGATCACAGATGATGTTTCTTGGTCTCAGTCCAGCCAGGATGGAAAAGTATGGAAATAAAAACTGAGAAAACTTCATAAACACAGTAACTGTCAGGCAGCAGTGGCTGTAAATTTTCTACATAGCAGGAGCTTAAGATCAGTAACCTGGTTGGAAAGGAGAGTCTATAAGACTTATTCTCAAGCTACATTTATAGAGCAAGCTCGCAGTTGCTGTTGTTTTTACTCCATTCTATACATTACAGATAAATTAAAATAGCAAAGTTTGGTCAAGATGCTTTTGCTCATACATTTCTTCATATTTAGAAAATGACAACTATCCAGCTTAAATAATAAGCCTCTAAAGAGTGACCTGAGGAGTGGGATAGTTGATGGAGATTTAAAAGCAAGGAGGTTAAGAGGGGACTCATTTTATTTCTAACACTACTCTGGAAACATCTCTCCCTTGAGAAAGATAAGGAGGAAAATAATCATGGAATAGGGTACAAATTCCATTGGTAAGTCAAGGACACTAAGTAAATAATAATACACGTGGTGGGGGTAAACAATTCCTGTTTCCTTTGATACTTGAAATAGATCAAATGTGCAGGTGCCAGGGAAGAAGGAATTATCTTTTGCTGGAGACTTGGCTAAAAGGAAATTTTTGGCTACTTACAAGATTCAGCACATTTAATAGAGTTCTAGAAACTACTGAGATATTGATCACAGAAGTAATAGCATCCAAAAGGCTGTATGCTTGATTGAGAAATAAACAGGGTTCAGGGTCAGGGAAATACATTATGCAGCCTGAGTTTGCTCATGAGTTATCAGTGGCAATATAAGAGTCCCCCACCTAATATTTGATACATTAATTGTAAAATTCCGTTAAGTAACTTGTCTAATATAATATTCTGCTGAGAGCTCTTTTCTGGTGTTTCAAATGTCCCCAAGAGTTTTCTGGGAAGCCATTGGAAAGTGGCATATTATCTAACAATATCCTGTGAGATTGATTATCTGGGGAAACACATTATAAATCTCATGGATGAATGAACTACAACTTAGTAACATAACAACAATCATACCTCATGTTTGTGTAGGATTTAAGTCTCTACAAAAAGCATTCTTATTCTCTGCCATCCTCATAGCATCTAGCATACCACCTCAAGTTATCCTAAAAACAAAACTGCAAGATACGCTTTATCTTCCTTTGACATATGGGAAAATTGTGACATATATAGTATAAGCAACTTGCCCCAAATCCATGGACAAGTAGGGGAAGAAATATAATTTGAACCCAGATATTCTAAGTTCTAGTGCCATGTTCTTCCATAACATCACAGCTGGCTGCTGTTTGTAAACCTGTTCAGCTGCATCTGGAAATGTGCATGTAGCTTCCAAAGTCATCTGACACTCACTCCATGATACTCATGCTTTGATATCAAGATGATCCCCTCCTCCACCTTCCTGTAGTGCTTTCCCACCCCTGTCTGGCTGCACCTATCACTCACTGCCTTACAGTGTTCATGTTGTGTAATATGGTTTTCCTCTGCTGTAAACTCGTTGAGAGTGGATAAGGACTGACCTCAATTATCTTTGTTTTCTCCACAGAACTCAGCTCAGTGCCTGGCCTATGGTAGAAATTAGTAAATACTTGCCTCTGGTTGATAAAGTGCTCAAATTGCAACTCTAAGTGCTGTATGTTTCCATAAGAAACTTATCATGAAAAATCTATTGTCCTGGGGAATTGTCCCTTTCAATTGAACTCAAGATTTGACTGGAGAAGAAGCTTGACATCAGCCAGGTCAGCCAGGCTCATTGTGATCGTCGAGGACATTCTTGGGGGACGTTGGGCAGACTTTCCAGCTTCTTCCCTCTTCAACTGCAGTGTCTGCATGGCCTCTCTATTGACTTTCAGTGTTTTCTCCCAAAAGATCTGTTTGAAGTGTGGTGGTTTATGGATATTTTTGTTCCTCTCTGTGGAAGAGGCATTTCTCAGTTGCATCTAGTTGGCCATCTTGCTGGAAACTTGAGCCCTTCTCCTCATTTTAAAATTCAAGTAGGAGAATATTGGTAAGTTGGGAATGAATAGTATTGAGAACAGGGAGGTAGGAGTTGCGGATGTTAACCTAAGTGGGGCTAGTTCGGAGGGCTGATTAGAGGTAACCAGCAGAGGAAAATACATCATTGTTGAGCTACTGCTTTGCTCTAGGTTCTCTGGCTACATTGACTTACTATTTTATTTTCTTAACATCTCTGAGAAGTTGGTAATATTATCCCCATTTTTACATAGTAGTAAGCTGAAGCTCATATATCCTCAGAAGCCTCTCAAAGTCACTAAGCTCCTGAGTTGGAGCTGAAACTGTGTGTGTGAGAGTTCATGTTCCACCACCACCCCACACTGTTTCCCAGCAAACTTGCAGTTACAAGCATATATTAGCACATACTTCACATAAGCTTCCTGAGCTTCTCATGCTCCCTTTACAGGGCTTAGGAGAATGGGTCCAGGGCATAAGGGTGATGACAGCCAGGAAAAAAGAGATAGGCCAGTGTATCATAGGATTGGAGGGATATGGGAAAGGATTTATCTGCTTATTGCATCAGGCTGCCACAATTTTAGAAAACCCATCATTGAATGAGCCTTTCTTGGGAAAGTATTATATTGCCAAAGCTCTTCTTTAAAGAACAATAATATAGGTGTTGGTGTTTGAAGAATTGATTTTTGTAGGTCCAATCAATTTTAGCCTTGGGTGTGTTTTACTTCTTCTGTCTTGTGCTACCTTGTGATCTCATATTCAACAAGCATGACAATAGCCATGGTAACTGTAATAATAATTGATGCAATTATAATAATAGGTCTAACACTAATTCTACTCATACGAAATTTTACTCATAGTAATTGTTATTATAGTGATGCTTCTATGTGCTTGGCACTTTCTCGTGTGCTTTTAAAAGCATTGCCTTATTCAAATGTAAGTGTAGGTAAAGTCCCATGCATTCATCATAACAAAAACAAAGCAAAAGAGAACATATCAGGGGTGTTTAAACTATCCTCTGTGTGCTGTCCTCTTGGAGGCTTTAATCCCTCAAGCTTTGTGTCCTCCACTGTGGGTCTCTGTTGGGTGATCTCATTAATAGTTTGTCTCCACTTTCCAAGCAGAGAAAGATGGTGACATTTGAGAAGAACCTGCTCTAAGCAGGTTGCTTGCATACGTTATCTGAGAAAACCTCATGTTCTGTTCATCAATCTTTGTACCATAGGGAGACTAAGAAATGAAACGTGCTTGGCTCCAGCTCCCAGCACTTGCATTAGGAAATGATTATATGGCTGCTTAGAACTGCATCTGTTCCTGCTGGGTGTTGCTGCACTTGGAGGTCTAAGCCCTGTAGGTCATACTCAGCCAAAAGACCCATATTCACTATGGCAGAGGTGATTAGGTTTTTACATGTAAAATGGGCTTCAGGAATAGATGACTTTCTGAAGCTCTGATATTTTTTTCATCCAGATGACCTGTGACACATTGAAAAGAGAGAATGCACAATTTGCTACAAAGAGCTGTTTTTGTTGTTGTTGTTTTTGTTTTTTGTTTATTTATTTATTTTTACAGCTCATATATTCTTACAGTGCAGTGTAGTTGTTAAGTCTTTATATTCTGCCCTCAGACATTAAGAAAATAAATTGGGGCTTTTAGTAGAAAGGTTAGTGGTATAAGTCTTTCATGAATTAGCATGTCTTCCTAAACTGGTAAAAAATGTAGTCTGGGCAGACTGGTGCCTATGCACTATTTTGCTTGTAGATGAACCACTCATCTTAGGAGACAGAGTGAAAACCAGGGAAGAATTCTTAGCTGAGGATTCTTCTCATGGCTCCTCTTGTGATTTGTTGTCTGGTGTTCATTAAGTGGCTTAATTTTTCTGGAATCTGAAAGTCATAAATACACTGTAATATGCTGTTAACCTTCAGAATCCACAGCTTAGCTTCTCTCTCAATGGAGCAGTTCCATTCCGCTTGTCTGTATTTGACACATTTCACTGGTTACTGAAGATATTCCTTCTAAATATATTTCAGACAGCAATATTCTCCCTTTCCTCAGCTAGAAGTTCACAATGTGCCCCATTCTTTGCTAGAGTGTGAGTACTCCAGCTCTGCCCCAAGCACATGATAGGAGTAAGTTAGAACTAAACTCTTGCTCTCATTTTTTGTTAAATATCTTGTGATTCTCTTAGGTTCATGAGTATCCAGGGTGCTTCAGTGCTATGTAAAACACAGACTGGAAAATTTGCAGGTGATGTACCAAAGTGCAGAAACAGTTGGTATCTGACTACAGACTGACAATCTGTCCAGGCACGTTGTTGTTGGAAAAGTCGTCTGAAATTGGTCTTCAAATTTGAGCACTGTCTGGGTGTTAACACAATGCTCATGAGAGCTATCCTTTTCCCTATTGACTGAAAAGAGATCTACCAAGCCCTAACCAATTCCAGCGTTCCTAAGTGTGTTAGGCTGTTCTTGAGTTGCAGTAAAGGAATACCTGAGACTGGGTAATTTATTTTAAAAAAAGAGATTGGCTCACAGTTCTTCAGGCCATACATTCATGGCACCAATATCTGCTTGGCTTCTGGTGAGAGCATCAGGAAACTGATAACCAAGGCAGAAGGCAAAGCAGGGGCAGTGAGTGGGAACAAGGGAGAGGAAGGTGCTAGGCTCTTTAAACTAACAGCTCTCCTGTGAACTATCAGAATGAGAACTCATTCATTACCTTGGGGAGGGCACTAAATCATCCATGTGAGATCCTCCCCCATGATCGAATCACCTCCTGCCAGGGCCCACCCTCAACATTGGGGATTTCAACATGAGATGTAGAGGGGACAAATATTCAAATCATATCACCAATTAATGATGCTGTTGGGTGCCAGATAATTTACAGGCTCAGAGTCCCAACATTTTTCCTATGTCCTGTTTCTCCTTTAGAGTGTTCACACTTCACCGTTGAGAATGGGACCAAGAGGTCAAAAGGAGAGATTCCACCTGCCATTCAGGACCTCAAAACTTCCAAAGACCTTCAAATCACAAAGGAAACTGGGTGTAGACCTTCTCTGTTGCAAAGAATAACCACTTCTCTTAGCCATCTATACCACTAAGTAGCATTTTTACTTTGGGCAAACCACTTACATGCCTTTGAGTAAGACCTGCCTTAACAGATTGTAGTGATGATTAAATGCAATGATATACATGCTGAGGATGAGAGAAGCAATTTATAAATGGTAAAATTGTGGCACCAACATTAAGTGTCATTTTTGTTATTCTTAGTAATTATTATTTATTTATAATTGCATGTTTTGATGAGTTTCCCAATATAATTAATTTTTAGACCTATTGTTCAGTCTTTCTCAACACTTACAGAAATTCCAGAAACATAAGACAAGAATTATCAACCAAGTTACCATAAAGGGTTTAATTAACAGAAACTATTATACATATATGTGGGGGTTGTGTGAGTGTGTGTGTGTGTGTGTGTGTGTGAAACATTAAGTGGGTAGACAGCATGTAGACATTAAATTTCTGGCCAGTCTTGGTCTGAAAATCATTCCCTTCTTATCAAATGCTTGTCAGAGTCAGCCTCTTCTCAAATGCTCATGGAAGTTTTTTAGAGTACCTTTACTTCTATCTTCAGCCTATGAAAATTTTCTACAACACTGTTAAACACGATGAATCTTGAAAGCAGGCAGACATTAATTCTCTTTTAGCTAGACCTCCAGCAAAAGGTTATTTCTTCCCTGGAGCCCACTTCTACCCCACTTCTGCACCTGTGCCACCTTTCAGTTTGCACTCTCTTTACTCCTCTCCTTTCAAGAGAATGTTCTTGGCAGCAATTGCCCATCCAGTTTCTCCCTCTCCAAGACCTTCCCTAAATTTTCCAGAGAGAGGGAAATTATTCCCTTCTTGCAATTATTATTATTTGTATCACATATTCCGCCTCAATAAGGGGTTACACTCTGTCCCCGATTGGTCTTCAATGGTGCTCACTGACCACTGAATACCCAGATCCTTTTGTTTTAATCATACTGGAAAATAAGCAGCAACACTGTACCAAGTTGGACTCATAACTGGAAGAATTTAATGCAGCTTTCCAAATTCACGGGTTATTCCCCAAAAGTTTATGTTTGAAGAATCTGACTCATGAACTATGTGATCTATATAAGCAGAAACATTTCCTAAGAGAAATTACCATACCACAGTTTTATTTTTCCCTGAGACACAAAGTATGAGAAATAATGTAATTTAATACAATATAGTGCAAAGAATAGACCATTACTCACACAAAACAGCACATTGTTTAGCAGCTGACAAGAATTCCTAGGAAACTTCCTGCAATAGCAATCTACATGAGCAATAACTGAAGAATATAGCTCTCTCTTTCTCTCACCAGATGGTCAACATACACTATTTTAGCTACATAGGAGAATTCAGAATCACAGGAGAGCATTTAATACAATCCATCAACAGTGCTTCTCAGAAATCAACATAAATAAGAATAACTGAAAGATCTTGTTAAAAATTCAGATCCCCACATCCTCGTGCAACAGATGCTGGGCAGGTGTAGATTCAGATAGAGACCATGAAAATGTGTATTTAATGAGCACTCCAGGGAATCTGGATGCAGTTGATCCACAGGCCACACTTGAAGTAACATTACTTCTACACTGCAGATACAAAACTGCAAATGCAGAAATATCAATCAGTGTGCCCAAGGTCAAAAACTCACTTATCAGCAGAGCCAGAACAAGGAATAATAATAGTGTGTAAAATGATTTAGGTATAATTAGAAGGAAGTGTTCTGCCTTCCATGCAAAAAAAAAAAAAAAAATCCCACAGTAAATTGTCTCTTAGTTCCTTACATACCTTTCCTCATCATCCAGACATCATTAAAATATTTATTGAACATCTACTATGATAAAACACCAATTGTGAAATGTTTAAAGATAGAGACTTGGTCTCCTTCCTAATAGAGCTTACAATATAGCAGATTAACTATTTACAGAAATAAGAAAGAATATATAATAAAAATGAAAAATATGTTGTGGTTAAAGCAAAATATTCTTATGAATCCACTCAATAATCTAGCAGTTAATGTAATAAGAATGAGGGGAGACATTTCAAATAATCACTTGTCTATTTATTCCTTTATTCCACATTTTTATGCTTTGTACATGTGTGCAAAGCACTATTCTAGGCATTGTGGATACAGCAGAAAATATGAAAGGCAACATCTCTGGCTTCTTGGAGGATAATTTCTAGTGGAATGAGGAATAAATAATAAACATAACTAAACAACATGGATGCATACTAAGAAAAGTGCCCTAAAGGAAACAAATAGATTAGTACAATAGCATATGAGGAAGGAGTAGAGGGTAGTTTCAATATAATGGCCAAGAAAGCCACTTTGGGAAAATAACATTTTATCTGATATCTAAAAACTACATGGGAAGCAGCCATGCAAAGTATTGGAGAAGACAACAGCATCCCAGGTAAAGAGAACAGCAAGTAGAAAAGCCACGAGATAGGTGTAAGCTTGTCATGTTATAGAAACAGAAGGAAGACCAATTTGGCATTGTATTGGAGCATAGGGAGTGAAAAGGAAAGTGGTATGACATGAAGTTTGAGATGCAGTCAGCGGCCAGAGATTTTAGGATCCTACAGGTCACGATAAGGAATTTGCATTTCATACCATGTGCCGTGGTCAGCTGTGAAAAGCAGGAAGATTAGATTAATTTGCATTTTTAAAGCTTACTGGATAATGGGTGAAGAATGAATTGAAAAGGAGAATGGATATAAGAAGGAAAACAAGTTAAAAGACTACTACTGTAGTTCAAGGATGCTTCCATGCTCAAAGTGTGAGGGCGGCCATTATGCAGAAGCGAGGAAGAGGGAGATGGATGGGTACTGGGACAGCTCTAGTCCTTTTGAGTAGGTCTGATGTGCACAGGTCCCCCTGGCTAAAGAAGCAAAAATTGCTCAGCCTGGCATCCTAGACCATCTTCATGATGTCCCAGCCCACATTGTCAGATTTATTTTGTTACCTGGGTACCAACTAAATTGGACTGCCTGTTCTTCTTCAGTATCTGTGTCCAGCAACCTATGTGTTCTCATTTTATTCCCTTCTATCATAATTTGTTCTTGCCTACACGCGCTTTATCTAAATTTGAGACTTTTACAAATGTTTCTTTCTTCTTTAAATTATTTCTCTCAATTATATACAATATCTTCCTCTTTGGAAACACATTTTAAATCACATGGTTAGCTCCAGCATAATTGCTATTTATTTGCATGGTTTTCTTTGTCTACGACACCATATGCTGCTGAAAGAAGAAATGAAGTCTCACTAATTTTTACTTCTCATAGTACTTTGCACAGGGTCTCAGAATGGAATATGAGGAGTTCTCTAACCTGAGCTGGATACACTCCAGAGCCTCATTTCTCATGCTCACCCACTGCCTGCCCATGCTGTTTCAACTTGAAGTTCTATGGAAAAGACTGTGCTATGTTATGGCTCATGGCTTTGTTCTTGTTATACCATATTCTTTGTATGCTTTTCAGACTCTCATCTACCCAGCAAATTCCTCTTTATTTTTCAAGTCTTATCTGAGGGTCAATTTCTTTATGAAATATTTTCGTGGCACCCTCCCTAGGTGCCTCTCTTCAAGTAGAACTAACAGTTCCTTCTTAGATGCGCTCTTCTATATGGTATGAACTTAAAATACCACACTCTACATGCATAATTTAATATGAAATGTAAAATATCTTGCAGAAAATTGCTATTATGTGAAAATAAGTAAACGTAAAAGTTGTGAACCAACAATGACAAAGAGAACAAGAGAAGAGACAATAGACCAAAAATATGATAAATTTTTAGAAGGTGGAAACATTTCAGTGAGCAGAACAGACAAGTTGAGTTCCAAAATGGCTGGATACTGAGCTAATCTTTCTGCAGTGACACTACTTTAAAAGCCCTGTATACACACAACAGCAATCACACTAAATTTGTGTGTGTATGCATGCATGTGCCTAGCTCTTAATATGCACATATGCAGACTAAATATTTGTGAAAAGCCTCTAACATGGACAAAGGGTATTCAGAAGCTATAGAAACAGACAGCAGTGGGAAATGGCTCCAAATCTATAATTAAGTTCTCCAGAGAAAAATGAAAAGGTGCTATAAAAAGTAACAATCATACAATTTCAAAAATAGCTCTCTGAAATTAAAAACATGTGAGGGCAGGAACACACTCACATTTGAAGATATGATTGAGAATATCTCAAGCATCTCCCTCAGGAAATAGAACAAAATGAAAAGATATGAAAATAATATTTTTAAAAGATAAAACTAGAGGATCAATCTGGGAAGTTCAAATAACAGAAAGAAAATCTAGGAAATATGGAAGGTAGTATTTAATACAATATCAAAGAAATGATATACAAAACACTCTCAGAACCCATATTTCTGAAAGGAAGATATTCGTTGAAGGCCCAACTTAGTGATTAGAAACCCTTACTATGGCACATATTTGTCAAATTTCAAAACTCTGGGTTCAAAGAAAAGATCTGAAATAAAAGGCCCAGAGGAAAAAAAATCAGCTCATTTACAAATAATCAAAAATAAGTATACTATCAGATACACTAGGAATACTGGAAACTAGAGAACAATTGAGTCATGCCTTCAAAACTTTGGGGAAAATGATTTTCAGCCTGGAATTCCATCATGGAACCACGGTTGATGTTTAAGGGTACAATAAATATATGTTCAGGCAGGTCCACTTAGCAAGTTGCAGGAGGATGTTCTCCTCCAGAGGAAGGGTATTGCATCTGTAAACAAGGGATCCAACCCTGGTGAGAACAAAAAAGAAGCAAGAGTTGAAATATATGTCTAGAATGCTGGGAGAAGAAATCCCTGGGATGAAAACTGTGCAGTAGGCCTAGAAATATGATATTTCAGATTGGGCAGAAAAATATAATGCTTTCAACAGGGGAGAAAAAGGAACTCATATATTTGATCACAGTGAGGAGAGGTCTCCAACTCTTTTAGAGAATATGGGAGTAGCAGTGGATAAGAACATGGAAAACAAGTATTAATTTCAATGGCAAAAAATGCAATTATTTTTGCACCAACCTAATACAAAAAATGCAACTATAAACTCTAGAAGGTAGGCAAGAAAGGAAAGTGATTATAATATATTAAGTGACTCATCTGAAAATAGTATTTTCATAATTATAATTGTGTAACAATAAATAGTGATTTAATAAAATTTCTGGTATATTTGTATTAAGTAAATGGGAAGAAGGAAAGTGCATTGGAGGCTGTTGTAAAATGAGAGTTAAATATTAGATCTCATTACATCAAGATTTAATCTAGTAAATTTTCTTAAAAATCAAGAAATAGCAGTGTAAGCATATCAACTTCAAGGAAATAGTTTTAAAATTAGCTGGAAGAAATAAAAGAGGTTACCTCTAGAGAGCAGGAAAGAGGTGAGTAGAAGTAAGTAGGAAAAAGGAGTAAAAAGCATGTTTTAGTACTTTTACCCAAAACATTTAAACAGATTATTGGTTTATGAACTATTAACACAGTCTTTTACTTCACACTATATGAATAAGAGGGCAACAGCATACAGAAACATGTGTTACACTATCCGAACAGCAGTACACTTTGCACAATGGTGATTTATTACTGTGAGTGATTCAGACAAATAGTAATTTCGAAGGTGTTTGCGTGGCTTTTATGTGGTTTAGAGTCAGAAAGGCATTTTTGGGCACATCAACTTTTCCTTATTCAAAGACTGAGAAAATCATATGCTACTTACCTAGATCACAAATTATGATTAGCCAAAGTGTGTTCATTTGCTCAGTCATTCTTTTACAGAGTAGCCACTATGTGTATCAGGCACCCACATTGATCCTAAGAACAATGGAAACCTTTTAAGGATTTTAACCAAAGTAGTAATAGAATCAGACTTACATTTCAGAATATCCTAGGATGTTGTATGGACTGGATGGGGGGCAAGACTAGATAGCAAGGACTGATTGGAAAACACCACAAGAGCTGATAGTGTTGTTCCAGTTCTTAGGGAATTGCTTTCAACTTTTCTCCATTCAGTATGTTGCTGGTATGGGTTTGTCATATATGGCCTTTATTATTTTGAGGTATGCTCATTATATTCCCAATTTGCTGAAGGTTTTTATTATGAAGGGATGCCGAATTTTGTTAAAGATTTTTTTCGTCTATTATGATGGTGATATGGTTTTTGTCCTTAATTCTGTTTATGTGATATATTCATTGACTTGCATATGTTGAACCATTCTTGCAACCCTGGAAAAAGTCCCCCCTGTTCATGGTGTATTATCTATTTGCTGTACTGTTGGATTTGATTTGCTAATACTTCATTGAGGATTTCTGCACTTATGTTCATTAGGGATATTTGGTCTGTACTTTTCTGTTGTTGCGTCCTTGTCTGGCTTTGGTGATGCTGTTCAGGGTCATATTGGCTTTGTAGAATGAGTTAGAAAAGATTCCTTCCTCCTTGATTTTTTGGAACAGTTTTACAAAGACTAGTACCAGTTCTTCTCTGTATACTTGTTAGAATTTGGCTGTGAATCCATCTGGTCCTGGGCTTTTTGTTGGTGGGGGATGGGGGGTAGATTTTTTTTAAATTATTGATTCAATTTTGCTACTTGTTATTAATATTTTTTGGTTCAGGATTTCTATTTCTTCCTGGTTAATCTTGTGAGGTTGTTGGTTACCAGGAACGTATTCATTTCCACTAGGTTTTATAGTTTGTGAGTTGTTCATAATAGTCTCTCATGATCTTTTGTATTTCTGTAGTATCAATTGTAATGTCCCTTTTTTATTTCTCATTTTGCTTATTTGAATCTTTTCTTGGTTGTTTAGCTACTGATCTATTAATTTTGCTTATCTTTATAATAAACAACTTTTCATTTTGTTGATCTTTTGTAATTATTTTGGTTTCAATTTCATTTAATACTTCTCTAATCTTTATTACGTCCCTTATGTTACTTTGGATTTGGTTTGTTCCTGTTTTTTTTCTAGTTCCTGTGATGTTATATTACTTCGTGATCTTTCTATTTTTTATGTAGACATTTAATTTTATAAACTTTCTTAACATTGCTTTTGCTGTATCCCACAGGTTTTGGTATGTTGTATCTCTACTTCACTCATTTCAAAAAATTTTTTAATTTTTATTTTAATTTCATTTTTGACCAAAAGATCATTTGGGAGAATGTTGTTTAATTTCCATGTGTTTGCATAGTTTCAAGAGTTCCTTTTGGTATTGATTTCTAGTTTTATTACACTACAGCCTGAGAAAATATTTGATATAAATTCTTTTTTAAAAAATTTATTGATACGTGTTTTGTGGCCCTACATATGGTCTTTTTTGGAGACTGTTCCATCTGCCACTTTCACCACTCCCATTCACATAGTACTGGAAGTCCTAGCCAGAGCAATCAGACAAAAGAACAAAATATAAGGCATCCACCTTGAAAAAGAGGAAGCTACATTATCTACATTATCTCTATTCATTAACAATACGTTTTTTTTTTTTTTTTTTTTTTTTTTGAAATGGAGTCTCACTCTGTCGCCCCGGCTGGTGTGCAATGGTGTGATCTCAGCTCACTGCAACCTCTGCTTCTTGGGTTCAAGCGATTCTCTTGCCTCAGCCTCCCAAGTAGCTGGGCTTACAGTTGCCCACCACCATGCCTGGCTAAATTTTTTATTTTAAGTAGAGACGGGGTTTCACCATGTTGGCTAGGCTGGTCTTGAACTCCTGACCTCAGGTGATCCACCTGCCTGGCCTCCCAAAGTGCTGGGATTACAGGCGTGAGCCATCACGCTCAGCTAACAATATGATCTTATAAATAGAAAACCCTAAAGACTTCTCAAAATAAAAACTCTTAAATTTGATAAACAAATTTAGTAGTTTCAGGATACAAAATCAACACACAAAAATCAGTAACATTTCTATACATCAATAATGGTCAAGGTGAGAACCAAATCAAGAAGAAAATCCCGTTTATAATAACTCCAAAAATCCTAGGAATATATTTGACCAAGGAGGTGAAAGGTATCTACAGTGAAAACTGCAAAACACTGATGAAAAAATTGTAGATGACACAAACAAATGGAAAAATATTCCATGCTCATGGATCTGAAGAATTGTTAAAATGGCCATACTACCCAAAGCAATCTACAGATTAAAGCAATTCCTCTCAAAATACCAACATACTTTTACTCAAAATTAGAAAAAAAAAAAAAATATGAATTCTAAAATTCGTATAGAACCAAAAAAGAGCTTAAATAACAAAAGCAATCCTAAGCAAAAAGAACCAAGATGAAAGCATCACATTATATGACCTCAAATTATACTAAATGGCTACAGTAGCCAAAACATTTTAGACCATTTACTGGTCTAAAAATAGACACATAAGATAAATGGAACAGAATAGAAAACCCAGAAATAAAGCTGCATATCTATAGCCAACTGATCTTCAAAGGAGTTGACAAAAATACACCCTAAGGAAAGAGCTGGTGGTAGACAAAATGAAATTGGTGACAGTGGAGATGCAGAGTGGTATCTTTATTTGAGATATATTTTGGAGGTGATACCAATATTATTTGGTGATTCATTGGATTTCAGGGTTTACAGAAGGAAGTACAAAGGATAATTTCTAGCTTGAAGGGGGCAGAGTGATAAACAAACAGTTGCATAGTGTTGATTGATATTAATTGAGATGAGCAACACATATTATTGTCTTAACGTAATTATCTTGTTTATGGCTCTGTCTCAGCACAGCTGGGTTTTCAGTCAGCTGAAACATAAATGAAGCACTTAGGAACTTCAAAAAACGCCAGGCCTCACTTCCCGGCATTTTGGTATTGATTGATTGATCGATTAAGAAAGGGTCTCACTATGTTAGCCAGGCTGGTCTTGAACTCCTGACCTCAAGGAATCCTCCTGCTTCAGCCTCCTGAATAGCTGGGATTACAGGCATGAGCCACCGCACTCACCAGTTTGTTTTGACCCTAATAAGAGGACACAAGAAATTCTCTCTCTGCATCTACTCAAACTGGCCTTAACCAAGTAAGTCCAGTTTGGGGCCAGAATTTTTTGCAGTAAAAACTAAAAGCTGCTCTTTTAGTTTTATTGCTTTCCTTGTAGGAAAGCAATTCTATGTCTTTCTGAATCTAATTGTGTAGGAGGTTATTCTATGTCTGTCTGAATCTAATTGTGTCCCTGGGGGTTGGCCTGAGTGTCTGACTGTGGTTCATAACCCCAGGAAATACACCGACTCCTCAGGTGACACCAACCAGAGCAAATCCAGAGCTTACCCCTCTGCGTGGTATGGAAAATCCATAAAATTTCTTTGGATTTTACTCAGAAATAGTGTGTTCTGTGGTCAGAAAGATGTGGAATGCGCGATCTGTACATATGGTGGGATGGACAGAATTGGAATATTCAGTCCATTGGAGCCAGAGGAACCACAAGACTACACAAGAGCAAGGATGCATATGTACCTGCTTTTCCACTTATGGGATTGTTTACACTGACCAGAAAACAACTGGATATTTTAAACATAATCACTTTCACTAATTCTTGCCAAGCAAGCACTTCAAGGTGAAACTCAGGCTTGAATCCAGTCTCTGCTGTGAAGAGAAAGATAACCAAACTGTTGTGAAGGGACAAGAGGATTAGACAGAAGTGATGCGGAGTGAGGGGCAAGCACTCTCTTTTGATCCAAACTAGTTGGCATCTGAGATTCTGTCCAGGAAACAATTGGAGAAAACATCAGCCAAGTAACTAAGTATGTTTTTCTTGGACTTAAAAGAAATCAAGCATGTTTTGAAACTCTTAGGGGAAGCATTTCTTATCTCTTTTATTAGTAAAGAGTAAAAGGAGCATCAGCTTCATGAGGAAGAAATTAATGCATCAGAGCCCAGACAGAAACCCAGATGCAGACTCAGGATAACCTCATTCTTTGCATGACAAGCATGAAAAGGTCATTTACCCGCCAGGTCTTTTTTACCTTCTCCGCCGCACTTGCCTGAACCAAAATAAAGAAATTATTAGTATTTCCCTTCTCAGTCTCATGTAAATGTTTTTCTCTTAGCACGTGTGCCCCTGTATGTGTGTGTGTGCACTCACGCATTTATGTACATGTCCCAGTGGGCTTGTGTGGCAAAGAGATTTCCAAGGACGTCCAAAGTGCTCATGAGAGAATGAAATAAAAGAATTATTTTTTTCTCATCTGGAAAGAGTTCTGAGGTCAAATGAATGAGAGTATTTTAATAGAAAGAAATGAAGGAATATTCCAATCAAGGCAAAAAAAATCTCATAGAGGGGTCCTCACTAGGGTCATGCTTAAATTCAGCATAGTTTAACAAGATAAGAAGATAGAGCATAAATATCACTAAAACTTCTTAAACATTTTCTTATCATTTTCCATGTTCTTTAAATATGAGAATGTACAAGCTCCTATTACATTTGGTTCTTTGGAAACCATGAATAACTTAATAAGCACCAAGAATTATCTATCTGGATTAAATTTTTAAAATACACACATTTCTTTCTTTCTAGATAATGCCCATGGAAACATTCTAAGTATCTTGTTAAAGTAATTTAAATTCTAGTATAATCTTCAAGTTAGACATTGAAAAATAGGCATACTTCAGCTACACAAACATTTTCTTAGCATTCTTCATGCATCATCTATGTAAGTATTTTCTCAGCAGTCCTCAGGTGTATCTCACCAAAAAAACTCATACTTCTTTCAATTCCTAAGAAATGACAAAAACTTCCTTTCAGACTTTCAAAAATATGGCATTCGGTTGTGCACATCATACTCCCACCCATGAAACAGAGCATGACTGAACATTATTTGTCTATGAAATAGGTCTCAAAAATAAGAAAATGTTTTTTAATATAATTTTCTTTGTTAAAGTTTCTCAATCCTTTGGATCACAGGCCAATGTTAACTGCAGACTTAGAATTCTCCCTGGGAAAGGGAGCCTGCGTGTCCTCATTTCAACAGTGCCCCAGGACCTGTGTTGAGGAACGTGGGGTTTGTAGGTCTTCTCGGGATACTCAGGTATCAATATTTGGAAAGCAGCAATTCCTTAGAGTCATCTCTTCTGCCAACACATATAAGCTGATGATATCTTTCCTTGGCCACTTTCTTTGTAATCATGACTT
The DNA here is from genome assembly GCF_002776525.5 of Piliocolobus tephrosceles. Classification (NCBI taxonomy): domain Eukaryota; kingdom Metazoa; phylum Chordata; class Mammalia; order Primates; family Cercopithecidae; genus Piliocolobus; species Piliocolobus tephrosceles. The sequence goes on along the minus strand of NC_045442.1, from coordinate 43,262,170 downwards.
TTCCAGAATTGGGGCTGATATTAGGCAAATTACATAGTATTGAAAAATTGTCTTTTGTTGTCTCTCCACTCTTTTTTCATTCTCCGTATTTATATCTTGGGTCTACTCCAGGAAATACCAGTACCTAAGTCTGGTTTTGGCTGCTTAGAGTCTTGCCTCAGATTCTGCCTACCTCCCTGAATCATGTAATCAGTATTCTTCAGGAACTAGCCCAAATTATGACCCACAAAAATCAATCTGACCAATTAACATAAGTCATGATATTAATGATTCACAACAAAATAATGGGTAATATTACTAGGGTGTTTCCTAGGACCACCAAATGAGTCCATTCTGTTGGCTGCCATTCTATTCATCATAACCAAATCCCACTAGAACATGAATATAAGAGAATAGCACACATGCCACCATTTCTCATGTCCTGTGTCCATGGCAAACACTTATAACTAATGGACTCTCCTTTCCTAAGAAGTAGACAAAGCTTCAAAATCCTTTGCAGCACCCTACTTGAGGTAGCCAATACCAATTTGTATTGGTTACCTATTGCTGTGTTACAAATTACTTTAAAATTTAGTGACCTAAAACAAGTATTTATTATCTTATAATTTCAATGGGTCAAGAATACAAGCATGGCTTAACTGGGTGCCTGTCCCTCAAGATCAAAGCTCAGCTAGCTGGGTTAGAATCTGCTTCTAAGCTCATTCATGTGGCTGTTAGCAGACCTCAAATCTTAATTGGCTTTAGGCCAGAGATATGAGGTCCTAATCACTTGGACCTCACCATAGAAGAGCTCACAACATCGTTCTTGACTTTCCTTAGAAACAGTGAGTAAGATGGAGGGGAGAGTAAGAGCGGGAGAGAGAAGTTCACAGCCTTATTATAGCTTAACCTCGAAGTGACATTCCATCACTTCTGCATATTTTATTTGTTAGAAGTGAGTTACCAGGTCTAGGCCTCATTCAAAGGGAAGGAATTATGTAAGGATGTGAAACTAGAAGGTGAGAATTGTTGGGAGCTATCACAGAGATAGCTTCCCACATTATTCATCAACCTATTAGATTAGGCATGCATTGTGATGCTCACTTTTTCCACCCTACAAAAACTATTTGGCAATTAAATAATTTCAACTGAAAGCATGAAAAACTTAAGTTTAGTAAACAATGAAAAATCTAAAATAATTGTTTTTCTTGAAACTGTTTTTTTACACGGATGCATTTCTTTAGCTTGCATTAGTAATGGACGACCTCACTCTGGAAAATAGCAATTTCCTTAGAGTTCCAGAACAGCAATACCAGGTCTATAATTAGATTTCCTCTTATAAATAATATTTATACTTTTTGATTTAAAAATGTAGTATGTAGCCATTTTGAAAGTTGGTAAAGCCTTGAAAAGTATAAGAAAAATAAATTTGAACTATAATTCTACTGTTCATAAAAAACTACCTTTAACAGTTTGGCCTATTATTCAAAAATGAGCACATAAGTGTGTTCATATTCTACATTTCTTACTTCACATTTGGTTGTGAAAGTTTTAGCATTGACCTGTGGAAAAACAAAACTTGAAATGTTGTGTTGTGAAGTGCATGTCAAGATGGGGTATTCCCTTACAGGCAGATAAATACATACTTGAAGGGAATAGTTGGAAAAAAATATTTGGATTGCAACATAGTATGAATCTGCAGTGACTTTGTTCCTTGTAAAATCTCTGCAACAACCACAATAATAGTTTAACAATAAATGAATCTCCGAGAGAAGAAAGCATAGTATATTTTCTCTGCTTAACTGGATTGTTATGATAGTAGTTAGAAGACGTTTTTAAGGAAGAAGATGCAATTTGTCTTTTGAGTTCAACCTCCGGTTACCTCTTTAGTGTCTCAGCTGATTACCAGTCAGCTGTACATATAAACTGTGTGGATGTGTGAAACTGTACCTAATTACCTAGCTAAGCTACTACCTACCTCCCAAACCTACCTACTCCTCTAGACCCCCTCACATCCAGAAAAAGAGATGAGATAATGTACTCGTAAATAATCAGCTCTAGTCTCTGTGTCTCCTTGAAATTTCACTGTCTTGCCCCTGGGTCCAATCAGAGAAATGCTGCCACAAAATAGCAACTCTCTAATGGATTTTGAAAAGCGAAGCACAATTTAACTGATACAAGGTACAACTAAGTTCATTGTGGCATCAGGTAGCATAAGACATACCTGAATAGCTAAGCAGGGGGAAAGAGCAGAGGTGGGAAGTCCAAAATAATTACTAAAGACCAGAAGTTTGGGTACCTGCTGTAAAAAATCTAGAAATACTCTCCACTGACCTCAGGGACAAGGCATTGGCTGATTTTCTGGGGTATAATTGAGCCTCAGATAATGGTTGTACTACATAACTAATGAAGCCTGCTGAAGGTGGGTATCAAACGTTTCCTAGACAGAAGGCAATTGTCAATTCCACTTTCTCCATGCTATACTGATTGACACTCTTTAGAGAGTTTCACTATCCAGCAGCTCCCCTTAGGGCTGCCAAGGTGGAGGCCACTCAAAGAACAGATTCACAGCTGTTATGGTATCTGATAGGGCGGGGACCTGCAAAACTGGCCCCAGCCATTCTCCCGGTCACACAAGACCTCTGATAGTCCACACACAACTAAACAGGATCTTTGCACCAAAAACAACTTTAAGGAGTGTGTACCAAAAATGAGGCAAAATGACATATAATTCAGGAAACATTGTAAACATAAAAGGCATATAATTTTTAAAATGTTGTCATGTTTATCTTTTAATTTTATTTATTATTTTATATTGATAAGCAAAAATTCATTAAACTTTTGGTGTTAGTTAGTTTGGATAAATAATAAGGCATCTCTTGAATGTTATTCCTTACAACAAATGTAACTCATAGAACACACAGCCACATCATTTATCAAACCTAAATAAGCACTGGCTTCATTTGTGCTTTTTAAACAAAGTGCTCCTTTACTACATCTATACTAAGACCCAGGTCACCAAAGTATGGTTAAATTGTTTAAATGTCAGTGGATCACTGTGGAAGTACAAATCCTGCATTAGAATAGCAACAAGGAAAAGTTGCTATGAGAATTGGGCCAGTGCCTGCACAGATTGTTTTCTCTCTCTTCCTCTTTCTCACTCTCTTCCTCTTTCTCTCCCTCTCCCTCTTAGGAATGGCTCATAATGAATGAGCTTTTTATGGCGGAAGAAAATGGTGATTCTGATGAAGCTAATAAGGTCATAATGTCCATGTGATTTGTAAGTCTCAAATAGTAGGCTCAAATTACACTTAATTCAAAATTATCTAATCAATTAAGCCATGAGGACTATGTATGACCCAATGGAAATAGAAGATAATTATTTCTGGGACACTTAGATTAAAAAACACACTCACCCGAAATACTGAGGTATTAAGCCACACATTTCAGTCTTTTTCAAGAACACATATACCATCTCAATTCTCCAGCTCAATTTACACATGCGGAACACAATTCTAAATAACATTTGCACAGAATGTCACTTATGCCATGGTTGACCTGGGCTTCATAACCAGACTCACCTATTGGCTGAAGTGAATATTCTGAGCTTTGTCAAGATTAATAAAAGGGCTTTTGTGATGGTCAATTTATTTATTTTCCCAAATTAGATAAACCCACTTTTTACACCAACAACTATTTCACACAATATTTACAATCCTCAAATAATGATGAATTTTTATATTCTAAAATGTTAGTGGGTTAACTAAATAGTCCCGATAGTTAGAAGTGGGAGGAAGTAAAGAAAGGGAGGGTAATTAAATGTTGTGAATATGTCCTCTGTGCCAAATACTGGGGGAGAAGCTCTTATACATTATCCCATTTAATCATTACAATACCACCATAAGGTAGGAACTATAATTTCAGTTTTACAGATGAAGAAACCGAGGCTTGGGAAGCTACATAATTTGTTCCCAAATATGCAACTTACAAATGTTAGAGCTGGAATTCTAATTGTATCTGTTTGATTCTAAATCCCTTCTTCATACTGCTATATCCTCCTGCCTCTCACTTCCTCTATGTCACACACTCTCCTTGTTGGTTAAGTTCAGCTCATTAGTATAGAGTCAGTGGGAATAGATTTGTCTCTACTCCTACAAAAAATAGTGAAATATAGGTAAAAAGCCTGGTTCAAATCACTCTAAGTCACAACAGACTGACAAAAAATATATATATGAAATTATCACAATGACAAATTTTCCTTTCAGACAACTTGACAAACAATATATCCTAGAAAAAAAGAGACCACAACAATTGGAAACTAATTCTCCAAATGTTGAACAACTGACTATAAATCAAAAAATTGGACATAACAAAAAGTAAAACATCTTTAAGAGGTTTTTAGTGCTTTCCAAAAGATTCCAAATGTTGCTCAGATGTACAGTGACCCACTTCCATTGGTGAAAAAGCTAATATCACATAACCAAGGACATAGCAAAGAAAGAAAGAAAAACATCAGATTCAAATCTATCCAGAGTTGTGGCTTTCAATTCTAGGTAGTCAGTAGACTGAATAGCCTTGATGATAGTTTAGGCCAGGAGTTGGAAAACTTCCTATAAAGGGCCAAATAGCAAATATGCTAGACTTTGTAAGCTACATGTTCTTTATGGAAACTTCTAAGCTCCGGCCCTGTAGCATGAAAGCAGACATAGACAATGCATAAACAAAGGAGGATGGCTGTGTTCCAATAAAATTTTATTTATAAAATATAGGGGGGAGAGCCAGATTTGGCCACAGGTTATAGTTTGCTGACCTCTGGCTTAGGCTATACTTCTTGCCTAGGTGGGCATAGAGGAGATTTGCTTGAGTTAATGTCATTTACAAGACAATAGGCTATTGATGAGAAGGGAAGGAGCCAACACCAGGCTGGAAGGAAGATTATGGCATTGTAGTGATGCTAAAGTTAACAGGAAGGTCACTCTCTTCAGAGAAGCTGAAGGGAACTATATAAATTTTACATGGACTGAAGAAAGAAGAAGGTGACTCCTTTAATTTAAGGAATTCATTTTCCCCATTAGCAAAATGAAAGGCTGAAGGAGATCAATGGGTTCAAGAAATCTTTCTTCAAATTAAGTATTGTGGAGTCCCAGTATATAAAAGACATTAATCCACTATCAGTCTGATTAAAGCTGTAATGGGGAAGCTTTATCTCACTAGATTGATCCTGAGTCAGTTAAAACTCCCAAATCTCTCCCCAGGAAATCTGGACTTCACAGAGACATTCTGACATTCTATGATTATGTGATGTTTGTTCCTGCTCTTAAGTTATGTCTACATATACCTTAATTATATACATAAAATATTCCTAGTTTAAGACGTCATTATCTTTTGAGGGCATCTTCAGAGCGAATATATGTTAATCACTAAATTTCTCAAGAAGTAACTCAACTGGTTAAATTTAACATAGTGTTACTCTCTCTCTCTCTGTACAAAAAAAAAAAAGCCCATATTTGCTATTATTCAAGCAATTTTTCTAGAAATTTAAAATAACACAATCCAATAGGCTTGGTCTAGGTGTCCATGATTACATTTCAGATTTGTCCATGACAAATGTAATCTGTCCATGATTACATTTCATATTTCACCCGTTTAGACCTTGTCTTTGTCTGCTTGGCTGCCATAACAAAATACCATAAATGGGGTGGCTTAAATAAGAAAAATTTATTTTCTTACAGTTCTGGAGGCCAGGAGTCCAAGATCAAGATCCCAGTATAATCAGTGTCTGGTAAGGGCTCTTTTCATGGCTTGTTGATAGCCACCTTTTCACTGTTTCCTCACATGGCCATGGGCATGGGAGAGAGAGAGAGAAAGTAAAACTCTCTGGTATCTCTTCTTGTAAGTGCACTAATTTTGTCATGAGGGCTTCACCCTCATGACCTTATCCAAAGCTAATAATCTCCCAAAGGCCCCATCTTCAAACATCATCATATTAGGGGTTAGGGCTTCAACATATGGATTTGGAGGGAGACACAACTCAGTTCATAGCAGATCTAATAGGTTACAAAGAGAAGGCCTGAGGGGGAAAAAGAGAGAACTTTCAACAAGTGGTGTTGAGGAAAAAGATACTAGTTTTTTTCCCAAGGTGTTTATAGAAACCAGAAAATAGAATATTATCTTTTGCTTATCTCTATCTAGCTTACCATATGTTAAAACAATTTTGCTATCTTTATTATTTTTAACTCATTGAATTATTGCCTTCTAGTCAGACATTCAGGATAAGTTGTTTTTAGGTAACATTACTTGAAAGGCCAAAATAAAAATTAAATGTTGGAAATGTCACTGCTATGCTTGGAATGAACACATTGATAGAAACATTATCTTCAATTTGAAACATTTGTTATAAATATTATTTTAATGGACAGATCATAATTGTATATACTCATGAGCTATAATGTGATGTTCTGATATAGGTATACAATGTGGAATGATTAAGATGGATATCTTAATTAGCTTCATTTAATCTTTAATTTCTTTTTGATTAACTAAATATAGGAAGACCTAGTGAGGTATTTTTTCCTCCAAAATTACAGATTTGAATCCTGGCTCTAATGGTCTACTTCAAGCAACAAGTATCTTGATTATGTAGGTGTTTTCCAGAAGTTTCCCTTGTATACTAGTGGAAATTGAGTTATTTCTGTGAGACTGGAAAACAGACTGACTCCAGGTTTTATAGAAGGGAAACACTGCCTAGGTAGTAATTGACTTTGGGTTTTCATCAGAGATGGAAATTATCCTGCTGATAAGTTTTTATCTTTGGTGAATGCCTTGCTCCAGTTTCTAGCACAACACTGGGTACCAAAAAAAAAAAAAAAAAAAAAAAAAAAAAAAAAAAAAGCAATCGGTATAGGCTTACCAGTGTTTTATTGTCAGGATAAAGTCTCTGATCTGAGACTCGGGACCATGTGGGAAGATAATACACAGAAACATTGGGTGGGTTGTTACAGCAATTGTTTTGTGACTAGAATAAGTTTACTCCTCCAAGGATAGTTATGGTTGTTTTTCAAAAAGAGAGAGACAGTTTTGGGGGTGGGGGGAGAGAGAGAGAGAGAGAGAGACAGACTAAGGCATTTTGTCACAGATAGCTATGGCACTTTCTGCAGCAGTTCCTTTTATATTTCATTCCTGTAACACTAATAATAAAGTTTTCTTATTCCTCTTTTAAAACCTCACAATGCATAATGCATAGTCACTGCAATTATTTCAAGAGATAGCATGTACTTTCATTTACCCTATTTTATCACCCACCTGAGGACACTATATTTCCTATTAGTGGTGGTGAACTTGATGCTATTATGTGTAATTTCTTCCAGATGAGCTGTAGCACTTAACTTTCTGCTTCAAAGTATTGAGTTATGCTTAAAGCAAGCCTGGCTTCTATACAGAGATTTCCCAGAGCAGAGAATTCAAGTCTAATTAAAACACATCACTTCCCCATCAATATGTTCTCCATACCCAAATAGTGTTTTAAGAGGTAGACGGGTATCAGATCAAGTCTGGACATAATTTTTAGATTTTGAGTGGGCATTAATAATGACAGCAACTTACAGAAACATAACAATAGTATGAGTGAACTAAAAATAATTCACAGAATAATGATTTTTTAAGTTGCAATTTAGAACTTTTTGTCTCTGCTTCACTGCACTTTCATAATCCGTTTTGAGTTCTTCCTCTTATGATGAAAACAGATATGTGAATTTAAAAGATATTTTTTGGAATTTAGTGCCAACCACATGCCTACCATGTACCCATATATTAGACAAGTTATATAGTTTATTTCTAGTCCTCACAACTCCAAGAAAAAGTATTATAGACATGCATTCCCTTATTCAAAACCCTTGGAGGCACATGTGTTCCAGAATTCAGAATTGTTTGAATTTTTAAAGACAATAAGGTGCATACACAGCATGTTGTGTAACCAAATAGGGTCTGGTGTAGCATTTTGGAGTCAAATAAAACATATTTGCGCTGAAATATATAACTCATCGGACAAAGTGAGATTTAAAAAAAACAGCAACAAAAATGCCTTCATATCAGCTTTTGTCACCAAAACACTTGCTACACATTTGCAAAAAATAAAAAGAATTTTGCAGGTTTTTTTATTTTGTATTTGTGAACTAAAAATTGTAGATGAGAGAGATTAAATAACTTGCTCAAAGTTATGCAGCCATCTTAAACACAAGAAATACACATGGAAATGTTTGAACAGCCAGAATACAGCTGGGTTGGATTCAAACTTGAGACCATTTGTCTCAAAAGTCTATGTTCTAACAGATGAAAAGAATAAGGCATGCCAAATGACTTTGGGGAAGGAAACACAGAAAAAAATAGGGATCACACAAGAAGAGAAATGGTGGGTAACTATAACATGAGCTCCCCAAAGTAGGCAAAGAGATCATGAAAGCAGCTGTCAGAAAGAGAAGGACTATGAACCAAGTGGGAAGAAGAGAATATGGTGCTGATGCTCGACGTACACATGGAAAAGATGAGAACTGGATTCTGAACAGACTGCAGTACGGCATAAACCTGCCCATTGTACCAAAATAATTTCCAATTGCCATAGCTCCTGGCTATTTATTAAAATATATTCAAATAATGCCTACCATGTGCCAAGCACTGAGGATAAAGCCATGAAAAAGACTGCATGTCTCTGCACTTCTGGACCCAATAATTACCCAATAATTTTTAGCTGTGTGACCTTAGCAAAGTTATTCAACCACTCTATGCAGCAATCAGTTCATTTGTAAGACAAAGATAATAATATCTACATCACAGATATTAAATGGTGAGATTTAAATTGTATAGTGCATGTAAAGAGCTTAACACAGTGCCTAGCACAAAAGATACATAGTATACCTTTAATATGCTATAATAGTATAGGTATATCTTTGGTAAAGTATAATAGTCAATATTATTGTAGGTATTTTATTCTTCGAGACAATTGGCTTCTCCAACCAAAGGAAAACCATACACATTCTGAGAATATGTGCAGATAACAAATCAGAGTACAAAATACCAAATTCTGGACAAATATAATTGCTGTTCAGTCAGCAACCCTGGTGAGTTTGCTCTATTTTTGGCTTCAACACTAACTTGTTGTGCTACCCTGAATGAGTCATTAATAACATCTGCTTCCCCTTCTGTGAATTGTCTTCTGCTCCTTAACTCAAGGGTATTAAAGGAGGCTTTGGGGGTAAATGAAGGAGAAATTATTGCTCCAGCTAATATGCTGCTCCAAAGAGAACTCTTTCGAACCTGTTTATTAGAAGATAGGAGAGGTACACACAGAAAGAAAGAAAGCTTTTCTTGCATGCTTATATCTGAATGAGTTCCATTTGTATGGATAACCAGTGTAAGCAGAAGGATTCTGAGTAACATTGCTTTTATCAACTCTGCCATAAATACTCATTCAAAAGTGCTGCGGTCATTTGAATACAACTGTTATTTTCTCTCAAGTCCAAAATTTAAGACTTGCTAAGAGAACTGATCTACAGCAGTTGCTTTTATAATGTAGATTTATAATCCAAATGACAGTCATTTGTTTCTGGCAACTGTCAGCTGCTCAGGGGTTATCAGTAATATGTTTTATTGACAATCACTTTCTCAGAAAACCATCTATTGTGCTTTGCCTACCTATATGATGGAGTCGTGCACAGGAAAAGAGTCAAGACCTAGGATATATCCAATGCCTTGGGTAAACAATTGGGAAAATAGCTGAAAGGAGATATTTAATTGGAGGTACAGTGTTTACTTATATATTTGCTGTAAATTATTAGATGTAGAGAATCTATGTTTAAACCTCAAGTAGAAAGCAGCCATGTTAAACACCAGAAATATACATGGAAATGTTTGACTCATAACTGTGGCACCCTATGATCCATGGGATACAATTCCTAAAATTTTAGGGCAATAACCAAGGAGCACAAAACATTCTCATTTGTTTAGAATGGAAAACTAAAATCATGCAACAATAACTTAGTGAATAGACCTAACACTTCCGCTCCAAGTATTGCTACTCCGGTCGGAATTTTCTCATTTTCCAATCATTCTCCAGTTTTACTTAATCACTTGCAGTTGAGAATTCTCTTTCAGTCTTTGTCACTTTGTTCATTTTGCATAGAACACTTTCTTCATTCTTCCTTCTCTTGATGACCTGGTTAATTCATACTTTCTGTCTCAGATTATTTGTCACTCTGTCTGGGAAAGCTTCCATGTCCTTCTAAGTGCCTCTCTCTTGTGGTCATATAGCACTTCTTCCACTGCATGGTAAAATTGTCTCTAATTGTCTGTATCTTCCACTTGACAACAAGAAAATTGAAGAGAGAGGCTTTGTCATAGTTACAGTTGAGTTCTGAGAGTCTATCACAGTGCTAGTCACATAGCAGACATTTAGTACTTATCTGCAGGATAGTGACTGAATAAATAAATGAGGCTACTTGGATAAAATAAATCAAAGGGCTGTTAATTTTCTAATTTATTGTATCAATGTTATATTAACACCACAACAAAAACTTAGAATGGACAATATTAAGAATGAATGTTCAGGGAGTTTCTAGCCATCCAGAGAGCTGGAAGCTCTAGACCATTGTGAGATTCTAACTCTAGTTCAGAGTTTAAGTATGGCTATAGCCTCAGTGATAGAAAAACATGTCTTGGCAGCTCATGGGTGGTTTTGTTGATGAGAATGAACAGAATGAAAAATGGAAATCTCATTAAGCTTGAAAGTATTTTTAGCTGGAGAACATTGACATTAGATTGTCAGAAAACCAAATAGAAGTAAATTATGATGAACAGTAAATATGTTAGTGAAAATGGTCAGGTGGGATCATGACTCAAAGAATTGCCTACAATTTCTACCCAATCACAGCCTGGTTGCCCAGCAACCACTCCATGGGAATTGCACAGCATGATAACATATTAGATCGTAATCTCAGAAGTAGATTGACAAGCCGAAACCATTAAGTCTTGCAGTCCGGCTGGCGTTAGTTCTGTACCCTTATTAAATTCTGAATAAAACTCAGCCTCTGCCTACACAAAAGGTGAGGTCTGTCAAAAGAGTACACAATTGCCATGAGTACCCTGAAATGCCTTGGATGTCTTTAGAATTGAAGAATCTAATATGTATACAAATTGGATTGCCTGTGCCATCCCAGACTCTTTCCGTTGTACCAGATTGTATATCAGTAATAGAAGGTAAAACCTAGACTTATTCCAGGAGAAAGAGAAAGAAGATGTATGTTTTCCATGCAATCTTCCTTCTGACTTCTCACTCTTACTACCTAATCCAAAATAAAAAGAAAACAGCAAACTATAAAGCCAATATTTCTATTAATATTTTCTATTAAGCAATAGGAGAAAAGAACACTTTAACAGAAAATAGACAAAAAGACATCAACAAATCTAGATACAAAATGAGCAAACAAATGAATAAATGCATGCATAAAATCAAGTTAACACTTGTTAAAGATGAACATATGTCAGACATTCTTATACGTACTTGGGTTAATACACCGTTTACTCATATGACTTAGTTTTATGAGATAGACAATATTAATATCATCTCCAATTTTTAGGTTAAAAAACCCAAAGAACAGACCATTTAAGTAGTTTTCTACAAATTAAATATCTAGTAAGTGCCCAAATCTGGATTCTAACCATGCTGCATGACTCCAAAGACCCCACTCTCAACTACATAGCAATATTGTCTTTCAAGAAGAAACAAAGGAGCCAATAAGCATATCTAAAGTGCTTCTAACACTAGTAATCAAGGAATTACAAATCAAACCAAACAAATGGCAACCTATTATTCACCATTTCACCTATTATTTCAACAATAATAAAATTCAGTGTAGCATTTAATATAGGAAATTGCTATTTTACTCCCAATTTTTTGTTTAATGGTTATCACCATGGAATGACAAAAAATTGGAAGTGTAATGGTTATTCTCCATATTAATCAGCTATATGTACACTTTGAGTGAATAATAGAGTTTTTGTAATTTTTTTCTTGGATCCTATATTATGCATTAGGTGCCTTTGAAAAACATAGCCTTTGGCCTACTCTAAGAAGTATTTCTAAAGAAATAATGAGACTCTCAGGTAATCATAAACATTAACAAATATTCACCAAAACATCATTTAGCATTGTAAAAAAAATTGAAAATAATCCCAAAATTGGGAGATGGTTATGTAACTATTAAAGAATACCTAAAGAATTAATAATGAAATAAAAAATTCACTGTAACAAGAAGAAATTATCCCCACATATACAAATATTCTCTAGAGAGAGAGATAAAGAGAGGAGGAAAGGGAGAAAAAGGAGTTTTCTATGAAATGTATTAACCATGATTACTTTGTTTTGGACGATATAATTATTTGTTTTTATTCTTAAATTTTATATACAAAATTTTGCATATATTATTTATAATGCAAAATAATTTAAAAATAAAATTTGTGCTATCTCCTAATTATTCTCTTTGAATCTGACTTAGATGATCAGCCAGGAAGCTACTCTAGAGAGGAATTATCCTCAATTGTTAATGCTATCCAGTGGTTGAACATGTTTACTACTCTCATTTAATATTTTAATTACAATAAATGTCTTCAACTTCCTAAAGCAGAGGAGAGAATGTTCTAAAAATCCTTAAAGTTAAAATAAATTATTAAAGCAACATAGTGCTTTATAGTTTACAGAATCCTTTCCCAGGAAATATGAAACTCATTTGACCCTGAACCAACTTTTGAGGAGGCAAGTTATATTAAAAGTTAAGAAAATGAGCAGACTTCACTGCTAGATGCCTGAGGCCACATTTGTCTTCTTTATATGCAGCACTGAACTAAGCAAATGAGAAGTTTGCCTAGCCAGGATCACATTTTTCGTTAAGCTATCAGAATAATCATGTGGTCATGGATACAACAGAGAGGGAGAATTTCCACCTTTCTGATGTAGAAAAGCAGCATACAGCACATAAGCTTTCACACAGACTACTCTTGGGATTATATCCATAGCCACCTGATCACTGCATGACCTTTGCAAGTTACTTAAATCTTCTAAGCCTTAATCTTCTCATCTGTAAAACAAGAATAACAATGCTCACATCTATAATGCTAGATTAAATAAGATGAGATATGTAATATGCGCTTGGTGCCACATGAAATCATGCATAGCAGTCGTTGCTCAGTCTGCCTCCTACTTCCATCCCACCCACCACCTCAATGATGCCTGGACACAGCCTGAATTTAAGCCTACCCTTTTTCCTTCTGTATTCAAGAGGGCACTGAGTTAAGCACCATTCTACAAAGAAGTAAAATAAAAAACAATCGGTATAAATCTTTAAAATGCCTATTTTCTCTAGATACCTTATAACTCTATACATTTGCTGAAAAGTGTTCAAACTAATATAACCCATTAAATCTCTTTTGATGCTAAAAATAAGAAGTTATTTAAATAATGTATCATTCAGTCATATGCTTAGTTTAGAGACTGTTAACTGAATAAAATGTAATTTTGACTGCATGCGACCAAGGCGTTTTTAAATCTTTCATTTTTATTATTTTCCTTTTAAACATAGAACATCTGGCTTGAAGATATGCAACAGGAAAACGCACATATATTTTATCTTGTCACTCAGAGGGCTTTATCCTAAGTCTGAAAGCTTTTGGTTAGAGTGCAAAAACACTGGAGACCCATGCTGAATAGCAAGGGAAACTGAAAGGATTTCAACTCATCTGTGGTTCCAGTAGCTGGCAGGAGGTACCTTTCTGAATTGATTTTTCAGATGCATATAAGTCATCAAGCTTGCATATTTTTTAACCTTTCCAATAGAGTATTAGTAAACCTTCTCAAAAAATGAGACTTTTGAAAAATCTAAGTCATTTAGATTCGCATCCTAAAAGAGGGGAGTCTAGAGACATTGATAGCAATCTTAATGGAATAAGGGTTCCCAAATAAACTTTGGCTATGGGGTCAATTCTTAACTACTTGTGTGAATCGAGAGGAGAGACCCAGGAAAGGCCTCATTTGAGCATCTCCCTACCACAAAACTCTTGGCAGCAAGTTCCAAAATTGGGCTCTTTTGGTTTCCTTATCCCTTCCCACATCCCCACATCTGCTAGCCTTGTATGTAGTAGGAATGCTTAAATGAGGTATTTATGTCAAATAATTACAAGGAGAGGTCAAGGGGTGATTAATACCTCAAAAGAACCAATCATTTAATGGCCAAATGCCACTAAATCAGGGAACCTGTTGTCAGCACGGCTGGTTAAAGCCCTGTGGTGCCTTGTCCTGGTTCATTCAAACTAAAATGATTCTAAATCATAAGATTAAATGTGACAAAGTTCAGCAATATTCTCATTTTGTCCTTCGTGATCATTTTTTTTCTTTTCGTTTGAGATATCTAATATTAATTGATAAACATACACTTTTTACCATTTATTTTGTGGTTGTCGTTGCTGGTGCCCTGAGCATAAGTTTGGTTTACATATTGAATTATCACTACTGAAAAAAATAATGATTTTTCAAAGACTTCAATTGTACTAACTGTATTCTAGGGAAACAAATTTTTACGATTTATGAACAATTAGTTGTGTTTTTTTTCTCTTCTTTTATTTGTGCTTCACGTCTCAGAGCATTGAATAACAGTGCTGTGAAGTTACATTAAATGTTTTATATAAAAGCATATACAATATACAATATTGTCTTACTGCATTTTGTGCTGATAGAACACCTGAGACAGGGTAACTTTTTTTTTTTTTTTTTCAGCTATAGCTCTTCTTTGGTTTCTTTTTTCTGTGTTTTTCTCCTTTTTAAAAATTATTTTTATTTTTTAATTTTTATTTTATTGTATTTTATTTTTATTATACTTTAAGTTCTAGGGTAAACGTGCACAATGGGCAGGTTTGTTACATCTGTATACATGTGCCATGTTTGTGTGCTGTACCCATTGTCTCGTCATTTACATTAGGTATATCTTCTAATGCTATCCCTCCTCATTGCCCCCACGCCATGACAGGCCCCAGTGTGTGATGTTTCCCACCCCGTGTCCAAGTGATCTAATTGTTCAATTCCCACCTATGAGTGTGAACATGAGGTGCTTGGTTTTGTGTCCTTGCAATAGTTTGCTGAGACTGATGGTTTCCAGCTTCATCCATGTCCCTAAAAAGGACATGAACTCATCCTTTTTATGGCTGCATAGTATTCCATGGTATATATGTGCCACATTTTCTTAATCCAGTCTATCACTGATAGAAATCTGGGTTGGTTCCAAGCCTTTGCTATTGTGACACAATAAACATACGTGTGCATGTGTCTTTATAGCAGCATGATTTATAATCCTTTGGATATATACACAGTAATGGGATGGCTGGGTCAAATGGTATTTCTAGTTCTAGATCCTTGAGGAATCACCACACTGTCTTCCACAATGGTTGAACTAGTTTACTGTCTCACAGTGTGAAAGTGTTCCTATTTCTCCACATCCTCTCCAGCACCTGTTGCTTCCTCACTTTTTAATGATTGCCATTCTAACTGGTGTGAGATGGTATCTCACTGTGGTTTTGATTTGCATTTCTCTGACGACCAGTGATGATGAGCATTTTTTCATGCGTCTGTTGGTTGCATAAATGTCTTTTTTTCTTTTTTTTTTTTGGAGACGGAGTCTCACTCTGTCGCCCAGGCTGGAGTGCAGTGGTGTGATCTCCACTCACTGCAAGCTCCGCCTCCTGGGTTCATGCCATTCTCCTGCCTCAGCCTCCTGAGTAGCTGGGACTACAGGTGCATGCCCACCACTGCGCCCGGCTAATTTTTGTATTTTTAAAACAGAGACGGGGTTTCACCATGTTAGCCAGGATGGTCTCGATCTCCTGACCTCGTGATTCACCCGTCTAGGCCTCCCAAAGTGCTGGAATTACAGGCATGAGCCACCGCACCCAGCCAACATAAATGTCTTCTTATGAGAAGTGTCTGTTCGTATCCTTCACCCACTTTTTGATGGGGTTGTTTGTTTTTTTCTTCTAAGTTTGTTTGAGTTCTTTGTAGATTCTGGATATTAGCCCTTTGTCAGATGAGCAGATTGCAAAAATGTTCTCCGATTCTGTAGGTTGCCTGTTCACTCTGATGGTGGTTTCTTTTGCTATGCAGAAGCTCTTTAGTTTAATTAAATCCCATTTGTCAATTTTGGCTGTTGTTGCCATTGCTTTTGGTGTTTTAGACATGAAGTCCTTGCATTGCTTTTGGTGTTTTAGACATGAAGTCCTTGCCCATGCCTATGTCCTGAATGGTATTGCCTAGGTTTTCTTCTAGGGTTTTTATGGTTTTAGGTCTAACATTTAAGTCTTTAATCCATCTTAAATTAATGTTTGTATAAGGTGTAAGGAAGGGATCCAGTTTCAGCTTTCTATGTATGGCTAGCCAGTTTTCCCAGCACCATTTATTAAATAGGGAATCCTTTCCACATTTCTTGTTGTTGTCAGGTTTGTCAAAGATCAGATGGTTGTAGATGTGTGGTATTATTTCCAAGGGCTCTGTTCTGTTCTATTGGTCTATATCTTGTTTTGGTACTAGTACCATGCTGTTTTGGTTACTGTAGCCTTGTAGTATAGTTTGAAGTCAGGTAGCATTATGCCTTCAGCTTTGTTCTTTTTGCTTAGGATTGTCTTGGCAACGCGGGCTCTTTTTTGGTTCCATATGAACTCAAAGTAGTTTTTTTTTTTTCCAATTCTGTGAAGAAAGTCATTGGTAGCCTGATATGGGTGGCATTGAATCTATAAATTACCTTGAGCAGTATGGCCATTTTCACAATATTGATTCTTCCTATCCATGAGCATGGAATGTTCTTCCATTTGTTTGTGTCCTCTTTTATTTGGTAGAGCAGTGGTTTGTAGTTCACTTTGAAGAGGTCCTTCACATCCCTTGTAAGTTGGATTCCTAGGTATTTTATTCCATTTGAAGCAATTGTGAATGTGAGTTCACTCATAATTTGGCTGTTTGTCTGTTATTGGTATATAGGAATGCTTCTGATTTTTGCATATTGATTTTGTATCCTGAGACTTTGCTGAGGTTGCTTATCAGCTTAAGGAGATTTTTGGGCTGAGATGATGGGGTTTTCTAAATATACAATCATGTCAGCTGCAAACAGGGACACTTTGACTTCCTGTTTTCCTAATTGAATGCCCTTTATTTCTTTCTCCTGCCTGATTGCCCTGGCCAGAACTTCCAACACTATGTTGAATAGGAATGGTGAGTGAGGGCATCCCTGTCTTGTGCCAGTTTTCAAAGGGAATGTTTTCAGTTTTTGCCCATTCAGTATGATATCGGCTGTGAGTTCATCATAAAGACATGTTATTATTTTGAGGTACATCCCATCAATACCAAATCTATTGAGAGTTTTTAGCATGAAGGGCTGCTGAATTTTGTCAAAGGCCTTTTCTGCATCTATTGAGATAATCATGTGGTTGTTGTCATTGGTTCTGTTTATGTGATGGATTACGTTTATTGATTTGTGTATGTTGAACTAGTCTTGCATCCCAGGGATGAAGCCCACTTGATCATGGTGGGTAAGTTTTTTGATCCGCAGCTGGATTCGGCTTGCCAGTATTTTACTGAGGATTTTTGCATCGATGTTCAGCAGGGATATTGGTCTAAAATTCTCTTTTATGTTGTGTCTCTGCCAGGCTTTTGTATCAGGATAATACTGGCCTCATAAAATGAGTTAGGGAGGATTCCTTCTTTTTCTATTGATTGGAATCATTTCAGAAGGAATGGTACCAGCTCCTCCTTGTACCTCTTGTAGAATTCGGCTGTGAATCCGTCTGGTTCTTGACTTTTTTTGGTTGATAAGCTATTAATTAATGCCTCAATTTCAGAGCCTGTTATTGGTCTATTCAAGGTTTCAACTTCTTCCTGGTTTAGTCTTGGGAGTGTGTATGTGTCCAGGAATTTATCCATTTCTTCTAGATTTTCTAGTTTATTTGCATAGAGGTGTTTATAGTATTCTCTGAAGGTAGTTTGTATTTCTGTGGGATCGGTGGTGATATCCCCTTTATCATTTGAAGCTTCCAGAGGAATGATCAGGCAGCAACATTTGTTGTTCAGCAATATTTGCAGTTCTGCAGCCTCCACTGCTGATACCCAAGCAAACAGGGTCTGGAGTGGACCTCCAGCAAACTCCAATAGACCTGCAGCTGAGGGTCCTGACTGTTAGAAGGAAAACTGACAAACAGAAAGGACATCCACACCAAAACCCCATCTGTACATCACCATCATCAAAGACCAAAGGTAGATAAAACCACAAAGACGGGGAAAAAAACAGCAGAAAAGCTGAAAATTATAAAAATCAGATTGGGTAACTTAAAACAAACAAGTTATTGGCTCACAGTTTTGGAGACTGGGAAGTCTAATATCAATATACTAGCATCTAGTGAGAGCCTTCTTGCTGCATTATCACATGGCAGAAGATGGGATGGTGACAGCAAGAAAAAAACAGCCTCACCCTTTTATAATGGCACCAATCCAACCTTTAAGGCAGGAGTCCTCATGGCCTAATCACCTCTTAAAAATTCTACCTCTTACCACCGTCACAATGGCAATTACATTTCAACATACGTTTTGAAATGGACAAATATTCAAATCATAGTAAATATTATACAAAATGTTGATTTTTTTTCCTTTGGCATTATTGGTTGTATTTCTTGCATAATAAGGAGAGTTTTGAAAAGTTGCATGATTGCTCAATATCAGTTAGTAGAAGAGACAGAATCCGATTCCAGATGACCTTTCTAATGTCCTGAAAGTGTCTTTTCCACTATACCACCCAGTCTTCCAGAACCATGTGCCTTAACTTTGTGGTGACTGAGTTAAACAAGTAACTGCACTGGTTGCAAATAATACAACCAGTCTCTGAGGTATATTTATGCTGCAGATAGCTATAAAAGAGCTTCATTCCATTAACTTAACTACCAAATTAGTTATATTTACTCATAAATATAAATGTAAATGTGATTATTAAATGAAATATTGTTAAGTTTCCCAGCCAGAAGAATCATTTTTAGCATAGGAAAATACTCTTTTCTTGCTTTTGTCTGAATTCTCAGCCACTTTCTGGCTGAGAAATCTTTTGATCTTCAATTAGTCTAAGGATTTGAGGTGAGAGAGGATAAAAAGGAAATCAGAATTTTTTGCTGGCTGCTTCTTTCTTCACCTTATATCTCCCCTGATATAATGCTTAAATAGAAAAAATGACACATTAGGGGGACAATGACAAGAGTATGCAGGAAGAAAAAGAATAAAATATATATCTTAAAACATAAATATGTATAGATAGATGATAGACAGATAGTTATAAAAATCAGTAAAAGACAATACTACAGCAGGAGTATGAGTTGAAAATTATCACAAGAAAAAATAAAAATATAAAATATGTCTCATTTATATTTTAAAAATAATCAATTTCACTAGTAATTAAATAAATATAAATTAAACAATTTTTGGACTCGTACTTGCAAAGATTAAAACATGTGATAATATCTTACATTGAAGAGAGTACAGGGACACTCCAGTTAGCAGACTCCTCAAGGAAACTGAAAAGTCTGTTTGAAAAGTCTTCAAAATTTTCCTATATTTTGACCCCAAATTTTCATTTTTATAAATGTACCTACTGAAAAATAATCATACAAATTGACAAAGATGTTTTTATGGAGATGTTTATTATAAAAACTTGAATGTTTGGGAATAGGGAATTGGTTTAAATAGGGGCTGCAGCATGTCATGATTTTTTTGGAGGTTTAGAAGTAATGCTGATGAGTTAAAATAGAGGTAGATAAAATAGTATTAGATTCTACCCTTGCATATTTATATACATATAAAAAAATCTGACATGCCATGTATTTTGAATGATGGTTATTTCTTGAAGTTCATTTTAGAGATTGTTTTATTTTCTTCTTTAATTTTAAAATTGTTTTCTTTTTAGTAATTTCTGAGTATATGTTACTTTCATAATTAGATATGTATTATATATTATAGCTATTTCCATTTTTGATAGAAAAATATGGAAGGAAAGAGAAGATAAAAGGAGGGAGAGGAAAGTATTCCTGGTAAAATTGGAGCAACATCACCTAAGCCAAAGTTTTTGTCAGCAAAGAGTATTGATGGGAGGAAGTGATCATCTGCACAAACGAGAAGCTCTTCAAAGGGGCTTTGTCCTTCAGCTCCCCTAAAGTTCTTCTCTATGCCTAAAATCTATTGGCCAGGGGGTAACATATCATAAACACATTATTCCCACCTCTTACCAATTTTCCTGGCCTTTCTTCTTCAGGGCTTCCCACAGGGTCCCAATCCCAGTTCCCTTTATGAACTTATATTCATAATTCACAAAATTGCATATTGCTTCTCTCCATGATTCTTGTTCCAGGTTCATAGCTTTCTTACCTGCCAAAATGCATATGTTTGATCTCTGCTAAATAGCAATTGATGCCAATGAGCTAATACATTAACTATGACTCAATAAATATTTTTTGAGCAAACATTTCATTATAAGGGACCATGTTAGGTGCTCCAAGGAGAAAAATAAAGAAATAGCAAGCCTGATTTTTATACCCAGGTTTGGGAGACTGTAAATAAAATAGGCACAACTAAATAGTGCTAGAGATTTAAAAAGCTAACAACGACAATGGAACCTAATGTCTCTTGCATTATGTGTTTTGGGAATTAGTGCAACGTATGTTTAAAGAATCAATGGTGTCAGATGAGCTGAGTATTTGGAGTACACAAGACCTGAGTTTGAGATTAAGATCTCCCACTTTCTCTATCAAAGTCTTTTCATTCCTCTGGGTCTGTTTCTTCATCAATACAATGGATTCTATAATATTAATGGCTTTTTCATAGGATTGAAAGAGATCAAAATTTTACAAAATATTGCATCCATGAATGTGTAGTTATGATTAATGTCCTTCAAGATGCTCACACACACTATTATTCCCCATGTGCTAGGCTGCTTGGTCTTCTCCCTGCCCTGGGAAGAATACTGGGATAAAAGCCAGACATAAACAACAATTGAGTCACAAAAGCAGCCACACAGCCAGACAGAATGTCAGATACTGTCACTGTCCCCTGAACTTTGCAAGATAACCAGTAAGTTCTCTGAATTGTAAACCAAAAATAAAATTCTAAGCCTCTCCATGCATCTGAATAGATCCCTCCTTTTGGCAAAAGCATTCCAAAACTAACCTGAAAAACTAGTTCAGGACATGATGGTAGGGGGAGTGTCAGACATGCCTCATTATACCCTCCTCCTTTTGGAATTACTGATAGAAGAGATTCTTTAAGTCTGATAAGAAATATTTACAATCTATTCTTTCTGAAGCCTGCTACCTGGAGGCTTCACCTGCATGATAAAATCTTTGTCTCCATAAACCCTCATCTTAACCCAGACATTTCTAAGTCTTTAGAAAATAACTCTTTCAACAAATTGCCAATCACAAAATCTTTGAATATACCAATGATCTGGAAGCCCTTGCTTTCAGTTGTCTCACCTTTCTGGAGTCGGCCAATGTACATCTTACATGCATTTAATTCATGTCTCATGTCTCCCTAAAACGCATCAAACCAAGATGTACCCTGACCATCTTGGGCACATGTTCTCAGGATCTCCTGCGGGCTGTGCCCTGGGCCATTGGTCACTCATGTTTGTCTCAGAATAAATTTCTTCAAATATTTTATAGAGTTTGACTCTTTGCAGACAGAGTTATCAAGAATATCAGACTAAATATTTTACTTGAATGATATAAGGCAAAACTATGTGAACCTTATTTTTAAATAATCTCTTTAAACCATGGTTTCTCAGTACCAAGAAGTTTTCAGAAGTCACACAAAAAGGTTATTTTGTAATATATTGGACTGTTTAGTAATGGAATAATTTATTTTATAAAAAAAATACAATATCTTTCAATTCAAAAGTCAAACTAACAGCTAGATGGCTAAAATGTAAGACAAATAATTATTATACTAGCAACCACTCAAGTCCCTGCATCTTTAAATCCTAAATTAAAAATTTATTTTATGCTTCAATCGGTCAAAAGACAAGATTTTCACTGGACATTTGCTATATAGCATAAATTGCTTAATTTTGAACGATTGTTAAATAAACTGGCATTGGAGTGACTTCAATCTCAGTAATCATTGACAGCTTCTATGTAAATATTAAATCTTTGTTTTCTGGGTTGATTTTGAAAATTGGCCATTATATTTTTGCATATTTTGTGCATCTAATCGTGATGCAATAATAGACTGTGATCCTTTTAAAACATCTATGTCTATTTTATTATTATATCATCTCATATTCAAATAAATCCTTGATTCAAAGCTGTTATTTTCTTAATTGATATGATCCTTTCTTCTAAATAGAGCTAACCAGCAAACATTTAAAAATATCAATTTTTTAAAGAATCTTGCTGAATATACTTGTTAAAATAAAGTTCCTTTGATGTTACTGTTCTACTCAGTCTTACATGTCCACAACCACTATTGTACTTCTCCCTGAACACACATGTGCATGTGCATATACATATACACGTAAGTATATATGCATATATATGTGTGTGCATATACATATACACACATACATGCAAACACAGAGTCACACAATTACATCTGGAAGTTCGAAAATTTCTCCAGGAACACATTTAAGGCCATACAGGATGCAGCCCTGGACACTTAAATTAATCCAAGCCCCAAATCAACAGCTGGTGAAAACATAAGTATTAGTCCTCTCAGTTCCATTTCTGTGAATTTTCTTGGATATTCCCCTTGTTTCTCTCTCCTCTCTCTCCTTCTCTCTCTTCTGTTATAAAACTGGTTCTGAATGTTCTTGGCTTAGACTGCCACGTGATAAGAAATTCATTTGCCTATTTTTTGATTTCTGTGCTTCCCAGGACATTGTTGCTGTTTATCTTCCAGCCTTTCCACATCTAACCAGTCTGTCACCACCAAAATCTGCTTTCCCAACCCCATTACGTGTGCCTGGATTATTCCTTTGAAGAAAAAGAAGAGAGAAAGATCAAAGAGAGAACCAACAGTGCTACCAAACAAATAATTTTAGTTTGTCAAATATTTTGTCCCCATAAAACACCCTACTCTCCAAGAAGGGGGTTACTCCCTTGTTAGTCTTTAAACAATGTCACATTATTGGGTTATGACTGCAGAAAATTCAACTGGTTTAAGCTTTTTCATAGGCAGTATGTTTAAATCATTTTTCAGGGCCTAACTTTCCCTGAGAAAGCAAGTAAGAAAGAAAAGTTGCTAATGCTCAGCTAATATATCTATTTCATAGGCAGTAAAATGCAGTACTGTCATTTTCCATGAGTCAAAAATATTCATTAAAACTGATAATTTATAATCATTCTGCAGTAATACTAGTTAGAATATTTGACCAACAAAATGATGATGTTTAAAAAATGATGTTATGGTACTCCTAGAAATAAATTCCCAGTTTGAAGACTTATATAAAGGATATAGATTTGATCATAAAACTAAGAATCTGGCTTATATTACAAAACTACTTTACATTCAAGAATTGCCAAAATGGAAAATGACTTAGGTCACTAAAAGAAAATCCCTTTGATCATAAGACCTGCCATGACTGCACTAAATTCAAGCACTCTAGACTAATTGATTTGGCTTTAGAAACCTTATTTGGTAAAATAAATATAGGCCTGGGATATATAGCATATTAAGTCAGATTTAGTCTTTCATATTTTAGATTAAATTAATTTGTCAGATCTTTTCTTAAATATGGAAAAATTTTGGATGACTGATGTTCACTGTAATTCTGTTAGGAAGACTGAGAAAAAAGATGGGTGCAAAACCATTGCAAGAGAGCACTACCCTTGACAGAGCTCTGTAAAAGGGTACCGGTAAAAAAGAACACAATGAAATGAAGTACAATTAAGCAATAAGGATGAAGACTTCTGCTTCCTGAAAGATGGAGTGGATATACTTTTCTATTTATTTTACTAAGTATGGCTAGAAAACACTGGCCTAAAGTATAAAACAAATGTAAAAAGATTAGAAAGATGGAAGAATAAAGCTAATTGGCTAGGAACCTAAGAAATTCATAGTTTTGAGTTTTTTGGGTGTCCTTCTCCTTGATTCTATGCATTCTTTTGAAGTCTTGCATTTCTGTCTTCACCTTTTAAGAAGCAGTCAATTCCTCCAGTCTTTACTGAGTGGCTTTGGGATGGAAATAATTCACTAATCAGCCCAGTTGGTATTCTAAGGATTTCTCAGATCTTTTTTATGGCTATGCCATCTCCAAACCTCTTGTTCCATCTGTGGGAAGGGGAGTCATAGGAGAAGTCTGAGGATTACGTGCCTTTTCAATCCACTAAGCTAGGTCAGGTGCTGAGAGCATCACATTTGCTTTCTCTAGGTTCAATACCCTGAAATGCTTGAGTTTGTATGTCTTCTTCCAATCCCACAGAGTCAAATAGGCTGTCAGTTACAGACTTACACTGGGCATCTGGTTACATTTGTGGAGCCAACAGGGGAGATAAAATGAGGCTCACAGGGCACTTGAGATGACCATGAGCCAATCGGGGGTGCATTCAGAGGCAAGGAGTCCTATATGTCTTGTGGGTAGTCTTCCTGATTGTCTGAGGAGCGTTGCCAGACTCTCCTCAGCACTCAGCCCTGACAATCACCTCAGTATTCTGAGAAGGGTGAGAAAGAAGTGAACTTCTTGGTCAGCATCTCACACCGCTAAGGTAGCTGGGCACTCACTCACTACACTCTCACGTTCTTTCTGAAATAACCAACCAACTAAGGGGGTTCTCTCCCCTCCCCCATGGCAGTTAGCTGTGCTGCCTTAAAGTGGGGGTACTTTGCCCTTTTCATGTATATATTCTGAAACTTTTGGTTCCAACTGTTCTGTGCAGGAGATGTGTGAGGGGAGAAGAAAAGGCATGCACATAATACCTTTAAGGGTAAACAAGCTTTATCCCACATAAATGGCAATGCAGATACAATAAGCAAATGATATAATAAGGAAATTATATAACCAGCAAATTGCAATGGGAAGGGAAGAAGGGAAAATATATATATATATATTTATATATATATATATATATATTCACACTCACCAGACTATGGAGGATTCACCATCAGACTGGGAAGCAATGGCCTGAGCTCCAGAGTTGGACACCGCACTCATCAGACTATGAAGGATTCACCACCAGAAGGGAAAGCAACAGCCTGGGCTCCAGAGTCGGCCACTGGTCCCTGCACAGATGAGTAGAGGTCTCATGAAACTTCAGTGCAGTCTGGGAACCTAGATCTTTTTATAACGAGTTGTTTGGCATGAGGCCCAGTCATGAGGGCCCTTCATGACTGGGCTCAAGGAACACGAAAAGGTCAACTTGTTTTTGCGATTGTCTGTTGTTTTTCAATAACTAACATATAGGAATAGATTGAAATAGAGATTTCTCTGAAAATACTGGATCATTGTCTCAAGGGGCTCATACAACCCATTCTGGGACTTGGTGACCATTGTTTGTGTCCATGTTCAATTGAGTTCAAATTTAATATTTAACTTTTCCTCCACACCAACACAGTGCTGGAACTTCTCCACTAGACTCTTAGACTTCCACAAAGACACTCTCTTTCATGGATAGCAGTAAAAATCAACCCTTCTATAGGTGAGGGGGATGACCATAGAAAGCTCTCATTCTGCTATCTTACTAATATCACTGTCCTCATCTCTTTTTTCTAATTGGCATATTTAGACCACTTGATTTTAATGTAAAACTTGATATTTTAAGACTGACATCCTATTCTTTGTTTTCTGCTTATCTCTGTTTTATATTTCTTTTTTCCTGCTTTTCATAGATTGATCATTTTTATATTTCCATTTGATTTATTTAATGTATATTTAGGTGAATATCCTTTTGTAGCTTCTTTAGTAGTTACTCTAGGTATTAATTTATATATATATAACTTATCACAGTCTATGATGTCAATATTTTATCAGTTTGAGTAAAGTATTAAAAATTATTCCCTTTACCTTTTATACTTTTTACTCCTTACCTCTTTGCTTTAACATTTGTAAAATAATTGTCTTATATATTTCCTCTACATATAGTGAGAACCACATTAAAAGATAATGGGCTGTTATAGTCAAAGTAATAAAAGAAAAATAAAAAGAACTACCAAACAAGAATACTTTATCCAATAAAGTTGTCCTTCAGAAATGAAAGGAGATAAAGACTTTCCCAGACAGACAAAAGATTAGGGAGTTCAACACCACTAGAATAGTCACACAAAAATGTGTCCAGAATTTATTCCTTCCAGTGGGTTCTTGGTCTCACTGACTTCAAGAATGAAGCTGCAGACCCTCGTGGTGAGTGTTACAGTTCTTAAAGATGGTGTGTCCAGAGTTTGTTCCTTCAGATGTTCAGATGTATCCGGAGTTTCTTCCTTCTGGTGGATTCACGATCTTGCTGACTTCAAGAGTGAAGCCTTGGCAGTGAGTGCTACAGCTCTTAAAGGTGGTGCTTCCAGAGTTGTCTGTTCCTCCCAGTGGGTTCATGGTCTCGCTGACTTCAGGAGTGAAGCCGCAGACCTTCGCAGTGAGTGTTACAGCTCATAAAGGTAGTGCGGACCCAGAGAGTGAGCAGCAGCAATATTTATTGTGAAGAGCAAAAGAACAAAGCTTCCACAGCATGGACTTTAGCAGCTTGCTGCTGTTGGCGCAGATGGCCAGCTTTTATTCCCTTAGTTGGCCCCGCCCATGTCCTGCTGACTGGTCCATTTTACAGAGCGCTGATTGGTCCATTTTACAGAGTGCTGATTGGTCCATTTTACAGGTGCTGATTGGTCCGTTTTTACAGAGTGCTGATTGGTGTGTTCACAAAACTTTAGCTAGACAGAGCTCTGATTGGTGCGTTTTTACAGAGTGCTGATTGGTGCATTTACAATCCTTTAACTAGACAAAATAGTTCTCCAAGTCCCCACCTGACCCAGAAGCCCAGCAGGCTTCACCTCTCAAAAATGCTAAAGGAAAAATTTTAAGATTAATTGAAAGGATGGTAATTGATAACACGAAAACATATGAAAGTATAAAACTCAGTGAGAAATGAAAACATTAAAACGAACTATAACTACAAAAATTTGTTAATGATACACATAATAAAAAGATGCAAATTGTGCAACAGAAACCTAAAATGTGGGGACAGTAAAAGTATAGAGTTTTATATGTGAATAAAATTATCATCTTAAATCAAACTGTTATAACTGCACTTTATAAAACTCAAGGTAACCACAAAGAAAAAAATCTGTAGTAGATTACTCAAAAAACAAAGAGAAAGGAATCAAAGCAAAATACTACAGAAAATCATCAAATCACAAAGGAAGGCAGCAAGAAAGGAAGAAGGGATCTATAAAACGGTAAGAAAACAATTAATAGAATGGCAATAATAAGTCTGTATTTATCAATAATTACTTTCAATGTAAATGGATCAAATTATCCAATCAAAAAATATGAAGCGGCTGAATGGATACAAACACAAGACCAAACTACATGCTGTCTACAAGAGATTCACTTCATCTATAAGGACACACATAGCCTGAAAGGAAATAGATAATAAAAGATATTCTATGCAACTGGAAACTTAAAAGAGAACAAGGGTAGCTATACTTAAACAAATAGACTTTAACTCAGAAACAGAAGAGACAAAAAAGGTCATTATGTCATGATAAACTGGTGAACTCATCGAGAGGATAAAACAACTGTAAATATACTATGCCCCTAACATTAAAGCCCTTAAATATATAAAGTAAATATCTGAAGGGAGAAAGAGACAGAAATACAACAATTGTAGAGTACTTCGATACCCCACTTTCAACAATGTAGCCTATCCAGAGATGAAATCAATAAGGATACATTGGTCTCGAACTACACTTTAGACTAAATGAACCTGACAGACATGAAAAACAGTCTATTCACAGTAGCAGAATACACATTCTTTACAAGTACACATGAAACATTCTCCAGGACAGATTATATGTTAGGCAACAAAACAAATCTTGACATATTTAAGAAGATTGAAATCATACCAAACATCTTTTCTGACTATGATGGTATGAAACTAGAAATCAACAAGTAAGAAAAAAAACTGATTCACAAATATGTGGAAATTAAACACCACACACCTCAAAAAATAAATGCAGCAAAGAAGAAACTAGAGGAATAATTTTTTTAAAATTTGAGCCAAAACAGATGGAAGCACAACATATTAAAACTTATGAGATGCAGTAAAAACAGTTCTAAGAGGGAAGTTTATAGTAATAAAGGCCTACATAAGCAAATATTATATAAAAAGATCACAAATAAATAACCTAATGCTACACCTCAAGGGGCTAGAATAAGATCAAACTAAGCCCAAAGTTAGTAGAAGGAAGGAAAAAGTAAAAATCAGAGCAGAGATAAATAAAATAGTCTATGGACTATTGCTATGGTGATAGCACCCCAACTATCACTGTTTGTATTCTCTGTAAAGTTTTGATGGTAAAATCAGGCCTCCATCTTGTTTTACATCCTGAAGGCATGGCTTGTAACTCTGGTGTCAAGGCTTTGTTTAGCAATCCTGCCTTAGGGAACAACTTTCTTTCTGGTTTGATGTCTGCATGTTTTCCTACCCCTGTCTCTTAAAGGATTCCACCCAGCAACTGGGTTTTTTTGTGCCTGTCTGTGTATGTGTTGTGTGTAACGTCTGTAAAAGAGCTCTAGTTAATTTGGCCTAAGGAAAGACAACTGCTTGCATCTAATATTTTTTTAAAGGGAAGATAAAAGCTGTGGTACCTTTCTTTTCAGAAATAAAAGCAGCCTTCAATCTTGTTGGTAAAATGCATGTGTCATTAAAATGTAAATAGGTGAACTAAACTATGCAGGTCTGATGCAAGGTTTCCTAAATGTTTTGAGGTTACAAACTGCTTCTTGAGTTTTGAAAACTATTTGACTTGAGGGCTTCACAATCGTAAGGCCTGGGGACATATGGAACTAACCATACCCTTAATTAAGAAGGGAAACCTTGGCTGCACTTAGCAAACAATTAAAACAACTTACCAGGTTTTACACTAAAGTTAAAAATTGCTAAAAGTTACCATTATAACAAGTAATTGAAACTACTGGAAATACATTTACGTGCAAGGTATGTAAGAACAGTAAAATGTGTTTTTTAGTAAAAGGTTATAAGAAGGCATGGAAATATAAATTTTTGCCTAGTGTTAAAGGATTGTTTTGAGTTAGATGGCAAAAGCCAAAGTTTCAAACAAGTGGTAGAAGAACTGTGGAAATTAATCTTGCAGAAGAGGTTCTCTATGCAAACATATTAACAAAATTCAAAAGGGTTATAAAAGAATTTTGCTTCTTGAAGACTTCTAAGTCATCATTTTGGCAAAATAAATGACTTATCATAATCTGGAATTCTGTTTCATACTATCAAGTGCTTTACACATATTTAACAGGCTTCTCAAATCAAACCCCAGTTTCAAAATTGTCTTTCCTGACACCTGACATCAGATACTTCAGAGGGCCCCTGGAATGTCCAGAAAAGAGAGGCAAACAGGATTATTTGACATGTTTAGATAAATGGGATTGACAAATGATGTTCAATCTTCTTTAGGTTATATTTTTGGTGAGTAAGACTAATATATGTTCCAAAATTTATGAGAATTCTAATGTCTAAGTATATGCTATCATCATAATTAAGGTTGTTATGTTAAGTTATTGTAAACCACAGAGATGACCAAACGTCATTGTCAATTGTGTTGCTAAATGTAACTACTCTGGACATTTTGCTATTCACAGACAATTGTTGTCTTGTTTTAATTCATTCAAAAGATGGTTCGTAATAAGCTATAGAAATTTAACAGGTCCTCTAAAATACAGGCTTCTGATAACTTTGGAAATTGTAACATTGGAATAAAGGAAAACATACAGGACTCATGAAGAGCTGAAATGTTCATGAATATTAAGCAAAACAAGAGTTAACTAAATGGACTAAACTCAGGAAACTGAATGGAGAAAATCTTCCTGACTTTTGCTCGAAATATTGCTGATCCTTGTTATGTTTTTCAGAGTCAAAGAAACTTATTTTAAACTATTTATGGCCTTTAATTATTAAGATACACTCCTAGATCAAAATTTGGAGCATGTTTGTTTCTCTCTGCCTGCTTACCCTAGAATTTGGAAACTGTGAGTATTCTTAACTTCCAGGAATATAGTTGTTTGCATCAGTGTGATAAGAATCTATCTTTCTTTTGCAACAGAACGCAATTGGGAAAACTGGTCATTTCACTAAGGCTTTGACTGGAAGGGTATGCTTCCCTTTAAGGAGTCAGTCTTGACTTGCAGAGCCAATAAGAGCCCAGTGGGGAGATTGGCCTCATAACTTTGTCTATGCAGTCCCTGTACTGGGTTCCTGACATGTGGTCAGTAATAAATATCAGATTCTAACAGGTCCGGGAACTCCAAGTTTATCTTGGGACCTTACAAGGAGAGGATGACCCAACTCACAGGTATTTGAGGATACTAACCCATGGCTGGGCTCAATTTTAAAATACCTTATCTGAGACTCCTTGTAGAACAAAGTTCAATCAAAGCCAATCCAAAAGGCCTATGTAGAAATGATTATTCATGCTGTACTTTATGCAAATAATCAGGCCAAGTATAAAACTAAAGTCTATTTTTCAAACAACTCAGTCCCATTATGATTTGTTTTTTTAAACAAACATGAGGACTGGAAAGAGTGAAATTATATTCCAAACCTTCTCATACATTTGTCATTACATTCTAAACTCACTAATTGTTTTTAAGTTTTCTCCTACATTTTAGACGAATCCTGCTTGTTCCTGTGAACCAACCAGCAATCTCTGGCTGCAGCTCAGAAAGAACAAAAGGGGATGGGTAACAAAGAAATCCCGATCAATATTCCAGTTCTGAGCAATTATCCTGCAAATCCTGCCAGGTGATGGAATAAATAGGGAATAAATAGGATCCCATCACTCAGACGTTTTCTTTCAGGAAAGTAAGACCAAGGGAGCTAACCAAAGCCAGGCACCATGTACCCAAATCCTAGCGAGCATAACTATAGCTACCAGTTATCTGGGTGTGTCATAAGACATCCTTTTTCTCCCTTGTTGGAGGAGGACTTAGTTCCACAGTTTCATCTTAACATTTGGCTCATGGTAAGGAGTCCATGCCACTTCCCCTGAGACATATTTTTGTCCCAGACTCAATTCCAGGCTTTGGGTTAAAGCCCTAGAAAGAAAATTAGATCTAAAGGATCCAGAGGCAGACAACAACAGAGGTTAAAAGGCACAGTGCAGGTGAGCATGACTGATTCCTGTTGATTAAGCCAACCCCAAACTTTCTGTTTCATGGATAAAGGCCACATAAATATCCATGGCCTAAATGAGGTCTAGGGCACTCCAAGGCTACTGACAGTAGCCGGGATAGAGGCATAGGTGAGAACAGATAATTCCTATTCTCTAGGCCCTCCTTGCTTCATGTGTGCAAGCTGCTTTGGCACTCATGGCAGGACCTGCCTAGGTCACAGGGATTTGGAGATGCAAGGATGGAAGAGGAGAAGAGGACACTCTTCCTTCTCTCCCTCATGTACCCCAGGTATCTGCTAGGAAGAAAAGGGAGCCAGGAATGCCTGCTCCCCTCTTTCTAGGTGGGTAGCCATTAATCTTCAGTATGTACTCCTTTTAAATACATCCCGAACCATGGGGACTCCCTTAAAAAAATGCCTTTTTGAGCCTGCCTTTTCTATTGTTTTGTTTTGATACGTGTTTTCTAATAACCCAATTTGTCTGTTCTTACGTTCAGGCCATCAAACTCCAAATGGCCATGCACCCAGAGCCTCTGACAATGGCCCCTTCTGCTGGGAACCCTTAAATAGGCCTCTGAGGAAGCCTTGACTGCCGTTTCCCCAAAAGAGCACCCCCTGTCAGCAGGAAGCAGTTAAGATTTGTCTTTGTCCTTATTCTTATTCTAATGGCAGTTACATATACTTCTTTAGAGTGGGGAATGAGACAGTCAGGTGGGAAGGGGGTTCCCAGAAAAATTCTAACTGCATTGGGGTGGAGCCTCAGGAAGTTCACGCATTTTGCAGCAGGGGGGAGCCTGGCCCCTCCTCTTCCTACATGGAACCTGGGATTCAAGCAGGGGCTCTGTCCTTGCAGAAGATCCCTGTTTCTCTGCTTTTTTCCCCCTTTTCACCCGATAAAACACTGTCTTAATCACACTTCAGACCATTTGCTAGCCTAAATTTTCATGGCCATGGGACAGACAAGGACCCAGTCTTCAGCTGAACTAAGGAAATGTCCTGAAACAGTAAGATTTGTGGGCTATATGGTCTCTTTTGCAAATACTCAATTCTGTCATGGTCCAAAAGTAGCCATAGACAATATGGAAAAGAAAGAGCATGGCTGTGTTGAACTACACAGTATTTTAATGACAATTGAACTACAGTCCATGCACCACATTACAAAGTGTTAGTCAACAACAGGCCACATATATGACAGTGTTTGCATAAGATTATAATAGGTCTGAAAAACTCCTATTGCCTAGTGAGTCGTAGCCATCTTAACATTGCAGTACAATTCTTTACACATATGTTTGTTTTAATATTGGTGTAAGTGTGAAAGGAAAATAAACCTGGGAGCCCCCAAATTACTAAGCCAAAGGGTGTCAGGCAAACCTGTCTCTCATTTTATTTTAAAATAACTACAAAGATTTATTTTAAGCTACATACCTCCCTCACAATTTGCCCACCACGAAATTCCTTGTGGGCCTCAAGGTCTTCACCTAAAAACAGTTCTGTTGAATTTTACCCTTGCAATGTAAACTGATAGCTTATCTTCTCAGGGACAGGACAAAGGACAGACAGAACTCAAAGTTATCTCTGCTCACCTGCATTATTGGATTGCTTCGTCTGCCCTATTGCTTATGTAAAAATGCAGATTCACTGAGTCAGACTAAGACACAAGTGACTATTCCTCTACTCTCCTCTCACATGTAAATTTTATATTCAGTGAAAGGCTGATTAAAGACACAAAAAGACCTAAAAGAATGCAAACTTTTGTCTCTGATTTACCGATGACCTGGAAGCCCAAATTTCGAGTTGTCCTGCCTTTCCAGACCAAACCAATGTGCATCTTACACATATTGATTGAGGTCTCATGTCTCTCTAAAATGTTTAAAGTCAAGCTGTGCCGACTACCTTGGGCACATGTTCTCAGTATCTCCTGAGGGGTGTGTCACGGGCCATTGATTACTCATCATTGACTCAGAATAAATCTCTTTAAATATTTTACAGAGTTTGACTCTTTTTATCAACATAAACAAACCCATTGTGCTGCCAGTTGTAAAAAGTATAGCACACTCAATTATGTATAGTATGTAATACTTGATGATGATAAATGCCTATGTAAACAGTTTATGAATTTACTATACTATAATTTTATTGTTATTATAGACTTTACTTCTTCTACTTACAGGGAAAAACAAAGTTAAGTGTAAAACTGCAGAAAGTCAATCCTTCAAAAGTTATCATAGGAGATGACAGCTCTATGTGAGTTATGCATGGAAGACCTTCTGGTAGGATAAGATGTGAAGGTGAAAAACCATGATACTGATGATCCTGAACATGTGTAGCCCTAGGCTAATGTATGTGTTTGTGTCTCGTGTTTCACAAAAAGTTTGAAAAGTGAAAAAAAATACATATATATATATTTTTTGAGACAGAGTCTCACTCTGTTGCCCAGGTTGGAGTACAGAGGCACGATTTGGGCTCACTGCAGCCTCTGCTTCCCAGGTTCCAGCGATTCTCCTGCCTCACCCTCCCAGGTAACTGGGATTACAGGCATGCGCCATCACACCTAGATAATTTTTATATTTTTAGTTGAGATAAGGTTTCACCATGTTGACCAGGATGGTCTTGAACTCCTGCCCTCAGGTGATCCTCCCACCTCAGCCTCCCAAAGTGCTGGGATTACAGGTGTGAACCACTGTGCCCAGCCAATAAAATATTTTTAAAATAGAAAAAAGCTTATAGAATGTGAATATAAAGAAAATATTTTGTACAGTTGCATGTGTTTGTGTTTTAACCTGTATTAGTACAAAAGAGTCAAAAAGTTCAAAAAACTAAAAAGTTTACAAAGTAAAAAGCTAGTGTAAGCTGAGGTTAACTTATTATTCAAGAAAGAAATTTCTTTTTATAAACATAGTGTAGCCTAAGTATACAGTGTTTATACAGTGTACAATAGAGTACAGTCATGCCCTAGGCCTTCACATTCACTCGCCACTCACTCACGACTCACCCAGAGCAACTTCCACCCCTACAGGCTCCATTCATTGTAAGTACTCTATACAGGTGTACCATTTTTTAATAGCTTTTATACAATATTTTTACTGTCCCTTTTCCATGTTTAGATACACAAATACTTAACTTTTTGTTGCAATTTTCTGCAGTATTCAGAAGAGTAACATGCTGAACAGGTTTGTAGCCTAGGAGCAATAGGCTGTACCACGTAACCCAGGTATGTAGTAGGCTGTACTCTCTATAGGTTTATGTAAGTACACTTAATGATGTTCACACAATGAGAAAACTGCCTAACGATTCATTTCTCAGATTGTATTCCCATCATTAAGCAACATATGACTGTACTTGCAAAAACAGATACAGGCCACATCTGGTCTATAAACTATAGTTTGCTGACTCCTACTGTAAAGCCCCTTATCTCATATAGGTAATATAGAAGAGAAACAGAATTTCAGAGAGCTGGCTTCCAGCTCTGTCACTAACCCTAATGGCTATGTTGTTTTAGACAATCTCCTTATCTCACTGCCTCCATGAACTATAAAAAGAAAAAGGTAAACACTAAGATCTCTTCCAAAGTCTAAAATCCTTAACCATTGATTACCCTAGATAATTCTCATAAAACATCTTTTCTTAGATTGTAAAACCTGGAAACAATTTCATCATCGCAAGCCATTAAAGCTAATATGTAGCACATGGATCATTGCCATGGGATATTGGCCAATGAATATGTATAAAATTTCTTTATTAGAAAGAAGAAGTTTATGCTAAAAGGAAAAACTAGTTGCAAAAACTTCAATGGTACAGCAAATTTATGTTTGGCATTTCATATTTTATCAAGTTCCCATATTAGGTTGAATGTATCAAATGTACTCAAATCCTTTAAATGTGGCATCACTATTTCAAAGTTTTTACCCTACTTATTATAAAATATTATTTGAAAGAAGGAGTTAAAATACTTAATGAAAATACATGTAAACAGTTAGAAAATCACATGAGCTGTCAACTATTGCATTAGAGACAGTGGTGGTTGTTAATAATGCTTAAAGACGGAAAAGTTAATAAAATACATTAATTACAAATGTGTTTGAATTTTTAATACATGTTTAATAAAATTTATAAAAATTAAACTTTTGGAAATTTTTCTTAAATACGAACAGAAGAAAAATATAAAATAATGAGCATTCTATCACGGAGAGAGATCAAGAAATACCTGATGAATGTTAAACATACTCTTTTATAAATGCATATATTACATGAGGATTTGGATTTACCAAAGATAATTCCAGTTTTACAAGTTCATAAAGTCAAAGTAAATTCTAATTCTTGACTATGTTAACTGAAACACTTTAAAAATGCTCTTTGTAGGCAGGATATAGTAGAGAAGAGTCAACAGGTGCTGAGACATGAATGAGAAAAATTTAAAACAATAGACTTTTTAATAAAATGTGAGGACATTTTTGCAGATTTCCACAGATGAGGAACATTGCAAACCCAGAGTCCTGACTCACCTACATCACACAGTTGGTAATTGGCAGAGCTGAAGCTAAAACTTGTGAGTCTTAGTTCCTATTCTTGAGTTCTTTCTACTCTATCACTTTCAGCCTATGTGGTGAAAAGTAACATGAAAACAGTAAAATGGCAAAGCCTAAATGTGCTATAAGCTGGAAATCAAGGCTTTCTTTGAGACAACCACAGAACTAGTCAAAGCAACCTGCTTGAAAGAGGTGAAAAGAAAGAAAGTGTGGGAAAATGGGAAATGCAAATTACCCTAGGCAAAGAGAATATCTGGAATAATTATTTGAAACAACAACAAAAGAAACTGTGTAAGAGGAGAGGACTGTTTTATATACTCTCTTGAGAGCAAAAGAAATATAACAGGTCTTGTTCATTCATTCAGTCATTCAGCAAACATTCTTAGGACTTACTATGTGATATTTGCAGGTCTGAGTTCTGGGAAACGAACAGTAAATAAGAAAGACTATCTTACTAAGCAATGGAAAAATAACAAGAGCTATTTTAGAGAAAACAGAGTACTTAGGGGAGAAACATACATAGTCAAGGACTGGTAAAATAGGTCTTGCTGAAGGAAGTGGTATTTATCCTGGTCAAAGCTTTGAGTTAGAGTTAGCCATTCAAAGAAGGAGGAAAAGGAAATTCCAGGTGAGTAAATCTTTATTTGTTACCATCTCTGTTGACTTTACTGCAGACTCTGCAGGATTACTACCCCTTTATAAATCCCCTAGGCAGGCTTAGCCACTATTCAAATCTAAATGTGCAGCCCCACAGTCCTCTCCTCTATCTACATCCTCACATTTGGTTACTTTATCCAGATCACTGACTATATCTCACCACTGAGCTATAAACCAGTGTGTCCAACCACATATTTCTACTCTCTACCTGTTGGTTATTAGACATTTCAAATATAGAGTGGCTTGGCTGGGGTAGCTCTCCACATTTCTTCCATTTTTCTCTATAATGTGTGTAAGCTCTCTTGGAACACACTAATATTAGCAAGAAGAGCCAAGGTTAGTGAGGACAGAAAGGGACAGATATTTAAGCCAAACAACAAAAGATTAGTAATAGTTAACTATGCATTGAAGGAGAAAAACAACATTCCAAGCCAATGAAGATCTTCTCTATTTATACCTTATTTTTTCTCCTAATAATGATTATCACTATAAAGCATAAGCGGTGTTTATTTGATTCTTTCTTTGTTGTGTGTGTGTGTGTAGCCTAAATTCTTACAAAAAAATAGACTATATCCATACTTGGTAATGAAGTAATCTTGAAAAAGAAACACTTATCAACCTGTATCACTAGGAGAATGTTGTTGATGCTAGCGAAGGCTCTGGGTATAGCCATTAGTTTTATTTTATTTATTTATTTATTTATTTATTTATTTATTTATTTATTTATTTATTATTTAAGTTCTGGGGTACATGGGCACAACGTGCAAGTTTGTTACATATGTATATATGTGCCATGTTGGTGTGCTGCACCCGTCAACTCATCAATTACATTAGGTATATCTCCTAATGCTATCCCTCTCCCCTCCCCCCATGCCACAACAGGCCCCGGTGTGTGATGTGCCCCACCCTGTGTCCAAGTGTCCTCATTGTTCAAGTCCCACCTATGAGTGAGAACATGCAGTGATAGGTTTTCTGTCCTTGCGACAGTTTGCTCAGAATGATGGTTTCTAGCTTCATCCATGTCCCTAAAAAGGACATGAACTCATCCTTTTTTATGGCTGCATAGTATTCCATGGTGTATATGTGTCACATTTTCTTAATCCAGTCTATCATTGATGGACATTTGGGTTGGTTCCAAGTCTTTGCTATTGTGAATAGTGCCACAATAAACATACGTGTGCATGTGTCTTTATAGCAGCATGCACGATTTTTAATCCTTTGGGTATATGCCCAGTAATGGGATGGCTGGGTCAAATGGTATTTCTAGTTCTAGATCCTTGAGGAATCACCACACTGTCTTCCACAATGGTTGAACTAGTTCACAGTCCCACTAAGAGTGTAAGAGCATTCCTATTTCTCCACATCCTCTCCAGCACCTGTTGTTTCCTGACTTTTTAATGATCACCATTCTAACTGGTGTGAGATGGTATCTCATTGTGATTTTGATTTGCATTTCTCTGATGGGCAGTGATGATGAGCATTTTTTCATGTCTTTTGGCTGCATAAATGTCTTCTTTTGAGAAGTGTCTGCTCATATCCTTTGCCCACTTTTTGATGGGGTTGTTTGATTTTTTTTCTTGTAAATTTATTTAAGTTCTTTGTAGATTCTGGACATTAGCCATTTGTCAGATGGGTAGATTGTAAAAATTTTCTCCCATTCTGTAGGTTGCCTGTTGACTCTGATGGTGGTTTCTTTTGCTGTGCAGAAGCTCTTTAGTTTAATTAAATACCATTTGCCAATTATGGCTTTTGTTGCCATTGCTTTTGGTGTTTTAGACATGAAGTCCTTGCCTATGCCTATGTCCTGAATGGTATTGCCTAGGTTTTCTTCTAGGGTTTTTATGGTTTTAGGTCTAACATTTAAGTCCCTAATCCATCATGAATTAATTCTTGTATAAGGTGTAAGGAAGGCATCCAGTTTCAGCTTTCTACATATGGCTAGCCAATTTTCCCAGCACCATTTATTAAATAGGGAATCCTTTCTCCATTTCTTGTTTTTGTCAGGTTTGTCAAAGATTAGATGGTTGTAGATGTGTGGTATTATTTCCAAGGACTCTATTCTGTTCCGTTGGTCTATATCTCTGTTTTGGTACCAGTACCATGCTGTTTTGGTTACTGTAGCCTTGCAGTATGGTTTGAAGTCAGGTAGCATGATTCCTCCAGCTCTGTTCTTTTGGCTTAGGATTGTCTTGGCAATATGGGCTCTTTTTTGGTTCCATATGAGCTTTAAAGTAGTTTTTTCCAATTCTGTGAAGAAAGTCATTGGTAGCTTAATAAGGATGGCATTTAATCTATAAATTACCTTGGGCAGTATGGCCATTTTCACTGTATTGATTGTTCTGTGAACATTCCATGCTTATGGATAGGAACAATGATTGTTCCTATCCATAAGCATGGAATGTTCTTCTATTTGTTTGTGTCCTCTTTTATTTTGTTGAGCAGTGGTTTGTAGTTCACTTTGAAGAGGTCCTTCACATCCCTTGTAAGTTGAATTTCTAGGTATTTTATTCTATTTGAAGCAATTGTGAATGGGAGTTCACTCATGATTTGGCTCTCTGTTTGTCTGTTATTGGTATATAGGAATGTTTGTGATTTTTGCACATTGATTTTGTATCCTGAGACTTTGCTGAAGTTGCTTATCAGCTTAAGGAGATTTTGGGCTGAGATGATAGGGTTTGCTAAATATACAATCATGTCATCTGCAAACATGGACAATTTGACTTCCTCTTTTCCTAATTGAATGCCCTTTCTTTCTCTTACCTGATTGCCCTGGCCAGAACTTCCAGCACTATGTTGAATAGGAATGATGACAGAGGGCATCCCTGTCTTGTCCCAGTTTTCAAAGGGAATGCTTCCAGTTTTTGCCCATTCAGTATGATATTGGCTGTGGGTTTGTCATAAATAGCTCTTATTATTTTGAGATATGTTCCATCAATACCTAGTTTATTGAGAGTTTTTAGCATGAAGGGCTGTTGAATATTGTTGAAGGCCTTTTCTGCATCTATTGAGATAATCATGTGGTTTTTGTCTTTGGTTCTGTTTATATGCTGGATTACGTTTATTGATTTGCGTATGTTGAACCAGCCTTGCATCCCAGGGATGAAGCCAACTTGATCATTGTGGATAAGCTTTTTGATGTGCTGCTGGATTCAGTTTGCCAGTATTTTATTGAGGATTTTTGCATCAATGTTCATCAGGGATATTGGTCTAAAATTCTCTTTTTTTATTGTGTCTCTGCCAGGCTTTGGTATTAGGATGATGTTGGCCTCATAAAATGAATTAGGGAGGATTCCCTCTTTTTCTATTGACTGGAATAGTTTCAGAAGGAATAGCACCAGCTCCTCTTTCTACCTCTGGTAGAATTTGGCTGTGAATTCGTCTGGTCCTGGACTTTTTTTTGGTTGGTAGGCTATTAATGATTGTCTCAATTGTATTTGGTTTTGGATGGTTCTTCCACTCTGTTACCTGAATACACATAGCAAATAAAATCTCAAAGCAATTTGAATGAATCATTATGAAAGCAAAAGACAACAAAACGGTTTGCTAGTATCTTTGAATTCCTACGTATATGACCTTGTACTTCAGTCAAAACAATCTATTTTTTTAACCTAACCACATACTTCACTGATGGTATTTTGTAGTATATACAAAATACAATAATAAAAAGAGTGAGTAGTTCTACCGTAAGACTGATTTATAATGACAGTTTTTCAGACACAGGGGAAATGAAGAATTGAGTAGATTCTGTGAAGTGAAAATTCCCAATTATGTTGTTCCCTTGTATTAATTAAACAGGTGCTAGGTAGTTTTCAGAGTAGCACCTCTGAGACTTCTGTTATGCAGAATTACTTACAGTTGTTAAATGTTATGCTCTTCTCAATGAAAGCACTAATACAAATCCTGATTGAGCATCTATTAGGTAGAAAGTACAGCTCCTCTTGGACTCCCTTGAGGAGATACCGACTAATCCTCAGGCAACTCTTCTATTTCCCCAAATCTTTGTTTGTTAAGAAAAAAGCCCACTTTGGAGTCCTTCCAATGTTTATTAAATATGCTTCTGACAAACCTACTTTTCTTAAAAATCTTAGCCCATTTCACTACTACTGTCTTATTATATCATTTCCTTCAAGAAATATCTTCACTGGGTCCCACATACATAACAGAAATAGTCCATATTTTTAGCCTAATATTTAAGGTCTTTGAAACATTGAACTATCTCAGTCATGCCCATGGCTTAAGCTACTCTGTTTGTGACCAAAACCTGCAGCTTTTGACAAAACTTCATTTCTGAGATCCAGAATCTAAGAACCTGATCAAGCTCTTTTGTTTCTTTCTCTCTTTTTCTTTCTTTCCCTTCCTTCCTTCCTTCCTTCCTTCCTTCCTTCCTTCCTTCCTTCCTT
>NC_045442.1:43201529-43221164 GCF_002776525.5 Piliocolobus tephrosceles | reverse complement strand
CTTCCTTCCTTCCTTCCTTCCTTCCTTCCTTCCTTCCTTCCTTCCTTTCTTTCTTTTTTTTTTTTTTTGGCAGAGTCTTGCTCTGTCACCCAGGCTGGAGGAGTGCAGTAGCGTCATCTCAGCTCACTACAAGTTCTGCCTCCCGGGTTCATGCCATTCTCCTGCTTCAGCCTCCCAAGTAGGTGGGACTACAGCCACCCGCCACCATGCCCGGCTAATTTTTTTTGTATTTTTAGTAAAGACAGGGTTTCACCGTGTTAGCCAGGATGGTCTCAATCTCCTGACCTCGTGATCCGCCCGCCTTGGCCTCCCAAAGTGCTGGGATTACAGGTGTGAGCCACCGCGCCTGGCCACTCTTCTCTTAAATATCTGGTGGAGGCCTCAAAACCAACATGAACAAAACAGAACTCATCATCAATAAAGCCATTCGTCCATTTATATCCTCTGCTTATTTGAAAGGTTATCCAGTACCTCCAACCAGAAGTCAATAGCTTACTCTGGAGTCTTTTTTATCATTACCTTTCATGTTTAGTTCATCAGCAAGTATACCTAAAATCCTTCCATCCTTCCTGCCTGTTACCAACTGTGCTGCACAGTCTACGCCCTACCATATCTCATCTGAATAATTTGTAATAGCGTCACTAATAGTTGCTTTTCTTCCAGCCATGTCTCCTTCCCAGTAAGATGGTTCATATAATCATGGAATTGTATCTTTCTAATTCATACATTCGATCACATCACTATCATTTTCAAAATTTCTTAATGGCTCACCATCACCCTAGAACATAATCTAAACTTCTTTGCATGGCTTACAAGACACTTTTTGATCTGGCTTCTTGACCCCTCTCCTGCCAGCCTTAACCTCTCTCCCATACTTCCCTAAACATTTTATTTTCCAATTCTCATAAAATGCCTTTACTTACTCATATCTCCGTGCTTGTGCACAATTAGGTTCTTCTTTGCATAGCACCCTTTCTTGTCTATCCATCAAACTCTAATTTGTAATTCAAGTTTATACTCAAATGGTATCTACTGTATAAACTTCCCCTGACTCCTGAGATCTTAGAATCTTATTTCCCTGTATACATTAAATATATTTAAAATATAATAATTATTTTTTTATAATGATATATGTTGTTTATGCAGTATGTCTGTCTCCTACTAGGCTATACATTCCTTGAATCCGGCTCTTTGTTTGTACAACTTTGTATGTTCATCACTTAGAAACACAGACTCAGAACTTTTAAGAAATTGACCTGAGTGAATGAATTTTTCAGAATACCTAAGAAATTGACTTGAGTGAATGAATGGATGTATAAAAATAAGAATGAGTTTGATTGAAAAAAGATAACAAATTATTGTTATTTCAACAGCTTACCAGCACTAACGCTCATTATTACAGTAGGCTAAGTTGTCTTGGAAATCTAATGTTTGAATCATTCCTTCCTGTTAAGAGTTTTTAAAGTCAGTTTTATGGCATTTCTTGTAGAGAGTCAGGGGTAACACAGGAAGAACAGAGATACAAAAGAAAAATGAGTTTTTCCTTGATCACCATGAAAGTCCCCTACATTTCAGTCATGCGTGTATCTCTGCCAAGAGTCAAGGTGAATGTCTGTTATTATTGATGAGTTATTTTAGGTAATTTATCAGTCAGACCTATTGGCTGGATTTCATAAACAGTAAGAGAAAAGTAAGAATTAGGTGAGGAAAATGACTAAGCAAATGTATATCCTCCTGTGAAGATAAGAACCAACTCAGAGTTTGCAATGCATCAATTCCAAAACTGGAATGATCCTTTTTCTGTTTTACTTAGAGACTTTCCTACTGCAGGCCCCAATTGAACTCTGTAAGACACAACAGTACAGAAGGTCTGAGAATGGATGCCAAACACACTGAACCTTCTAAACTCACATGAACAAGACCAAAAATAAAAATATGAAATAAAATAGAAACAAAGAGGAAGTAACTAATATCCTTTGTGCCACCAACCTAGCAGGTCCACACTACATAAATTCAATGTATTCATTCAGCTTTCTAAAACTTACAACTTTTAAGATGTCACATGTTGAATCTGATACTGTAGTGGTAGAAGAGACCTAGACACTATGTAGTGTGGTGCTTATCAGATTGTAATCTCCCAAGACTTTGGATTCTGATGTGATGCCTCAGGGACTAAACTTGGGAGAGCAAGGTCCAGCTTACCTGCCATAGTTCAATTCATGCAGCAATATTTTTATCTGTTTCATTTGTTTGTTTAATAATGAAGTCTCATGCAAGATTTTATTTGGTTGATAAAATAATTCTTTATAAAAGTTAAAAATACTGCCATCTATTCTAAATTCCTTGATTTATAGATGAGGAATCTGAGGCTCAGAATGACTGCATAATAACTCAAGTTGGTATCAAATGAGTAGAACCTGCCCAGGTCTTCTAATGCTTATTATAATGATAATGGTATACCTGGGCTTGAGTTTTAGAGTGCAACTACCTGAATTCAAATTACCACTGTCACCTGACGTTGGGCAATTTATTTACCCTTTTTGGGCATCAGCCTTCATCTGAAAAATCACAAACACTCTTTGTGATTGCATTGGTCTCACCCAGATAATTCAGGATAATCTCCCTATGTCAAGATCCTTAATCAATCTGCAAAGACCCTGTTGCCATGTAAGGTAATATATTTATATGGATATATTTGGAGAATCATTATTCTGTCTATCACAGGTGGGCAATGTAAATATGCAAAACAGCTTTGTATAAGAAGAGAGAGTGGTGTACACTGCATAAACCTTACCTAAAGGCAATTGTGTGTGTGTACATTTATATATATCTTATATATTATATATATTTCTATATATATTATATATATTTCTATATATAAAATACTAGGCTAGTCAAACTAATATATCCTAGACCTGACTTGACTGAGGAATGTGGTTTGGGATCCTTGCCCTATGTCATTCCATTAAGTGGTTAGACCAGGTCTGCATAATGTAAAGCAAAGAGGAAAGGTGCTGATTGCCTGAGTCTCTGCTATGTAAGCATCCTAGATAATTCAAGATATTTTTTCACAGTGAAACAAAATGATAAACATCCTTCCAAATTCATGCAGTCTGCTTCCTACATTCTTTAAATACCTGAATGTGGGAAATGACCCAGTTTTTATCTACCTTTATTGACTATTTCAAATTAAACTCTTTAGCAGTCAACAACAACAGGAGTTACATCAACAGCTGCTTCATCCTACACTCTGATTTTATGTCTCTCTTTTAGCCATTACACCTGGTTGACTTGGAGATCCTCCAGGGACAACATCTGTTATCACTGTCTCCCTTGAAATTCAGGCCCACGGTTGTTTAAATGCAAATGTGGAAGAAAATCCAAACTGTACTTGTTTCTGTTGTCTCATGGCTTTGTCACCATATGTCAAATCAAATTACATTTCACAGCTGGCCGTTGAAAGAAATGAATAAATAGTCAGTGCAAAGATACCTTTTTTGACCACTAG
Source organism: Piliocolobus tephrosceles (assembly GCF_002776525.5). Classification (NCBI taxonomy): domain Eukaryota; kingdom Metazoa; phylum Chordata; class Mammalia; order Primates; family Cercopithecidae; genus Piliocolobus; species Piliocolobus tephrosceles. Next base: position 43,217,656 of record NC_045442.1, on the reverse strand, counting down.
ATAACTAAAATATAAAACCTGTTGACTTATCTCCTTTACAAGAGGATCTCAAAAAGTTCATGGAAAAATGGAATTAAAAGATAAGAATTTTAAATATAAACTTTATTTCTCAACATAATCTCCATCAAGTTCAAGACACTTTTGTGAACAATGATGTCACCCATTTAGTCTATGCCTAAAGGATGGAGAGTGTTCGGAATTTAAGCATGCCAATTCAGTCATTTTTACATTATTAATGGAAGAAAAAATTGGTGCCATTTAAAGGATTTTTTAGTATTAGGAAACAAAAAGGAGTCAGAAGGAGCCATATCAGGGCTGTAAGGTGGATGCCTAATGATTTCACATCAAAGCTCTTGCAAAATGGCCCTTGTTTGATGAAAGGAATCAGCAGGAACATTGTTGTGGTGGTGAAGGATACTCTAATAAAGCTTTCCCAGGCATTTTTCTGCTATAGCTCTGACTTCCTCAAAACACTCTCAAAATAAGTAAACGTTATTATTCTTTAGCCCTTGATATAGTTTTGACTGTGTCCTCACCCAAATATTATCTTGAACTGTAGTTCTCATAATCTCCATGTGTCAAGAGAGAGAGACCCAGTAGGAGGTAATGGCATCATGGGGGTGATTATCTCCATGCTGTTTTTGTGATAGTGAGTGAGTTTTTATGAAATATGATGGTTTTATAAGGGTTTTTCCCCTCATTTCACTCTGTACTTCTCCTTGCTGCCACCATGTGATAAAGGACGTGTTTGTTTCCCTTTCCATCATGATTATATGCTTCCTGAGGCTTCCCTAGCCCTGCAGCACTGTGAGTCAATTAAACCTGTTTCCTGTATACATTACCCAGTCTTGGGTATGTTCTTACAGTGGTGTGAGAACGGACTAATACAGTCCTTTAAAAAGTCAACAAGCAAAATATTTTGAACATCCCCAAAAACTGTGCCATAACCACAGTTCTTGACTGGTCTGTTTGTGTTTGACTCCACCACACCCACCTCTTGAAGGCAATTGCTTTGATTGTGCTTGGTATTTAGAATTGTACTGGTCAAGACAGTTTTATTTCTTGTTACAATTCTTTGAAGATATACCTCAGGATCTTGATCCCACTTACTTAAAATTTCCATCGAAAGTTCTGTTCTTTCCTGCAGCTGATCTAAGCACAACAGTTTTGATGTCCATTGAGTGAAAAGTTTGCTTAACTCTAATTTTTTAGTTAGACTGCATAAGCTGAATCAATTACAATACCTCTTATGTTGGCTATTGTTTATGCTATTAATTATCCGTCCTTTTCAATTAGGGCAGAAACCTGATTAATTTTTTCTTGGCAAATCAATAGGGGTGGTCTGTCCCTGCAGGCTTCATCTTCAACATTGTCTCATCCCATCTTAAAATGAATTATCTATTTGTAAACTGTTGGTTTCTTTGGGGAATTGTCCCTATAAACTTTTTGTAAGCACCAGTGATTTCCCATTCTTCCACTCAAGCTTCACTATAAGTTTGATGTTTGTTTTGCTTCAATTTCGGCAGAATTCATGTTGCCCTGATAAGGGCTCTTTATGAATTGATATCTTATCCTTCTTAGTACCTCAAACTAGATATTATTTACACATGTTATAACAAGTTAGTACAAGTTTATCTTGTTGCAAAAATTTTGAAATCCATGCATAATATTTTCATAGTATGAATTTTCTGTAAGCTTTTTGAAGACCCCTTATATTTGGTATAATTGTTATCATTGCCAATGTGGAAATCAGCTTTTTAAAATGGTTATCAGAAACCTCATCTGAGCTCACAATTCAGTTCCTAAAATGTAGATTAGTTTTCTTAAACAGAAGTGAGTGAGAAGCATGCAAGGCAAAGCAATCAAGTGTCCTTGAGGTGCTGACGCTGAAGGAAGGGTGAGGAAGAAATAGCAAGTAGGGAAAAGAGAAATGAAAAACAGAAAATGAAGTTGTCATATGTCTATATGTATGATATGGTGGGTATTCATAATGGTCAAAAGTCTTATACAAAAGAAGGAAAAGATTTGTCCTAAGCCATTTCTGGCTACTAATAAAGACCTACTAGCAGTTAAAGGTAAAAGAATCTCAAGCCTGTGGAAGTTATTACTTTACTGAATGTGAGTTTATGAGCCATTGTTTATCCAATAGATGAAAGGAAACAACTTTTGCCACATGCCATATTTTTAGAAAAGAGGCAAACTCCACTGAATCAGTTCTTTTGTCACTAAAGATATATTGACATGGTCACTAAAACCAGTGGAAAGATACTGGTAGAAATGAGGGTGCAATGGTTGTTTTATTAACTCTCAGATAGTATATACATTTGCTATTGCTGTTGTAACAAATTACCACAAACTTAGTGACTTAAAACAATACAAAAATCTATAGTTTCAGAGGTCAGAAGTCTGAAAGTAGTCTTATGGAGTTAAAATCAAAGTGTTGGCAATCCTACATTCCATCTGGAAGCACTAGGGGAGATCTGTTTCCTTGTCTTTTCCATTTCTTATGGACTACTAGCATTCTTTGGCTTGTGGCTCGTTCCTCTGTCTTCAAAGCATATCATTTGAACCTCTGCCTTGGTTGTTATCTCTCCTCTTTCTGACTCGACCATCTTGACACCAGGGTTCTAAGGACCCTTGAGATTACATTGGGCCCACCTAGATAATCCAGGACAATCTCTTTATATCAAGAAACTTTACATAATCACATCTGCAAAGTTCTTTGTGCCAGGTGAGGTGATATGTTAGCAGGTACTAAGGATTCAGACATGAACATCTTTAGGGAGCTATTATTCTACCTATCATAGATCCACTTGTCAATAAAGACCTTATCTAGAATTTACAAACTCAAGTGCCCACAGAGGATAGACAGGTAATAGAAGTGAATGAGAGAAACAAAGGAGTGGTGGAAACTGAGGTAAATTAGAGAGTGAATAGCATTCTAAGGCATTCACAATTTTAATAGCATATGTAGTTGCCATGTGGACAAAACAACAATTGTCTCTGATTCATGCCTACCTATTTGCGACCTTTATTTTAAACCAAATATTTGCTCCAAATAAGACTCTTCTGCCATTAGAAAGTGAGACACTTTCTATTAAAATGTCTACATGCACTCTGCAGCCAATTACACACTTACATAAATATAGAAAAGGCTAAAATACAAGAATGCAGCAAAATATAACCAGAATGTGATTTAGAGCCATGTGTTAACTGAAAGACCCACCAGAAACTAATTGGAAGGAAAAGGCCAGGAAGGAAATTGACCATTACAGGAAATACAGGATAAATTTTTTTTTAAGATGGTGATCGTGCTCCCAGCAGGCTCAGAAAGACTTCTCTGGTTTAGAGGCAAATAAGAGCCAGATAAGTAGTCTGTAAGGATTAATGACTCATACATTTTTGTAAACAGCAACTGTGACAGCCTAACACAAGTTCCAAAGACACAAGCAAGGAGATTAGCAATGTTATGTTTCTGATGGACTTTCTCTTGGGTTTCTGTTAATCCGTGAGGTTTGATATGTGCTGTGAGTAAGAGAAAGGAGCTGAACATAACATTTTAAAGATCTGTTGAGTATTTGGCCATAATAAGGACTAAATCATCATCATTTTAAAAGTCCCAGGTTAGCAGACATACTCTGAGGCCTGCATCACAATCAAAACATACATCGGATTTTATAAACATTTAGATCAAAGATTATGAAGAAAAATTTCCAAGAAATTCAGTGTCCATGTCCACATACACATAATTTTTTTAGATGTGTAATGGGGAGGAATGAAAAGGTATATAATCAATGAAGGAAGACAACTGTGGCAGCTCATGCACCAGGAGAGCTGAAGAATCAATTAAAATTCATATGCTAAAAGTGACATGTTATTCTATTCAAAGCCAAAATAAACAAACATGAACTTTTGCTTATGCAAGAGAAAGCACTATGCTTATATCTAGGAGAAAGGAGTTGAGACAAATAAAGCTAAAAAGTTATTTTTACACAAACAAAAGGTCTTTTTCTCTCTTTGTATGTCTCTCTCTCTTCTATTTTTCTTTTCTTTCCCTCATTTTCTCTGTGTGTGTGTGTGTTTGTGTGGAGAGAGAGAAAGAAAGAAAGATTGAGACAACAAGAGAGAGACAGAATTAGAGAGAGATAGAGAAACTATTTTATTGAATGATCTGTACTCAGTAAAGGTGAAAATATGAATTAGTATTTTGTTGTTGTTCTATGCCACTGCCTTCCGATAAGTTTTATCAATCATTTTCTTGCCTCTGGATGAAATCTCAAAAGCGTAAAATAGCGTTATCCATCATTCTCATACATAAGTGAATGGTCTCTTTTGATACAAAATACCTAGTTTATGCCAGACTAATATCGAAGCCTTATTCTCCTTTATAAGTCAAACCTTCTTCCCGGTCATCTTGCATCTTGGGCCTGATTTAGACTTGGAGATATGCAGTAGAGATGAGGTGCTTAATCAACTTTTAAGCTTTGCTCTTATTTTCCTTTCTTTCTACTCTCTAGGTGGTCTCTGTTTTTTCCAGAGATAGAGAGGATGATGGGAGAAGAGAGATGAGGCAGAAAGTTCTTACTTAACTGATATGGTTTTCCCTGACATTGGTGACCACCAAAAGTGCTCTTTCTTCTCTCTTCCTCCCTCTCTCTTTGTCCCTCCTTTTCTTTCTCTTTCATGAAGCGCCTCTGTGTGGTCTTCAGAAACCTGCAATACTATGGATCTCTCCCCTGCTATTCACTTGTCATGGAACATGTCACCTCTGCCATTTCTAGGCGGTTATTCATGATGCCTCCCTGAGTCCCAACATCTAGTGGTCCATCTCACACATACTTCCTCTCATGGGACCTCCAGGCCCTCTCAGGCTGTCTTTCAGGACAGAGTCTTTCAAGATGGCCTAATTTCAGCTCCTACATTAGTTTACATCTGATCCATATCTAGAAGAGCAGGCCATTTTGAATGCAGCCCTGTATCTTTTCTTTCTTGCTACAAATTGTTCCACTTAGGTTCTTTCCTATATAAATTGTCGGTATAAATCAGGTTTCTAAGTATCAGTGAGGACAGGCCAAGCTTGCCAGTGAGTTTCCAGAAGCATCCCTCAGCACACGTGAAGTAAGAGTTAACGACCTCTCTCCTCTGTTCTTTTATACTCTCCTGTGGTCACACACAATCTTAATATGCTTTGTTTCAGATGATCTAGCAGCTACTATACTCAGTGTTGAATTCCCTCCTGGAACTTCCAGATAGAGGGAAAAGCCATAGTTGATATCCTGTTAGATAGGTAGTTTGACCAATGATAGAGAGATAAAAAGACATAAAGATAGAGATGTCCAGGTGTGGTGAGCTGTCTGAGAAATAACAAATTGAAGCCCAATAATTCAAGCAATTGATGAGAATGGAGTGCAGTAGATTCCAGCAAGAAAACAACAGATTGGTACTAAGGAGAGAGCTGATTAATAATAGTGTGGAGGCAAGAAACTTAGAATAGTGATGACTGGTGTTTAATTTTTGTTACTTTTGGATCTGGGCAGTAACACCCTTCATTATCCCCCAGATCTTCAGGACAATTTGTCACCAATGCTATCACCACACTAGCATTGACTTAATGCAGTACTGCTTTGGATAACAAAAAAATATAAAGGCATTTTCATTTTTATATAGGAGAGAAGGAACAAGAAAGAATTGGATCAGGCAGTGCCCATGAGGTAATGGTGGGAGGTTCTCAGTGACTTACTGAAAGTAGGAAGTTACAGGCAACTTTAAGTCAGTGTTAGCCCCTCTTCTTGAAAACCTGCAAAAATATCAAGAGTCTTGGACTTCTGTTTATTTCAGTTGGAAGCTTGAATTAGTTCTCATAAATTTCAAACAAGGTGGTGCCTCCGGAAGGCTGGAGAACTTGGAGGTGTTCAGGTTACATATGACTAATATAGTATCCCCTGTTTCTTAGCCTTCTAATGTAAATCTGTGGTTAGAGTACCTGATCAAACTTCAAAATCTTCCATAATTATTGAAAAATGGAAATAAGACAACACAGAAACATTCTAAAGATATAATCCCTAGAATAATCCAAGTATGAATTATACATTATTATCACAAGTCACATATTTCATTAAAAATGGGCAAGTTTTGGCCGGGCGCCGTGGCTCACGCCTGTAATCCCAGCACTTTGGGAGGCCGAGGCGGGCGAATCACAAGGTCAGGAGATCGAGACCATGGTGAAACCCCGTCTCTATTAAAAATACAAAAAATTAGCCGGGCGCGGCGGCGGGCGCCTGTACTCCCAGGTACTCAGGAGGCTGAAGCAGGAGAATGGCGTGAACCCGGGAGGCGGAGCTTGCAGTGAGCCGAGATTGCGTCACTGCACTCCAGCCTGGGCGACAGAGCGAGACTCCGCCTCAAAAAAAAAAAAAAAAAAAAAAAGGGGGGCAAGTTTTGAGGCTTTGACTGAGCATTTTTCCCTGCTAACTGCTTTGAGTCTCTGTGATTTTAGTGTTTTATTCCTTGACCCCTTCACTTCATTGCTGCAAGTTTCCTTACCCAAAGCACATGCTCTCAATCTCATTTTTTTTTTTTTTTTTTTTGGATGAGGAAGGGATTATTACTAGACAAAACTACAGGGCAGAACAATAATTTGTTTTCCCAGTACTCCAAAAGTCTCTCACACAGGTCCTGCTTTAAGCTAACGGGTAACGTGCAGAGCCAAGTTTAATCCTTGTTATGATGCCAGGGCAGGCTGTGCTGAGCTGAACTACAGGAAATGTACAACCAAAAGGAAATGTACAACATGCACATCAAGTAGAAGGAAAGTGATCCCAGATGGAAGATCTAACATGCAAGGAGGAATGAGGAACAAATATCAGGTGGTAATTATGCAAACTTGTCATTACCCTTGTTCTCTGCTTTTCATTATGGCTGTTAAGAAATTTCTATTCCATTGAAGTCAACTGTCTTTATTCTCTGGATAATTTTAAGACTTCTCTCTTCTTTTGTTGTTCTGCAGTTTAATTATAATACTCTTGAGTGTTGATTTCTATTCATTTATTTTATACACATCTGGCTTCTTGAATTTGTAGATTACTGTGTTTCCTCAGTTTTGGAAAAGTTTCTGCAATTATCTTCTTAAAAATGTCCTCTGAAAATATTGTCAACACATTACTGTGTGTTGTATGGTCAGAAAAAGTACATGTATGCAGAATATGTTAAGAACTATTAAGTATATAATAAACCCAATAAAGAAATGAGCAAATGATTTGAGTAGACACTTCACAAATGAAGATAGATGAATACTCAATATATATATGAAAAGCCATCATTAGTCATCAGGAAACTTAAAATTAAAACACAATTAAATACCACTACACACTCATGGAAATTTCTTTTTTTTTTTTTTTTTTTTTTTTTTTGAGACGGAGTGTCGCTCTGCCGCCCAGGCTGGAGTGCAGTGGCCGGATCTCAGCTCACTGCAAGCTCCGCCTCCCTGGTTTACGCCATTCTCCTGCCTCAGCCTCCCAAGCAGCTGGGACTACAGGCGCCCGCCAAGTCGCCCGGCTAGTTTTTTGTATTTTTTAGTAGAGATGGGGTTTCACCATGTTAGCCAGGATGGTCTCGATCTCCTGACCTCGTGATCCGCCCGTCTCGGTCTCCCAAAGTGCTGGGATTACAGGCTTGAGCCACCGCGCCTGGCCCGAAATTTCTAAAATTAAGAAACTAACCACATACAGTACTAGTGAGGATACAGAGTAACTAGAACCCTCATACTCAGTTGGAAAGAATATAAAATATTAGGAACACATTAGAAAACAACTTGGTAGGTTTTTAAAATTAAATAAGACCTTCCATATGGTATAGACACTCCACTTCTTGGCATTTACCCAAAATAAATGAAAGCATATGTCCATAAAAACATGTGTGGATATTCTTAGAAGCTTTATTTGTAACAGTGAAAACCTGGAAACAATCCAAATGTCTATCCATAGGTGAATAAAGAAACAAATTGGGGCATATCAATGCAACAGGGTATTATCCAGTAATGAAAATGACAAACTACTTATGCAAATAGCAGTATTGATTAATCTCAGAATCATGATCAGAATGAAATAAGCCAGATTGAAAAAAAATCCTACATACTGTATGATTCCATTTTTACAAAGTTCTAGAAAAAAACAAATGAATCAATAGTGACAGAAATCAGATAAGTGGTGGATTGCAAATAGAGGAGGAGGGAGGACTAGATTACAGGAGGCATGAGAAAACTTTTGGGGTGATGGCAATGTTTGATATCTTGATTGTAGTGGTAGCTTTATGGGTATGTACATGTGTCAAAATTCATTATTGTATGACAATCATACTCAAAGACTTTTTTAATAGCAAAAAACAAAACCAGTCGCAGAAGATAAAAGGGGAAGACAAGGTATGGAATTATTTGGTTTTACTAAATTACCCATCCTCAGAAAGTTAAAGGTAAGTGATCAATGAAAACTTTACAGGCATTTTGGAAGCAATTATTTTCTGAAAGGTTGACACAGTTCAGATATTCTGCATACCAGACAAGAGATTTCTCATGAACAATCATTTTTCCAAACATTAACTGTCTTAAGATTCTATTACTTATATTCAATCTATTGACATAAAATTAGAATATTTCCTCTTCTACCTCATTTTGTATAAAATTTCAAGTCCTTTTTGAAGCAAAGAAAATTGGCTATTATCCTAGATGTCCACCATCAATTTTTTTTTTTTTTTTTACTTTTTTATTTTTTGAGACGGAGTCTGGCTCTGTCACCCAGGCTGGAGTGCAGTGGCCAGATCTCAGCTCACTGCAAGCTCTGCCTCCTGGGTTCACACCATTCTCCTGCCTCAGCCTCTCGAGTAGCTGGGACTACAGGCGCCCACCACCTCGCCCGGCTAATTTTTTGTATTTTTAGTAGAGACGGGGTTTCACCGTGTTAGCCAGGATGGTCTCAATCTCCTGATCTCGTGATCCCCCTGCCTGGGCCTCCCAAAGTGCTGGGATTACAGGCGTCAGCCACCACACCCGGCCCCTGTCAATTATTTTGGTAAATGTAGTTGTCTTTAAATACTGATTTATAAAAATAAACGTGATGTTTGTCAATTGAGTAGATCAATAAATTGGAAGGCTGCTTATATATTCAAGTGCAGTTAACATATTATCTGTTTTCTCTTTTTAATAGGAAGAGTGTTTTAATTCAAAAAAAGCATCATGTGAAATAGCTCTATTGCTTCTTTTGACCTGGTACATTCTGGTAAGCTATAATTTGGTAATTTTAATTCAATGTCTTAAACATTAAATTCAATTGTTATAATTTATTAAATAATGTTCATTTTCATATAACCAATATTTTTAAATACGTTTAACTTTTGTTTACATGTGTGATAGTGTAATACAGTAATGATACGGTACACTGTAAATTTTAACAATAAATCATATCGTAATGTTGTCAGATATAGATGCACAGATTACATAGTTCATGTCTCTCTCTATTATTGTCTTTTGGGAATTCAATTAAATGTGTTAGAGTTTCTTACTTTGTCCTCCATGCTTTGTAAGCTCGTCTCAATACTTTAATCTTTTTGTCTGTGTTGCATTTCCAATAATTTCCCCTCATCTATCTTTAAGTTTACACATTTTATTTTAGGTTGTACCTAAGTTACTGTTAAGTCTACTCTTTGAGTTTTTAATTTTGTTTAATGTAATTTTAAGTTATAGAATATCTAATTGGTTGTTTGAAATCAATTTGATTACTTTTTATTTTTTCCTTTTCCCTCTAGATATTTTCAAGACTTTCTTTTATTTGTTTAGGAATAGAAGTGTTTTGTAATAGATGTCTGGTAATTTTAATATTTGAATTTGGCCTTGCCTGAAAAATCTAGACAAAGGCAGGTCTCAATTTTCTCCCTCCCCTGTTCAATTGCAAGGCAAGCCTTTCATGGCTCGGAGTTGGGTGAAAGTCAGCCTTACTTCCAGGTCACTCTTATTCTGTGTATACTGAGCTTTTTGGGGATCCCAGCTTAATGCAGGGAGAGTGTTCTGTTAGACCCCATATCCAGGTTCTAGAATTTTATTTTTGTTTCCTTAACCTCTTGTGGCTGTTTACATCAAAATTCAGGTTAGCAAATTACCTCCGGCCAAGAGCAATTTTGATGGTCAGTTTCCTTTTCAGGGTTTTCACTCTTCTTTCACTTTTTAAGCAGTTAATTCTTTGCTATTTTACCAGCTTTTTGATAATTTTGACAATATATATTTTAAAATGTCTTCAGCAACTTATCTTTTTGGTGTGTAAAAAACAATTCTTTTTGGTATGGTGGTGAGCAGACTAAGCTAAAAACCTAGCCTGTCACTAGAGGAAATTGAACCTTGCAATTTATTTGAACAATTTTTAAATGTAACACACACACACACACACACGCACGCACACAATTTATATTGTTTGGCTTATTTTGAGTATGGATGGAATCACTTGTGTGATTTATCTGATACATCAATGAAGACTGTTATAAATAGAAGAATAACCATTTTCAATCAGCTACTTGTTGTTAAACATGTAATATTTGACCATTTACAATCTGAGAGTAAAACTGCACAAGAGAAACTTCCAAGGAAATTAATTATCTTTTTAAGGTCATCTATAAACCCAGTCCCCATAGCAACACAAGTACTTATCTAGATTCCTTCCTTTACACCTTATGTTTTGCCTAGTCATTTCTTTTGCAATTAAATTAATTGCTTCATTGTTAATTCAACTTTCATTCTCTGTCCTTTCAAAAAATTTTAAAAACAAGCTGATGAATAGAAAAGTAAAACATTGTTGCAGAGCTAGTTATTTATAAGAAAATAAAATATATTGTCTGAAATGTCAATAATGTATGAAGAAGCATGTTTCTAAATTTAATTGTTAACTGTGATAAGATGAATGGTAGCAATAATGATGTGATTTGTTATTTATTCTCCCTGAGTCAAACTAAATATTTTACACAAATCAGCCCCTTCTGGATAATATTTACATTATACTACAAATATTGACAATGACTAGAATTTAATATTTCAAAAATCCTTGCCCAAACATACAAATGCAGGGATGGGTGGCTATAACTGGATCAATAGTTGTGTCACTCCAAATCACAAATCTCTTGTTTTCCCTCTTGCTAATCTCTACTATCCTCCCTCTTTAACCCATGGCTATGAAAAATAACAAAAGGAGTAATTCAAATCTTCAGATAGTTCTTTCTTGTTTCCTTGTAACTATATATTTTAATTTGCCTCAGACTTCTCCAAATCAGTCTAAGGAAACACAAAGTCATATGAGTACTACATAGATTAGATTTAGATATAGAGGTATAGTCTCTTCCCCCTACAGAACTCCAAACATACTACTCACCATTTAGGAATGTAAAACAACCCACAATGGTCTGAAGAAAGATACAGAACTCACCAATTCATATAGTCAAAAGCTGGACAGATCTAGATTCAAATCTGATTAACTGTGAGACCTCGGGTAGCTGTTGAAATTCTGCATATCGGTCAGAAGTAGATTAGAAAAACAGAAATTGCTTGAGATTTCAAACTGAAAGGGATGTAATACAGAGATTGGAAAGTTACCAAACCTTTGGGATGAGTGATAAAGCAAGATCAGGGAAGTCATTGCTAGTGTTCAAAAAATCAGTAAGAATAAGAATCACAGGAAACTGCCACTTTAGAACACAATTTGACACAAGGAAGTCAATCATCAAATCTTACCTCTGTTATCTCTGCAGTCCATGTGTTCATGCCACTGACTCAGGAATAATAGTGGCTTCTTCTTTTGCAAGCAAGCTTGTTGGCAGAATATATAAAGTGGTAACTTTCTGGTAGAAATAAATTCTAGGGATAAAATACCCCAGGTTTTCAACCTTTAAAATACAAGAAAAGAGAAATGGGAGGAATGTTGTTAAATTTCCAACAAAAAATCTAGCATATTCCAGATAACTCAGCGTCTTCAAACAAAAAAATACTGTCAAGACTAAATCAAGATTGTGGACTGAGCACTTGCTCCAATATGGCTTCTGCAGCAAATCCCCTAAAGTGAGAGAAAAGGTATATATGCAAATATGCATATATATCTATTCAGATATAGATGATATAGATAAATACATAGATGATACAGATACTGATAAAGCATAACAGGACAGGAACACAGAAGTGAGGAAGTCTTTAAAAGATAAAAAGCTGATGAAATCAAATTGATAACAACTATGACAAAGTCATATCAAACAAGTTCAAGACCATATCACTGCAAAGACTGAAAACAGATTCTAAATTGGATTGAAGTGAAAAAGCAGAAAAGTGGCCCAGAAAATCATTAGGGTAAATAAATTAAAGAACTGAAGTCAGAAAAATGAGACCACAGCCTTGTGATGTACAACACATAGCAAGTTTTTGATGGGTTTTTATCCAACTATATTTGCGACATGTTATATTGTTTTTTATTATCATTTTTTAAATAATTTTTGTATAATTGAATAAATTTTGATATTTTTATATTTTGCATTGCTATCTGGGTTTCTTGTTTCAGTATCTGTTAATAGAATTTTTTTAATATGAGTTTAAAATGTGTTGTATTGCTTTTGATAGTGATTACATAGTTAAACAAAAACATCTTTTACCTGTTACAAAGCTTTAGTTAAAAGCTCTTGAGGGGCAGAATTTAACAATTCAAGCAAAAGGGATGTGTATGTGTACGTGTGTATACATATATGGAAATATTTTCTTATATTATAAATTATATATAAACATATGTATATATTTCTGATACGTTTATGTATAATTTAAAAATAATTCAAATTATAGTCCAAAAATAAAGTCAGGATAAGTTCTTTTTTTTTTTTTTTTTCTTTTTTTGAGACAGAGTCTCGCTCTGTCACCCAGGCTGGAGTGTAGTTGAGTGATCTTGGCTCACTGCTACCTCCACCTTCCAGGTTCAAGCAATTCTTCTGCCTCAGCCTCCCAAGCATCTGGGATAACAAGTGCCCACCACCACATCTGGCTAATTGTTCTATTTGTAGTAGAGATGGGGTTTCGCCATGTTGGCCAGGCTGGTCTTGAAGTCCTGACCTTGAGTGATCCACCTACCTTGGCCTCCCAAAGTGCTGAGATTACACACATGAGCGACTGCACCTGACCAGAATAAGCTCTTTAAGAAAATTTCAGATCATATAAGAATGACACATACACTTTAGCTTGGTTAGTTCTTAACAGTATTTCAAGACTATCTACTGTGATGCTTGTGTACGATTTTCTTAAATTTAGATACAAAGGGGAGAAATAAAAAGGGACAAGGCCTTAAAGGCATTAGCAAAAGAGACAAGAGCTTTGCTTCCTGGAATTGTGTTGTATAAAGTCAGAACCTCCTGGAAGCAGGTGCCAAGACAGGATTAATCATGAAAGGGTTTTTATGGAGAAATGGTTGTGAGAAAAAAATGGAAAGGAGCCAGGAGAGGCTGGAAAAGGCATCAAACCACAATGCAAGCCTGGCTTTAAGTGAAAGAGAGAGAGGGAAGGAAATCAGGTAGAGGTGTCCTAAATTATCATGCATCTAAGAAACGTTCGCCAAAGCCATTGGGGAATACTAAGCTAAAATTCAACCGAGAGGAGGCTTGTGAACCCTCAGGAATGGAACTATATTAGTATTGTTGCCTGGATCAGTGGTTGGCTGAGAGGCACATATGGGAAGCGAGGGGCAAATGCATGAGCCACTGCACCTGACTCAGATGCAGAAGTTGGTCCCTAGTCACTTAGGTTCCCCGAATTTGGAGGTTCGCCTCATGCATTCTCATGTCCATCACATAAAGAAAGGGACAGTCTGCAACAGCAGGATTCCTTTCTAAAGAACCTTCTCTTCTGAGAACACTCTGAAATCGTTCTTCAAATGACCTACTCTGAAGTCCAAGAGATAATTCTGAAGTAGACTTTGATTTTGTGCAGGAGAATGTACTCTATTCCCATCATCACAGCTTGCATAAATATTTCGTTCATGATTCCAGGAAGTTGCCTAAAGCAACTTAAATGTTGGGCCAAGATAACCTGTTTATCTATCATTAAAAAGTTTTTGTTTGAGAAGTTTTATGAGTTGAATTGTATCCCACAAAATGATATATTAGAGGCCTAACACTCAGTACCTCCAAATGTGATATTATTTGTAAACAGTCTTTATGGAGGTTATCAAATTAACATGAAGTCATTAGAGTGGGAACTAACATAATATGGCTGAGATCCTTATCAAAAGGAGAAATTCAGTCACAGGGACAGACAGGCACAGAGAGAAGATGATGTCAAGAGACATGGGAGAATGCCACATGAAGGTGGAGGATTGGAGTGATGCATCTGCAAGCCAAGAAATGCCGATGATTGCTGGAAAACTACCAAAAGCTAGGAGAGAGGTGTTTCACAGTGGGAAGGCCTATGCAAACCTACCCCAAAGACCGAGAAAGCTGAGAGGCCGAAGAGAAAGGCTGACACAGCTACTTTCTTAGAAAGAAACATTTACTCATTATATATATATACACACACATAATATTTTCTTATTTTTAACTTCTAGGTTCAGGGCTAAATGTGCAGGTTTATTATATAGGCAAATTGCATGTCATGTCATGGGGGCTTGGTGTACACATTATTTCATCACACAGGTAATAAGTTATAGGTAGTTTTTAGATCCCACTCTCCACCCTCAAGTAGGCCCTAGCGTCTGTTGTTCCCCTCTTTGTGCTCATGTGCATTCAATGTTTTACTACCACTCATAGGTGAGAACGTGTAGTATTTGGTTTTCTGTTTCTGTTTAGTTCATTTAGGTTGGTGGCCTCCAGCTCCATCCATGTTCTGACAAAGGTATGATCTTGTTCTTTTATATGGCTACATATATTCCATGGTGTATATTGATTTGTTTTTCTAAGACCACCAGAGTGGGCACAAAAGAACCAGCGAGTAGGCAAGGCTAAAAGCAAAACTGCAAATTTATTCTTTGGTCATCTAGCTTCAGGGACCGGAGCTGGGGGAAGGGGGGGGGGGGGGGGGGGAGTTTCTAATACAGTCCCGACAAGAGTGGGGGCTGAGAAAGCCCGCCCCCAGCGCATCTGCTGGGAGCGGCTTTTCTAGGAGTGGAAGGGCAATAGGTGGGGCACGGGCATGTTGGGGGAGGGGGGCCGCTCCGCAGGTGCCACCAGGTAAATCTTGGTCTCCTCGGATTGACATCACCTGGTGCATGCCTGATTAATCTGCACCTTCCCGGGCGTCAGCTGCATTCTCGCACACATGGGAAGAGTTGGTGGTGAAGAAGAACCCGGAAGTGCACCATCCTGCCTCCGTTCGTCCAAACATATATGTAACACATTTTCTTTATCCAGTCTATCATTGATGGACATTTAGGTTGATTCCATGTCTTTGCTACTGTGAATATTACTGTGATGAACACACTTGTGCATGTGTCTTTATGGTACAATAATTTCTATTCCTTTGGTTGTATACCCAGTAATGGCACTGCTGGGTCAAATGGTAGTTCTGTTTTTAGCTCTTGGAGAAATTGCCACACTGCTACATGTCCACCAGCAATGTGTAAGCATTCCCTTTTCTCTGCAACCTCACCAAGAGTGTTATTTTTTGACTTTTTAGTAATAACCATTCTGATTGATGTGAAATGTTATCTTACTATGATTTTGATGTGCATTTCTCTAATGATTAGGGATGGTGAGCATTTTTTCATATGTTTGTTGGCTTTGCATGTGTCTTCTTTTGAAAAGTGTCTGTTCATGTCCTTTGCCTACGTTTTATTTTTTTAAATTATTTTATTTTATTTATTTATTTTTTTATTATTATACTTTAAGTTCTAGGGTACATGTGCATAATGTGCAGGTTTGTTACATATGTATACTTGTGTCATGTTGGTGTGCTGCACCCATCAACTCATCAGCACCCATCAATTCATCATTTATATCATGTATAACTCCCCAATGCAATCCCTCCCCTTTCCCCCCTCCCCATGATAGGCCCCAGTGTGTGATGTTCCCCTTCCCGAGTCCAAGTGAGCTCATTGTTCAGTTCCCACCTACGAGTGAGAACATGCGGTGTTTGGTTT
>NC_045442.1:42998446-43196529 GCF_002776525.5 Piliocolobus tephrosceles | reverse complement strand
TAGGTCTGTTGGAGATTGCTTGAGGTCCACTCCAGACCCTGTTTGCCTGGGTATCAGCAGCAGAGGTTGCAGAAGATAGAATATTGCTGAACAGCGAGTGTACCTGTCTGATTCTTACTTTGGAAGCTTCCTCTCAGGGGTGTACTCCACCCTGTGAGGTGTGGGGTGTCAGCAGACTGCCCCTAGTGGGGGATGTCTCCCAGTTAGGCTACTCAGGGGTCAGGGACCCACTTGAGCAGGCAGTCTGTCCCTTCTCAGATCTCAACCTCCATGTTGGGAGATCCACTGCTCTCTTCAAAGCTGTCAGACAGAGTCATTCGCGTCTGCACAGGCCTCTGCTGCTTCTCCTGTTATTTTTTAGCTGTGCCCTGTCCCCAGAGGCGGAGTCTACAGAGACAGGCAGGTTTCCTTGCGCTGCTGTGAGCTCCACCCAGTTCGAGCTTCCCAGCGGCTTTGTTTACCTACTTAAGCCTCAGCAATGGCGGGCACCCCTCCCCCAGCCTCGCTGCTGCCTTGCAGTTAGATCGCCACAGACTGCTGTGTTAGCAAGGAGGGAGGCTCCGTGGGCGTGGGACCCTCCCGGCCAGGTGTGGGATATATTCTCCTGGTGTGCTCGTTTGCTTACAGTGCAGTATTGGGGTGGGAGTTACCCGATTTTCCAGGTGTTGTGTGTCTCAGTTCCCCTGGCTAGGAAAAGGGATTCCCTTCCCCCTTGCGCTTCCCAGGTGAGGCAATGCCTCGCCCTGCTTCAGCTCTCGCTGGTCGGGCTGCAGCAGCTGACCAGCACCGATTGTCCGGCACTCCCGAGTGAGATGACCCCAGTACCTCAGTTGAAAATGCAGAAATCACCGGTCTTCTGTGTCGCTCGCGCTGGGAGTTGGTGACTGGAGCTGTTCCTATTCGGCCATCTTGCTCCGCCCCCCCTGCTTTGCCTACTTTTTAATGAGATTGTTTGGTTTTAGCTTGTTAATCTGTTGAAGTTCCAGATGTTAGACCTTTGTCAGATGCATAGTTAGCAAATATTTTTCCCATTCTGTAGGTTATCTATTTACTCTGTTGATAGTTTCTTTTGCTGTGCAGAAGCTCTTTAGTTTAATTAGATCAATTGTCAATTTTGGGTTTTGGTGCAAATGATTTTGGCGCCTTTGTCATGAAATCTTTGCTACAGCCTATGTCTAGAGTGATATTTCCTAGGTTATCTTCCAGGGTTTTATAATTTTAGGTTTTACATATAAGTTTTTACTCTATCTTGAGTTGATTTTTGTATATGGTTTAAGGAAGGTGTCCAGTTTCAATCTTCTGCATGTGGCTAGCCAGTTCTCCCAGCTCCATTTACAGACTAGGGAGCCCTTTCTCCACTGCTTGTAACTGTTAGCTTTGTTGAAGATAAGACAGCTGTAGCCATACAGCCTATGTGATCCGGCCTACATGATCCATTTTTGTTCCATGATCTATGTGTCTGTTTTTGTACCAGTACCATACTGTTATGGTTACTGTATTTTTGAAGTATAGTTTGAATTGAAGTAATGTAATACCTCATGTTCTGTGATTTGGGATCTTTTTCGGTTCCATGTAAATTTTAAAGTAGTTTTTTCCTAATTCTGTGAAGAATATCATTGGTAGTTTGATAGGAATAGCATTGAATCTATAATTTGCTTTGGTCAGTATGGCCATTTTAACAATATTGATTCTTCTTATCCATGACCATGAAACGCTTTTCGATTTGTTTGTGTCATCTCTGATTTCTTGCAGCAGTATTCTGTAATTCTCATTGTAGAGATCTTTTACATTACCGGTTAGCTATTCCTAGGTATTTTTTATTCTTTTTGTGGCTATTGTGAGCCAGAGTGCATTCTTGATTTGGCTCTCAGCTTGGATATTGTTGGTGTATTGAAATGCTGCTGATTTTTGTACACTGATTTTGTATCCTGAAACTTTGCTGAAGTTGTTTATGAGATTTGGACAAAGACTATGGGGTTTTCTATGTATATGAGCATATAGTCTACAAACAGAGAGAGTTTGATTTCCTCTCTTCCTATTCAGATACCTTTTATTTATTTCTCTTGCCTGGCTGCTTTGGCTAGGACTTCCAGTACTATGTTGAATAAGAGTAGTAACAGAGGGCATCCTTACTTTTTCTGTAGAAATAAATATTCAGTGGGGTCTTACAAACAGAAGTCATGTCTGTGCCTTGGGTAGCATGAGAAAAGATGGTGGATCAGGGTTTATAAATCATAAGGGAGGCGTAGTTCAGAAGGAATATGCAGGACAATTGAAATCTGATAACATCAAAATTTGCTCTTACACAAGGGAATATAGATAAACTGGAAATCTCAGAGGCAATTCTGGAATAGGGGTTAATTAGAAGCCAACATGGCAGATTGGCACCCAAGATGAGTTTGGGGTTGCTGTGGCCTCCAAAAGAAGTGTGGCCCGGATTCTCCTTCACAGCTCCAGAAGTAACCAACCTTGTTGACAACTCGATTTTGGACTTCTAGCTCACAGAATTACGAAACAATAATTTTTTTGTCATTATAAGCCACCCAGTTTGTGGCACTTTGCTATGGTAGTCCCAGGAAATTAATACAGGAGGGGCTACTATCAATGAATAGAGGAAGCAATAAAATACCTTACATAATTTCATAGAAAGTTAGTGCTGAAAGCAGCCTCAGAGCAGTAACGTCAAAAGCTTGGTTCATATCCCACTAGCACGCTGAAAGAATCACCCACATTGGCCACACAATGAATAAATATTCTATTTCTTACTCTAGAATAATGGGCACATCCATACACTTACTAGTAACAAATTAAGTTTAGTGAACATTGATTTACAAATTGGATATTTATAAACTAAAATTAGAGCACTATTAGGATTTACTGAGTCTTCTTTTGAACAATTAATCTACTACCTGCTTGGTAAGTTTGTACATGCAGGTTTTGAAATTCCTGAAATTTTTAGGAAGAGTTACTAAGGTTAATATGTAAGAAATCATAGTGAGTTAGGATGGATATGGTTTTCAAGTGTTGCTCTTCTTGCATTAATGAATAGATTTGGAGAATAGTTGTTACAAGTTTTATTTTAAAAAATTATTGATCACTGGTTCCTTAATGGTTAGATGTTCTCTCTGAATCTTTTTATAATCATTAGGTTCTTTTTCCATGGAAGACTGGGAGCAAATGGGATAGATAACTCATGGGACCTTATGTCCCATCTAAGCAGGTTACTATTTTTAAAATTTGGTAAACAATCCCAGAGTCCCACTTCCACCTCTTTTCTAACTCTTTCATTTTTATTGGTGAGGAAACTAAAGACCAGTGTCTGTTTTTGACATGTGAATGAGTGGTTGACCTCATCTTACTGTCAAAATATTTTTTGTCATTTTAATAAATAATTGCTGAGTGATTCAAAATAGCAGAGCTTTTTAAATATAAAATGTTATTTGACCCGCCAAGCAATAAAGTGAATGCTGCTATTGTCTCACTTATACAGATAAGAAATCTGAAATTCAGAAACATCAAACAAGTCACCTGAAATCACACTGTTAGAGGTAACCAAGTTAAGATTTTACCATTGACTAATTTTCAAAGTTCATATGCTTATTCGCTGTGCCAGTGTGCCTCAAACTAGGTATCCATGGACCTCCAAGGTCAATTGTCTTTTTCTCAAGGATCTGCAAGTCTAGGCCCTTTTCACCCTCATTTTGGTACATGCACAGCCTGAGGATTAGCTGGATGAGCACCTTGCAGTTGATTACTGACAGGTGATTCCAGTATTCATATTTGCATTAGTTTTACAACCAAGTACACACCAAGTGAGGGCCAAATGAGGTTGGCTCTTGCTGATGGATGACAGGTTTCCAACAGTTCGAACAGAGAAAAAGCTGGGAGGCCTGAATCATCTCATGACAAATATTAGTAGAGTCATGCCAATTGTAAATAATCTGCACAGTAGCTATGTCTCATGACAGTTACCTTCAGCTTTAAAAATCTATAATCCTATTGGATCGCTGTGCCAGTTAGGGTCAGGCAGGAAATGGATGGCATAAGAAAGGAGAAGAAGACAGAGAATTTAAGAGACTTTTACAAAAGTGTAAACAAGGATAAAAAAAAATCCAAGTGAGATGGAGTAGTGCAAGTAATGGTGAGCAATGGTGAGAAGTGTGGAGGGGTTGGAGAGGGAGTTATTGCTACAATCTGGGGAGAGAGATAGCTATGACCGCTGGTAGAGGGACATAACCAGGCTTTGGGGACAAAAAAGAGAGGGAGCCAGAAGAAATACTACTCTGTCCTCACTCTCATTCCTGTGGAGCACCAATCTCTTGCTGGTGATTTCCACCTTTCGAATGTAACCAGAAGCCAAAGGACAAACTGCCTTTGATGCAGTTCACACAGGTCAGCTTCCCTGAAGCACGCACTTTGGGGTAGAGAATGCTAAAGAGTAGACCTGGTGGAGCAAATGAAGATATCCAGCCTGTTTCCATAATCCAATGATGTATTGTCTTATCCTAATAATAACATTGATGTTTTATTTTCTGGAAAGCGTAAATATTTATTAATTTTTATTATTGAATGAGAATAAGATCCTAGGCACATCTTTCTTCCTACAGTTGCAAGAAGATAAGATGGCTCTATCAAGTTTTTTAATTTAAACAAAAGAGTCAAATTTTATGCCTCACTTAAATTGACAAATAATATTCTCATTCATTTGCATTTCAATTTTGTGAGTGGAACATTAGGAGGTTGAGTTAAAATTAGAGTAGGCACTTGTATGTAAAAGTGTATCTTCCTTGTTAACTGTTTCAAAATAAAAGTCTGAAAATTGCTATTAGATGACAAATGATTTCACAATGAACTCAATAAAAAGAAAAAATCCGTAACTCTGTTTTAAAAATTAAATTGCTCAAATGTAATGGAATGAGGAAAGCTATACTTTAAAAGTAATTATTGAGGAAAAGACCTAGTAGTTTCAATGAACACAAAACTTGCTATGAGACAAAACATGATACAACTGATTAAAAAATTCAATGCAATCATAGGCCAAAGAAAGGTTAAGGAACTTCAGATCAAGGGAATCAATAATTCTATGAGGCTTTGCACATTCAGTGACATCTAGAATGTGGAACCCCAGATAGAGGGATATTGGCAAAATGATAACCAGGTGATAAAGGATTTCAAAACTAAGTTACAAAAACAATTTAGAGACACTAGAGGTATAAAGCCTACAGAAGATTTAATAAAGGTTTGATATAGCAAAAATCTGAAGCTTTATGGCAGAGGAATTAGACTGGCTCCATGTGGCTCCAGATGGCCAGATTAGGAGCGTTGGCTATAACTGGCAGGCCAAAAGACTTGGACTCAACATGGGGAAGAATTTATGAGAAACTAGAAATGTCTATGGGTAGACAGTTGTGTCTCTTGAAGGAGAAGGCTGAATAGGAGAGTGAACCTTAAGG
This sequence comes from Piliocolobus tephrosceles, assembly GCF_002776525.5. Taxonomy (NCBI): domain Eukaryota; kingdom Metazoa; phylum Chordata; class Mammalia; order Primates; family Cercopithecidae; genus Piliocolobus; species Piliocolobus tephrosceles. The sequence goes on along the minus strand of NC_045442.1, from coordinate 43,191,076 downwards.
GTATTGAAAGATACTTAAAATAAAGGCATAGTTGGATTGAATGATTTCTAAGGCTCTGTGCTCTGTGATTTGATGACAAGAGAACATGTTGAAGCTGATGCCAGATTGGAGTAACTAATATGGAGGAAGAAGAAATTAATGAATTTTTTATTTTAAAAAATAAATTAAAAAGAAGAGAGAACACTAACCAGGAATGTATCTAATGGTGCAAAAAAGAAAAATAAATAGGGAAAGGGTCGAAAAGTCCACAAAGATAGTGAAGGAGAAACTGTATTCTGAAGAAGAGGAAAAGTATAGGAAGTATAGGAAGGAAAATATATATTGTACTACCGAGGGGGTTATTTGTCTGAAAAAGTACTCAAAACAATTATTTATAACGTTCACTTACTTTATCACTTACATGTTATAGTTTCTGACAGCAGACAAACTCCATAGAGAAGGTGATGTCTTTCCTATATTTTTATGCCACCACACTTGAAACAGCCAGAAGTAAAAAGAAAGCAGAAAAAAATGCTTTTGTCAATGTCTCAGAAACACTGGATGACTGTACATATAAACTGTCAAAGACCTAATTAAGGACATTAGAAAGCGTTTTCTTAAGCAGAACATTTCAGGTTTTCAGGGTCTTTATAGCTCCAAATGTGTAACAGCTGTTACGTTATAAAACCTATTCAATAACTGAAACATCACTCTTCCTCAGTAATTTTTGGTGTTAGTTTAAATTGTAATGAATTCCGAAATTATTGACCAATAGTCAATTATTTTGTTTTATATATGATGAATGATATTAATTTAATATCAAATAAAATTTGCAAGAAAAATAAACAATGTAGAACTAGATTAAAATTAGACCCTATATTGGAAATTTGAAAGAACATTTTAAAATAATAAGCATTAAAGTTGGTTCTTTATATGCTTTCATCTTCCAGGATATGACCTGAGAGGGTGGCATTTCTTCCTTGGTCCTTGAGATGAAAGGATTCTCAACTAGAAAACTAAAGGATAAGCAAGAAGAGAGATCTTTGGGCATCTGTGACAAGATTCTTTACCCATCTTTGGAAACTTATAAAGAAAATATTAGAACAAAGAAGAATGAGGAAAGCACAATACAGTTCTAGAACTTCTTAGCAACCAAAAGTAATTGAAAGTCAACTGAAAATAGTAGTAGCTATTTTTTCTCATATTGTAAGAATCCAGTTAGCTCAGCCCAGAGGAAACTACTCTTAAATTTAGAGCCCACAGTTGAAACCTGTGAGATCAACCAACTGAAAGTAAATATGTGATTAAATAAGAATTTCCACAGTTGGAATTATGTGCAAAGATGAATTTGACATGGTACCTTTCAAAGGGCCTTTATGACAGAAAAGCAACACAAACCCTCCTACAAGGTTGTTGAGAGTTACACAGAAACTGTATGGCTCAGCACAATGAGAAAAGTTCATTAAAGGAGAATCGAAAAAATAATTAGTGTTGACTATGAGCCTTGAATAATGGGCAGAATTATATCCAATGGAAATAGTAGAAAGAGATATAAGAGGTTTTCAAAAAAGTAAAGGCACACAGCTTGAAATGCCTTGTATGTAGACCAGCTTCTTCCTCAGCACCTCAGGGAGCCTCCTGATACCCTTAGCCATGCCTTTTGGATCTAATATCCCTAAATGGATATTCCAGTAACATTGACTGAGTTTGATTTAACTTGTTTCCAAAGAAGACATGATAAATTTCCTTGGGCCAGCTGATTAAACAAGAAAATGATTCTTCTACTGAATATTTAAGGCCACAGGAAGGTAGACGAGTACTAAGGTCTGAGTTGCCAATATGCTATTGATACATGTTTCAAGGATCAAGGCATAGAAAGAAAGGCGACAACTCTGCTGGGAATGTAGCCTGAACAAATAATTAAATAGACCAAAATCATTCTAAGTGGGAAAATTCGGAGTGACAGAATAAAGAAGTTCACTGAAACAAAGGAAACTATGTCACTGAAACAATGAAAAAAAAAAAAAAGACAAATATGTCATCTGCCTCCTTCCACACAAACGTCTCAGGCTCCAGCCAATTGCACTGAAATACACTCATTTAATCAAACAGGATATGCAAACCATTAGCAATCAATCAAAGGGGTTGGCTGTGACAAGTCTCTGGCCCACAAAGCCAGACTTCAAATTGGAAATTTTTGTTCCCTCAAATGCAATGAGTTCCCAAAATCAGATGCCTGTAGGACGTGGCTTAGGAGTACTTTTTACAGCTTAAACCTTAGCTCTAGCCCAAAGGCTAATACAGATGTGGTTGTAGTTCATTCCTTATTAAACTCTTCAAATATACTGTCTTATTTAGGGAGAATAAGCTACTGATCCAGTACCAGGAGAACATAAATTTAAGGTGTTTTTCACCCAGAATTAATCATTATTGTACAAAGCAAGTCACCTACATCACCAGGACCCTTCTGCAGATTTTACTAGGTTGTTGAGACATGGCTACCCACTGGTATGTGAGTGGCCTGCAAACATGGCTAATTATTGAGTGCACACAGTATTCCAGGCATCATGCTAAGTGCTTTATATGCACTATGTCATTTAATATTCTCCAGCTCCTTACGTCATCTTGATGATATTCTATAGATGAGAAAACTGAGACTTAGAGTGGCTAAGCAACCTGAGAGTTCACATCATTGCTAAATTGGAGCTTACATGGAACTTACATCCTAGTAGGGGAATTCAGACAACTAATATGCAAGTAAATGTGAAATATGTTAGTAATAAATGCTAAGGAGAAATGAAGCAGAGAAAGAGGGATGGAAGGAGTAGTGTCTTTATTTTTTATAGGGTAGTCACTATTAAGATAATGCATTAGTAGGTATGAGGACAAGCCTTGCAGATATCTGGGGAAATATCACTGTAGACAAAAGCAAAGGAAAATGCAGAGGCTCTGAGGGGGGGAATATGGCTGATGTGTTGAGACAGAGCAAAGAAGCTTATGTAGTTGGAGCAGAGTAAGCAAGAAAGAAGGCTGAGAGAGGAGTTTAGAGCTGTAACAAGGCCTAGATGATGCAAGACCTTGTAAATTACAGGAACAAATTTGTGTTTTACTGTAAATAACTAGTGAGAACATTGAAGGTTTCTGAGCAAAGAAATACTATGATCTGACTCAGGCTGTTATGTTAGCAATAGATTACAATGAAGACACAGGAGGAACAGAGAGGAGGCTGTTGTAATCTAGGGGAGAAACGCTGATGGCTGCTGTGATCTGAATGCATGTGTCCCCCTAATATGCATTGGTTGAAACCTAACTCCCAATGTGATGATACTAGGAGCTGGGGCCTTTGGGAGATAACTAGGCTGTGAGAGTGGAGCCCTCATGAACAGAGGATGTGTCCCTTGTAAAAAGGAACAAGGGAGGTTGTTGTCCCTTTCTACCACGGGAGGACTCAGAGAAGAAGACATCATGTACCAAGCAGGGAGCAGGCCCTCACCAGACACTGAATCTGAAGACACTTGAATCCTGGACTTCCCAGCTTTCAGAACTGTGAGAAATTTCTGTTGTTTATAAGCCATCCAGGTTTTGGTAATGTATTGTAGCAGCTTGAACAGACTAAAACAGTGGCATAGACTAAGGTAGGAGCAGCAGGGATGGTGACAGTGGGCCAATTCTATATACGTTATGAAGGTAGAAAGGAAAAGGTTTGATGGTTGCTCAGAAGTCAAGAGTGATGAAAACTATGCTGGAGACTGACTTTTAGGTTTCTGACTGAACAATAGGAAGGATTTATTGGCATGCAGAAGTTCAGGACGGGAGGAAGGAGGCAGCTGGAAATTAGGAGTTTGATTTTGGGCATGATAAATTTGTGAAGTCTCTCTAAATTGATTAGGCAAATGGACATAAGGTTTTAGCATTTAGGTAAGTGTATGAATTAAAGATATAAATTTTGGAATCATATGTGTATAGATAAATAATATATAAAGTCATATGTCTGGATGAGATCACTTTTGGAGTGAATGCAAATTAAGTAAATAGATCTGAGAACTGAATTCGTTGGCCAAAAACTGGCAATAGTATGTTTATCACTAGACCCATCTCATCAGATATATGAGTACCACTTCCCATAATGTATTTGAAACTTCTCTACCCAGCTGGAAAACTCACAGACTAACTCTCAACTATGCTTTGCCTATGAGAATGCTCACCTAACATTTTAAAATGTTGGGACACATGCACACACACACAAACGCACACAACGTCCTTCCGTTTAGAACTGTTAGAGGTTATCTCACTGATGCTGTATTTGGGCAAGGTCGGGGCAATGAGGCAGAATCAGTGAAGGATATCGAAAAGGAGCAGTGAATTCAGAGAACGAAGACAGTGTGTGCCAGGAGCCGACAGGTAAAAGTGTTCAAAAATGAGAGAATGAACAATTGTATCAAATATTCCTGATGCACTGATAAGAAAAAGATTAAGAAAATCTGATTGGAATGTGTCCAAGAGAGAATGGGAAGAGAAGAACAAAAGATAAAATAGTCAAAATGACTGCTCCAGTTTATACTCTCACTAGCAGCCTGAAAGTGATTTCTTACAATTCATAGCAAAAAATAAAAACCCTCCCCGTAAGGCATCCCTGCCTATGGTACCACTGAAAAACGTCTACATATCCCTGACTTCTGACTTATCCACACCTACTCTGCCTAGAGCAAAAGCTTCAACTTGAAATAATGTCCTGTTTTCTTCCTGTTCTTCAGTCATTAATTACACGCACCCAATTACTCCCTAGCAGTAATCAAATCCCTCTAAGTCATTTATCTTACAAGAGTTACCCTCTTTGTGTATGCTGAGTAATTTTACGTTTAACAATATGATGCTGCTTCACTCTAAGATTATTTAGATTGAAACATTACCTACTGTATCTTTGAGTCTTGCTTAGTTAGACACAGTTATATCAATCCAATCATACTCATTTGTTAAAAATGAGGGTATATTATTTTCTCTATTTTCACAGTGAGTCACAATTCTCGATGAACATATTCCTGGCAAGGCACAATCCTAAAGCCTATTTGAATGCCTAAAAGCATTTTAATCTGTTAGATGGCTGATTCTTTTAGTAGCAATGAAAACCTTTCATAATGTCAAGAGGAATACATTGATTTTTTAAAAATCATTTTAGCCCTCATTTTCCCTCAAAATTTTATGCCTGTTAGGGATATGTTTTCCTATTCCTATAGGAATTAATAACCAGGACCAGATCTCAATTGTTTAATCGTGACTTTGTTTTGCAAAAGAGTAAGCTGAGGTCTGAACTGTGTGGGTAGCAAGACATGTACAATGGTGGGTAATTTTGTGACTCCGGAGGCCAACTGCGTACATTAGAACTCTGCCTCCATTCTTCTCAGCTGTATCACTTGGATCAAGTACTTCTTATCCATTGAATGGGCACAGAAATGATGCTTAGCTTATAGAGTTGCTGTGAAATTGAGTGAAATGATGCAAAGCCTTTCATATGGTGATTGGAAATGCAAAGCCCTTCATATGGTGATTGGAACATAAAAAGTATGCAATAAATATAATCTCTTCTTACATACCACACAGAAAAGCACAATCTATTTACCAGACTTTGTTCCTCTTTCCACTGAGCCAGGATATCTTTTAATAGCCAAGCTTGTGCCACGTTGGTCAAATCATATTAGAAGGGGAAACTAGAAATGAGAATGTGCGTGAACTCTGTGTTTAATCTAGTAATAACTTCATTTTAACCGGAGAAATGTTTCTTTCATCCCAGGTCATTAATTCATTCACCATCTCTGGTGGGACCGTCACAAGGCAAATGCCCCACTGAGTTGCACTCTAACAAGGTACACACCTGCTAGGAAGGCAGCAGCCAAACCTGCCACCACTGACGGCAGGGTTCCTACTAGATATAGGAGGCATTGGGAACACATTGGCAATGTGGCAGGGTAACAGGTTGGATGAAGGGTGAGAGCTTAAAGACTCAGACTTTTCTAATAAGGCCAGCAGCCGCACCTCTAGCCACTTTGCAGCACACCTTCCTCCTGGGAATTCTTCCCTAGAGCAATCAACAGACTTGCTTTTGCAAAGCTTGTCCTGTTCTTCGCTTTTTTTTTTTTTTTTTTTTTCTGACAGAGTCTTGCTCTGTCGCCAGGCTGGAGTACAGTAGCGTGATCTTGGCTTACTGCAACCTCCGCCTCCTGGGTTCAAGCAATTCTCCTGCCTCAGTCTCCCGAGTAGCTGGGATTACAGGTGTGTGACACTATGCCCAGCTAATTTTTGTATTATTAGTAGAGATGGTGTTTCACCATATTGGCCAGGGTGGTCTCGATCTCTTGACCCTGTGATCCACCCACCTCGGCCTCCCAAAGAGCTGGGATTACAGGTGTGAGCCACCGTGCCCGGCCTTAGCTATTTTTAATTCACAAAAGCACTTCCTTTGGGGTGGTAGGCTAGCCATATCTGCAAGACTATACTGTAAATACTTGTTTTAGCCTAGTTTTATTTCATTTATTTTTAGCTGCTTCATCTTTCACTTTTTATATGGAAAGGAGGAAGTGCCAGAACAAGGGAAATGGTTTAGAGCAGAGTTCTTGACATAAATATAGAATACAAAATGCCTTTTATTTCTCCAGTTATCTCTGCATGGGTCATTTCTATCTGAGAACACAGATGTTCCAGACTTAACTTTAATGGAATCCTAAACTGAGGGAAAAAAAAAGGGCAGGAAAGCAGAAAGCCATCCATTTCCAAAACATGTTTCCTTGAAACCCTTTCAAGTCTATGGAGCACAGACTTAGCACAGATACACCTCTGAGAAATCCTGGAGTATGAAAGTCATTTTGATATTTTCTAAGCTATTTTTAATTGACTTAATTTTTTTTAGAACAGTTTCAGATTTATAAACTGAGAAGACAATACAGAGAATCCCAAATACTCCCAGTTTCCCCCATTATTGACATCTTATATTAGTACTGACAAACTTGCTCCTCAACCAAGCTTTAGTCAGGCTCCTCTAAGTCGTCTTCTCAACTAGGCTTTCACCTTGAACTTTAACGTCTGTCCTTGTTTGGCCTGTATTGTCCAGTTTTAGCAGGAATCCTGTTGAGTCAGTTTAGAAAGAATCCTCCACTTTTGATGTCTGATCATTCCTAATACCTGGCCAAATTTCTTATTCCCCACCTTTAGCAACTGATCACCCTGGTATGCTTTCATCAAGAACCTGTAAGGTCGGTTTAGCAAGAGTATCTCCTAACTGCTGATGTCTCCTCTTAGTAAGCCACCCTGCTCCTGGCCTACAAATCCCCACTTGTCCAGGTCGTATTCAGAAGTAAGCCAGTTTTATACTGAGGTCTCTTTATCCTGTTGCAAGAGTTAGCACTTTAACAATTGCCCAACTCTACTTTTCTATAACAGCATGGTGTATTTATTACAATTAATGAACAAATCTTGGTACCTTATGAATAACTAAAGTCATTTACAACTTTATTCAGATTTTATTCATTGTTACCTAATGCCTCCTTCCTATTCCAAGATCCCATTCAGGATACTACATTAGATTTAGTTGCCATCCCTCATTAGTTTACTCTTGGCTGTGACAATTTCCCACACTTTGTTTTTCATTGCATTGACAGTTTTGAGACATATTAGTCAGGTATCTTGCAGAATGTCTCCCTACCCTCCCAATCCCTCATTGAAATTGCCTGATATTTCTCTTATTATTCAAATAGGATTACCAGTTTGGGGGAGGAAGATCACAAAGTGACATTTTTATCACAGTAAATCAATGGCACATGCTATCAACATGAATGACTATTGATGTTAACTTGATCACCTGGCCGAGGTAGTGTTTGCTTGGTTTCTCCACTGTAGTTACTCATTTGTTCTCCCTTTCTGTAATGTACACTTTGAGAGGAAATCACTATGTACAGTCACCAGTTAAAGAGTGCAAATTATGCACCACCTCCTTAAAAGCAGAGAATCTATGTAAATTATTTGAAATTCTTCTGCATGGGAGATGTTTCTATTTTCCTCTAATTTACTTGATTCTATCAGGTACTTATCTTAGTATGGACTCATGCATTTTTATTTGATATTTTAAGTTATAATCAAATATTTATTCATTTTCTTGCTCACAGGTTTCTATCTTTGGCCTTTGGAAACTTTCAGTTGTCACCTATATCATTTAACATCCATCTATCAGTGTGGATTTCTCTTTTGTTTTGTCTTTTGGGAATTTCCTTACTTTGTGGCACCACTAGATACTCCAGGCTCATCTTATATAATTTCTGCCCCAGTCTTAGAGTCAACCCTTTCTCTAGGGATTTCTTTTTTTATTGGAGAATGATATTAGAAACCAAAATCTGAGACATATAGAACTAAACAGAGAGCACCAAAATAAATGCACATATATATGGTCAACTCGTCTTCAACAAGGGCATCAATAATATACAGATGTGAAAGGATAGTTTCTCCAGCAAACAGTGTTGGGAAAACTGGATATCCATATGTAGAAGGATGAAATAGGACCCTTATTTTAAACCATAAAAATACAAACTCAAAACAGATCAAATGTCTAAATAAATCCATAATTCAAACTGTAAAACTTTGGGAAGAAAATAGGGAAAATGCTCTATGACATTAGTCTTGGCAATGATCTCTTGGATGTGATACCAAAAGCACAAACAACAAAGGTAAAAATAAACAAATGGGATTATGTCAAACAAGAAAGCTTCTGCACAGAAGAATTAATCAACAGAATGAAAAGGCAACCTACATAATGGGAGAAAATACTTAAAAACTGTATACCTAAAAAGGATTTAACAACCAAAGTACATAAGGAGCTCCTACAATTGAATATCAACAAATAAAATAAAATAAAAATTCATCAATTAAAAAATAGGCAGAGGACAAAACTAAAAATTACTGATTAAAAAACAGGCCAAGGACTTGAATAGCCTTTTCTCTAAAGACAAACAAATGGCCACTAAATATACAAAAAGATGCTCAACATCACTAATCATCAAGAAAAGACAAATTAGGACCATAATGAGATATTACCTCACATCTGTTAGGATGGCTAATATTAAAAACAAAAACAAAAACAAGTATTGGTGAGAATGTAAAGCAAAGGAGACCTTTGCACACTGTTAGTAGCAATGTAAAGTGGTACACTGTTACGGAAAACAACATGAAGGTTCTTGAAAAAACGGAAAATAGAACCACCATATGATCTAGCTTGTGAATATATATCCAAAAGAATTGAAGTTAGTATGTCAATGAGATACCTGCATTCCCGTATTTATTGCAGCATTATTCACAATAGCCAAGATATGAAAACAACCTAAAAGTCCATTGACAGATAAATAAAGGATGGATAGATTAGATAGATAGATAGAGCAACACTATTTAGCCTTAAAAAATAAGGGAATCCTATCATGTGTGACAACATGAATGAACCTGGAGGACATTATGCAAAGTGAAATAAGCAGTTACAGAGGGACAAATGTGCATAATTCCACTTATGGGAGGTACTTAAAATAGTCAAACTCATAGAAACAGAAAATAGAATAGTAGTTGCCAGGGACTAGGGGCAGGGGTAAATTGAGAGTTACTGTTTAACGGAGGAAAAGATCTGGTGCACAACATTGTACCTATAGTTAACAATACCATATTGTGAACTAGGTGTGCTCATTGGTACTGGAGTGTCAGTTCTTCTAGGACCACTCAGCTGATAAAGCAAGTAAATATATGTGTGCATTCTAATTTGTGTGTGTGCCTGTCTCTATATGCAATAATTTCCATCTACGTTAACTAAACATCACTTCATACTGGATGTCTCCCACTCAAAACTATTAACACATGGCTCATTCTAGCTTTCTTCCCTTGCTTGTCTAAACTCCCACTCTAACAGTGAGAAACTAGACTCCCACCGTTCACCATTTGTATTAGTTTCCTATTGCTGCTATAACAAGTTACCATAAACTTGGTGGCTTAATACAGCAAAAACTGTTGGTCTCACAGGTCTGGAGGTCAGAAGCCCAAAATCTGTTTCACTGGGCCAAAATCAAAACATCTGGCTGGACACACTCACTCTGGAGGCTCTAAGGGAGAACCTGCTCCTTGCTTTTTCCAGCTTTGGGTGGTGGCCAATATTACTTAGCTTTCTGTGACATTACTCCAATTCTGCTTCCATGTTCACACTGCCTTTTCTTCATGTGTATGTAATCTGTCTCTCCTTCTCTCTTGTAAGGATACCCACAATTACTACATTGGTTTTCCCTGGATAATACAAGATAATCTCCTCATGGCAATATCCTTAATTTGATCATACCTATGAACAGACTTTTTCTAAATAAGGTAACATTTACAGTATTAAGTATTAAGGCCTGATATCTTTGGGAGCCATTGTTCAGCCTGCTGTACCATTCATTTATTTAATTATTAATTTTCACCGTACATGTGTCAGTGACAAACAAAGCCAGAAACTAATTAAGTTTTTAAGACAGATTTATTCAGTCATAACTATTGCAATAAGGAAGAGAGTCCAGCTTGAACTGAACTCAACTTCGATTTGTGCAGAGGTGATTGGGCATTTTTTAAATATACTTTATGTTCTAGGGTACATGTGCACAACGTGCAGGTTTGTTACATATATATACATGTGCCATGTTGGTGTGCTGCACCCAGTAACTCATCATTTATATTAGGTATATCTCTTAATGCTATCCCTCCCCCCTCTCCCCACCCCACAACAGGCCCTGGTGTGTGATGTTCCCCTTCCTGGGTCCAAGTGATCTCATTGTTCAATTCCCAACTATGAGTGAGAACATGCAGTTTAGTTTTCTGTCCTTGCGATAGTTTGCTGAGAATGATGGCTTCCAGCTGCATCCACATGCCTACAAAGGACATGAACTCATCCTTTTTTATGGTTGCATAGTATTCCATGGTGTATATATGTCACATTCTCTTAATCCAGTGTTTTGGTTTGGTTTCAAGTCTTTGCTATTGTGAATAGTGCCACAATAAACATACGTGTGCATGTGTCTTTATAGCAGGATGATTTATAATCCTTTGGGTATATACCCAGTAATGGGATGGCTGGGTCAAATGGTATTTCTGGTTCTAGATCCTTGAGGAATCTCCACCCTGTCTTCCACAATGGTTGAACTAGTCTACAGTCCCACCAACAGTGTAAAAGTGTTCCTATTTCTCCACATCCTCTCCAGCATCTGTTGTTTCCTGACTTTTTAATGATTGTCATTCTAACTGGTGTGAGATGGTATCTCATTGTGGTTTTCATTTGCATTTCTCTGATGGCGAGTGATGATGAGCATTTTTTCATGTGTCTGTTGGCTGCATAAATGTCTTCTTTTGAGAAGTGTCTGTTCATGTCCTTTAGATTGGGCATTTTAAAGGGAATAACCGAGGAAATAGGGAGGGAAAATGAGCAGGCCTCCCGTAGAATCTGTGGAACAGAAATTTTTTAAAAGCAGGAATGAGAGGTTGGTCATGTGATTAGGCCATCTGGGTTTGCTAACTGGCCCTTGTTAAAGTTAGGCTTCTTCTTTCTCGCTGAGATTGGCCTTATCTTTAAGTACTAGATAAAACAAACAATACATTGTTTTGACAGCCTTGATTTTTCCCAGACAAGAACTAAAGGGGGCCAAAGTCATTGTCCTAGGGACACAGACTTGACCTATTAGAAACTATGCTAGTGTTTGTTTACATCTCTCAGTGGGGAGAAGAAGAAGGTGGATTAAGTAATTTGAGCTGAAAGTCTGCATGTTTTATAGGCCTGGTTGAGAAGAGGGCTCCCAGGAGCTTGAGTAAAATGTGATTAGGAGAGAGTCTTTGTCATACGTATAATAGCATTGGAAATGTTAACCTGTACCCTCATGGGAAACAACTTTACTAATAAGAGTACATTGCATATGCTTATTTTTGCACTTGGTTTTACAGATTCTGTCATTTCCAGTATTAGTTAGGTGTATCTTTTCCCTTTCACAACCTTCAGTGAGGTTGTTTCATATATTTGTTATAGTTAATTTCTCTTGTTACAGTCTGCATTCTCATCTAAGATTCTCAATCTCCTAAATGATTTTTGCTTAGTTGAATACATTAAGGTTCACTCTTTGGGCTATAGGGTTCCATTGGCTTTGAGTGATATATACTTGATATATTTATCATTACATTATAACATAGCACAGTTTCATCATAGAAAAAAATGCCTTGTGCATCACCATAACTCTGCCCTACTTCCCTGACCTCCTGGCAACCATTCCTAGATCTCATTACTATTTCTAGAGTTTTGGCTTTTCCAGAAAGTCGTATTAGAATAATATAGTAAATATAGTATGTAGTGACTTTTCAGAGTCACTACTTGACTTAGATATAGGAGTTTAAGTGCTTTCCATGCCTAATGTGATTTGGCTGTGTCCCCACCCAAATCTCACCATGAATTGTAATAATCCACACATATCAAGGGCAGGGCCAAGTGGAGATAATTGAAACATGGAGGTGGTTTTCCTCATACTGTTCTGGTGGTAGTGAAATAAGTCCTACAAGATCTCATGGTTTTATAAATGGGAGTTCTCCTGCACAAGGTCTCTTGCCTGCTGCCATGTAAGATGTGACTTTGACTTTGCTCCTCATTTGTCTTCAGCCATGATTGTGAGACCTCCCCCGCCATGTGGAACTCTTGAGTCAATTAAACCTCTTTCCTTTAGAAATTACCCAGTCTTTTGTATGTCTTTATTGGCAGCATGAGAACAGACTAATACAATGCCTTTTCCTAGCTTGGTAGCTCATTTATTTTTTCACTGAATAAAATTTCACTATATGGTTCTACTCCCATTTTTTAATAGATTCATTGGAAGGACATCTCGGTTGCTTCCAATTTTGGTGACCATGAATAAAACAACTATAAATATGTGTAGGTTTTTGTGCATATATACATTTTCAAGCCAGGAATGTAATTGCTGGATGGTGTGGTGGGTTTATGTTTAACTTTGTAAGAACATGCTGAAATGTTTTCCAAATTGGCTGTGCCATTTTGTATTCTCATCAATGAGAATAAGAGTTCCTGTTCCTCTGCACCCTCGCCAGCAACCATCACTCTCGGGTTTTTTCATTTGTGTTTGTTCGGATTATATTCTAGCCATTCTGATAGGTGGGTAGTGGTATATATGATTGTTGTTTTAATTTGAGATTTCAAATAATGAATCTTTTAACTTGCCATATGTATATTTTCTTTAATCAGGCATCTGTTGGATCTTTCGGCAATTTTTTTAATTGGATAATTTGTTTTCTTATTTTTGAGTTTTAAGAGTTCTTTGTAAATTTTTTATCAGATGTGCATTTTAAAATATTTTCTACTAATCTGTAGCCTGTGCTTTATTCTTATAACAGTGTCCTTCACAGAGAAGAAGTTCTTCATTTTAATGAAGTTTGACTTACTAATTTTATCCTTTATGGATTACTCTTTTGGTGTTGTATCTAAAAACTCATGGCCAAACCCAAGATTACCTAGATTTTTGCCTATGTTATCTTCTAGAAGTTTTATAGTTTCTCAATTAATATTTGGGCTGGTGATCATTTTGAGTTACTTTTTGGAAAGGAGTAAGGCCTGCGTCTAGATTCTACTTTTTTCATGTAGGTGTCCAGTTGTTCTAGTACCATTTTTGAAAAGACTTTCCTTTATTGAATTGCCTTTGCTCCGTTGTTGGAAACCAGTTTACTATATTTTGTGATTCAATTTCTGGGCTTCCTACTCTGTTTATTTACCTATGCGATTCTTTTACCAATACCACACTGTCTTGATTACTATAGCTTGAATGTAAGTCTTGAAACTGGGTAGTGTGAGTCCTCAGATTTTATTTTTCTTCTTCAGTATTGTGATGGCTATTCTAGGTCATGTGACTTTCCACACAAACTTTTGAATCAGTGTGTCAATGTCTACAAAGTAGCTTGCTGAAATTTTGATTAAAATTTTATTAAATCTACATATCTAGTTGGAAATAATTGATATCTTAATGATAGAATCTTCCAATCCATGAAAACAGAATAATTCATCATTAATTCAAATTTTTTTATTCCTTTCATCAGTCATAATTTTCTGCATGTTTTGTTAGATTTATTGCTAAGTATTTCTTTTTTGTTGTTGCTTTCATAAATGGTATTTTAAATTTTTAAATCCAGTTGTTTATCACTGTTGTACAGGAAAGCAACTAACTTTTGCATATTGAAGAAAGTTCAACATCTCTGATCATTAGAGAAATGCAAATCAAAACCATAATGAGATACCATCTAACATCAGTCAGAATGGCTTGTTTTGTTTGTTTGTTTTGAGAAAGAGTCTCACTGTGTCGTCCAGACTGGAGTGCAGTGGTGCGATCTCGGCTCACTGCAACCTCCGCCTCCCGGGTTCAAGTGATTCTCCTACCTCAGCCTCCCAAGTGGCTGGGACTACAGGTGCCTGCCACCATGCCTGGCTGAGTTTTTTTTTTTTTTTTTTTTTTTTTTTTGTATTTTTAGTAGAGATGCGGTTTCACTGTGTTGCCCAGGCTGGTCCAGAATGGCTATTATTAAAACATAACAAAATAGGAGATAATGGCAGGTTGTAGAGGAAAAGGAAAAACTATACACTGTTGATATGAGTGTAAATGAGTTAGTTACATCATTGTGGAAGGCAGTGTGGTGATTCTTCAAAGACCTGAAGACAGAAATATTATTTGAACCAGTAATCCCATTACTGGGTATATACCCAAAGGAGTATAAATCATTCTATTATAAAGCCAGATGCATGCATATGTTCATTGTAGCACTATTGACAATTGAAAGTCATGGAATCAAACTAAATGACCATCAATGATAGACTGAATAAAGAAACTGTGGTGTGTGTACACTGTGGAATACTATGCAGCCATAAAAAAGAATGCAATGATGTCCTTTGCAGGGACATAGATAGAGCTGGAGGCCATTATCTTTAGCAAACTAACACAGGAACAGAAAATGAAATGCTGTATGTCCTCACTTATAAGTGGGAGCTAACTGTTGAGAACACAGGGACATATACAGGGGAACAACACACACTAGTGCCTTTTGGAGGGTGAAAGGTGGGAGAAGGGAGAGGATCAGGAAACATAACTAATGGGTACTAGGCTTAATACCTGGGTGATGAAATAATCTGTAAAAAAATCACCCTTGACTCAAGTTTACCTGTATAACAAACCTGCATTTGTACCTGTGAACCTAAAAGTTAAAAAATAACCTTTTGCGTATTAACCTGGTAACCTGTGGCCTTGCTAATCTCACTTAATTTTTCCAGGTTTTGTTTGTTTCCTTGGGCTTTCCACACAGGCAATCATGCCTTCTGTAATAAAAGAGAATTTTATTTTTTCCTTCCCAATATGTATATTTGTCTTTATTTTTGTTGTCTTATTATTCTAGTTAGCACTTCCACCACAATTTAAGTAAGAATGGTGGGAGGAAACATCCTGTCTTGTTCTCGCTTGTAGGGGGAAAGCATCCAATTTCTCACCACTAAATATGATGTTAGCTATAGGACTTTTGTAGATCATCTTCTCTTTTTAAATTTTGTTTTCCAAACTTATTTGACCGTGAGACCCTTTGTTTAAAGTACATTTATTAATACTTTAATGAATAATAGTGTTCTATAAAACAGGAAAATCTTCATCATGGTAATACTTGTTCAGGAGTAACAGATCAACTATGTCCTCAAAGAAAAATGATATTAATTCTAGGGAAACATGAGGAAAAACATTGGAATGATGTCACCTCCTGGTTGCCGAAACAATTTGAGCTGGTACATAAACATCAGGTGTTTTATACCCATGGTTTCTAACCTTTATGTTCACTTGGTTCATTCTTTCATAAAATATTTGTTTTTTGTTGTCAGGATTAATGTGAGCTACAGGGTTATAAAGATAATAAGGCATAATTCTTGCGGTGGAGGATTGCACAGTCTAGTGGAGAAATGGAAATTGATTAGTACCCAAGCAGTCAACCCCCTTGTATGAAAAAAATAAGCACCTGAAAATGTCCTCTCAGGGAGAACTTTTCAGGATAAGCATCTCTATGAGTCTAATGCAAGAATCACTTAGCTTTTACTGGGGCTTTTTTGGTCAAAAACATTTTATAAATAGAAAAAACATTTTTAAAAAATAAATCACCCATCATCTACCACTTAAGAAATAAAAGATGACCAACATTCTTGAAGCCCATGTGTACACCCCACAAATGTATTCAAATTCCTTGCCCTCACTGCAGGTAACTATTATTTGAGTTAGGTATTAATCTTTTCCATGAATGTCTCTATACTGTACTACATGACCGTGTATTCCTAAATAATATATACTATTTTGGCACAAATTTTAAATTTTATATAAATGATACCATAATGGATAGAGCTTTCTACCACTTATTTTATTCACTCTATATTTGCAACATCCATATTGAGAATAGTTCTAACTCATTGTCCCCACTGAGTAAAGTTCTGCTGTATTAATATAGCACAATAAATGAGAATAAATCCATTCTCCCCAGATGAAATTTAGGTTCTTTCCACTTCACTGATAATTCAAAAAATACTGTCATGAACATTATTACACATGCCTCCTGGGCATATGTGCCAGCATTTCACTCAGGTATATGCCTAGAAGCAGAACTGCTGCCTGGAAGGGGACATGCAACTTTATCTTTACTAATTTTTGTCAAATTGCTCTCCAGAGTGGTTGCTTGGTTTTTATTTCTATTAGCATTGGACAAGTTCCCATATCTTCGTGTTTTTGCCAACACTTTGCCAACTCAATAGCTGCAAAGTGCTACATGTTGTAGACCTGATTATTAGAAAGTTGAGCATATTTTCACGTATGTGTAAGCCATGTAGTTTTCCTCTTCTGTGAACGTCCAGTTCATAATCTTTGCCAGTTCCTCCTTTGGGGTTATTTATCCAACTATCCTAGATGCTAATTAATCCTTTGATAAATAGACTCCAGATATGTTTCCCAGTCTATATTTAACTTTTTGTTTTGCTTATTTATATGTTTTGATACAGAAAAGCATTTAATATTATGTCATCAAATGCATTACTCTTTTCCTCTGTGGTTTATTCTTTGTCTTGGTTAAAAAATCATTTTCTTCACTTAGTTCATAAAGATATAAAATAGTCACTATTTAAATATAACCTTATATTTAAATATAATCTCATATTTAAAGCTGCTAAACGATGTTTCCAATTTTAGGTTTTATTTCACCTGAAATTGATTTTTTGGGGTATGGCTTATTTTGAGATATAATTATATTTTATTCTAGGGGTTAGCTTATTTTCTCAGGGCACTTTATTAAGATTCCCATTTTATCCTAACTGATTTTCCAAAAAGAACTATGTCATATTGTCATATATCAATTTTTCATATATGTGTATATTTATTTTGGCTTTAAAAGATGCAAAAAAATTATTTATTAAGTGACAATTTTATAGCTGTCCTTTTGTGGCTCTGTAATTTTTTAAAAAATCCAAATAACATTATCATTCTCCTTTTGTTCTTTTAAGAAAAATATGAACAAATGGGTGAGTGCCAACATGAATTGCTCCAGAAATTCCCCAAGTCCAGGAAATTTACTTTACTTCTTTACTAATCTCAATATTTTTGTAACAAAATGTTCTATGTTTCAAGAATTTCTTCACATATCCAGACAAAAAATATCAGTATGCGTATATCAGTCTGAGTTCACTCAGGGAAACAGAGTCATTGTGATACAGAATAAGGGGGTTAGTATAGTGATTACGACTTAGCCAGATTTGAGTGTTGCTAAGGGAGTGAAGGTCTTAGAAGGAAATGAAGCTCTGGCACAGGGGAAAAGCCAGAGCTTATGGAAAAGCCTAAGAAATTCCATGCACTTGGCTACCAAAGTGAGAATGCAATGTGGGGGGTTGTAAAGAGGTCAGCAAAGCTGCCATGTCTGTCAAAGCCACTGAGTCTGACCCCATCTGACTGCCATGACCTACCGAGAATAATGATGCCTGCTTTACTTCTGCCTCCCAAATTTCATACATCTCTCTCCGATTGAAGGAGACATGGGGAAGCATAGTCTCTAGCACCAAACAAGAAGAGAGATTGATGCTGGTGACAATCCAGAAAAATGGGCGCAAGTCACCTTTGCAGAGTGGTCATTAGTATGACACATTTCATTCTTCTGCAAATACAACCAACTCAACATATATTTTTTGCCAAAAAGTTTACCACAAATAAGACCCTTTGACTTACCTTATTTCACAAAATGTGCTCAGTCTCAAGATAAGATATCATTAACAATACCAATAAAGAATGTAAAGTATACAGAAATAACCCCAATAATAAATGCATAAAACCTTTCAGAGAAAATGTTCTAACAATATTAAAGGACATAAAAGAAAATTTGAATAAATTGGGCATTATGCCATGCTTATGCACGGGATAGTTAATATGGGATAGAGGTCAATTCTCTCCCAAATGTATCTGTCAATTCAACAAAATAGTAATAGAAAGTACAGCTGGAGGCATTTAAAAACTCATTCTAAAGTTTATATGGAAGAAAAGCCAAAGTATAGCTAAGTCAGGCCAGGCACGGTGGCTCCTGCCTATAATACCAGGACTTTGGGAGGCTGAGGCAGGTAGATAGCTCGAGCTCAGGATTTCAAGACCAACCTGGGCAAGATGGTGAAACCCTATCTCTACTAAAAAGTACAAAAATTAGCCGGATGTGGTGGCACATGTCTGTATTCCCAGCTACTCAGGAGTCTGAGGTGGGAGGATCACTTGAGCCTGGGAGGCAGAGGTTGCAGTGAGCAGAGATTACACCACTGTACTCCATCCTGGGCGACAGAGCAAAACTATGTCTTGGGGGAAAAAAAAAGTATGTTAAGTCAATTTTTAAAAAGAAGACTAAGACAAGGAACTAACCCTACTAGAAATTAACATATATTACTAAACTATAGCAATTCTAAAAAGAGATATGATGTCAATACAGAAACCAAAAAATGGACTTAGACTAATAGGTTAATAAAATGTAATAGAAGAAATAGAAATAATTCCTACACATGTGAAAACTTTGATATATGATAAAGATAGTCCCACAAAGCAATGATGAAGGAATGGATTGTTCAGTTGACAATGTTACGACAAACTAGATATGAAGAAAAGTAGAACTGGACTTTTACGTTTTAGTGGCACACCAGGTGAGAAATAAATGAATTAAAAACCAAATATAAATACAAAACCACCAGAAAACAGAAGAATGTGTAAAATAACACATTTTTGATCAAATTTGTAGGTACATATTCTGAAATAATTATTCAAAAGGCTATAAGTTTTAAAAATGTATTTGACTACATTAAAACCAAGGATTTTCTAAAGTACATGATAAAATAATGGGTAGATTGGAAGACTGGGAGAAGATATTTGCAACCTTTAAAACTAATAAGAAAATAATACTTAGATTATAAAAATAGATCTCTTGGCAATAAAGAAAAAGTAAACACAATAGAAAACTATAAGAAGCTCACCTGACTAACAAGGCCAGAAAAGATGCTCAAAAACACAATTAGTAGAAAAAATGGTAGTTAAGTCAACAATGAAAAAAATCAAAGTGTATTTATTGGAATGGCAAAAATCAGGAAGATATGTAATATCTAATGTTGGGAAACTGTGGACCTGAACGCTGGTGCACTGCAAATGGCAACAATAATTAACTGATCCTGCTGGGCCAGAAAGAAGTATGATACTGTTCATACAAATTAAGTATATGTATGTTTTATGACTCAGTGATCCCACTGCTGCATATCTATAACCCAGGAAAGTTCTCTCAGAGATTTGTAAGGGCATACACTCAAGTATGTTCATTGTGACATTGTTTATGGTGATGGAAATAAAGGGTATGTTCAATATTTATTTTTAGGGTGAAAGATTTGTAAAATGGAATTGTATACCAGGTCTAAGAAGCAACAAGGTAGATGCACACACAATAATGTTGATAGATCTTAAAAACATTGTAAGAAGTGAGCAGAGTGTGACTTATAGTGCAAAATCATTATGTAAATTAAGAACAAATCAATACCACATATTTTACAAGAATATATATTTAAGAACACACATAAAGCAAACACATTAAATAGAAAAAATTAAAATAAAAAGTCATAAAGCTTTGCATGAAACCATTATAATGTGACATGTACTGAAGACTATTATGAGTTCCATTCTCTGCCCCAATATCAATAGTTTTAAAAAAGGAAAAAAGAAAAAAAATTTTTTTTCTTTGAGACGGTGTTTTGCACTGTCGCCCACACTGGAGTGCAATGGGCGATCTCAGCTCACTGCAATCTCTGACTCCTGGGTTCAAGCAATTTTCCTGCTTCAGCCTCCCCAGTAGCTGGAATTACAGGCACCTGCCACCACACCCAGCTAATTTTTGTATTTTTAATAGAGATGGAATTTTGCCATGTTGGTCAGGCTGGTCTTGAACTCCTGACCTCAGGTGATCCACCCACTTCAGCCTCCCAAAGTGCTGGGATTACAAGTGTGAGCCCCTACGCCCAGCAAAAAAAAAAAAAAAAAAAAAAAAAAATTAAGTGCATACATATACCTTAATCCTGTGGGCTCTCTGGGACGTACTACATACACAATGACAAATATCTTCTGGTGCAAAGTTAGAGACTAGAACACAGGACTAGATCTCATCTAACAATATTTATCTCGTGTTGGTATGATTTATTATTTACAACAGACCAATATTTTAGAGAATTAATTTCCTCATATTCAAGGTTTATAGGCTGCTTTAATTCAGTTACAGTTCTTTGCAGCATAACAGAGGCAAAGACGGATTTGCTAATTCAACATAATTGAACAGTACTTCTTAGTAGAGTTCAATAAAGGCTATCTACTGTGAGATATACAACACTATTCATCCCCATATGGATAAGATTATCTAATAAAATATAATTGATAGGTGCCTCCTTTTATTCTGATGTTTGGTCATATCCTGACAATATTTTTATTCTTTCCTGGTCTATTGTATCCAATAACTGGCTGCTGAAGGTCTGAATGATGAAATTAGTGATTGGTGTCATCTTAAAGAAACTCATTGCTGACTTCTCCCTATCAGTCCTTCTTACTCACTTCTAGTATGGAAAACCCAGGCAGAAAAAAATGGCAGAGATTGGTTGTACGACTGACTTACAAAGTTAGATTTTCTTTAATTTTTGTGTTCAATGAAGACAGTCTCTTCTAAAACTAATTGCCACTAAAACTTAAAGAAAAGAATATTGGCTCAGCCAAAAAAAAAAAAAAAAAGTAATGAAAGTTCCATTCTATCACTCACCAGTCAGAAAACAACTGGAAGAACTTCGCTCATTTCTTGAAGTCAATTTTTTAAAACAACTTATTCAAAGTGCTATTTATACAAACAAAAATGAACATGATGGTATTGAGAATGGAAACCAAATCAGGAGTTAAGGCGTTGGTACCGAGGAAGAAGACTTCTAATATTTAGGAATGAACAGTTTTAAAAATGCAGGTGTGTGGGTTCTGCCCCTACCAGGGTCTCCAAAGGTCTGTCCCATTTACAAATCTCACATGTTCTCTAATAAAAATGGGTTTGTTTCAGTCATGGTGGCTTGCAAGGAAGATTTAGTTATCAGATTAGATGCTGTACTGACACCTTACGGATCCCTGCAGCTTTGACTTTCAGGGCATCTGGGGAAATGTTTTTAATGTGTAAAGGGAAATGAAGATGTTCTGTTCCGTGAAAGGCATACGCACTGAATTTTCAAATCACCGCTTTCTCATGGTTCCAGGTGGAATTAAATAAAAAGGAGCTTTCACCATCATTCTGGATCATTTTATTGCTAGCTTGACTCTGTTGGACACATATTACTAAGACTTTAATATCTGCAAAAACCCAAGAACATAATGTCAGAATGAGTCACTGTTTGTTTGTGACAGAGGCTGCTGCTGAAAGCCCCAATTGTAAGTGGTATTTTCAAAGCGGGGGTTGTGGTTGAACAATGTTCAGAGTGTCTTTCTAAAATTGTTTGCTCCCCTACCCTTTTTTATTTTTGTTTTTTTGGAAGTGATTTGAGAGACTGTCTATAGCACCTTGAGATTGGAGCTTAAGTACTCCAATCACTCCAAGTGAGTGACCCATGCTTTTGAATAAAAAACATGAATACAACTATATGCCTGATGAAAAGACCATGCCATTTGCTAACTGGTTTATTCATACTGAATACATATGAGGTGGAAGACAAGATTTATGTTAGTGACAAAACCACAGAGAGACAAGAGAAGTGCTGTTTCATGGATGCCTTTCAAGAAGAGGTTGCCCTGAAATGCAAAGTCTGTTTGCACAACCATTACCAAAGACAGAAGCTCTGAGGGCATTTTTCAAACCCGGAGGGAGAGCAAAGGTCCCAGGTACTGTTAACCTGAAGCCCAGTGGAACTTATGGGCCTAGCTTGCAAGGTCCTTTCATCTATGCCAAAGCATTTGCAGGGCTCAGCTTTTAATCTGGCACCTCTCTAAATGTATTTAATTAATTGTCAAGGTTGAAAGTATTCAATTTGTCAGTTTTTATGAGCAGTCAACCAAGGAAGCAGCTGTTGGTTTCCTTATATGTGCCAGGCAACAACTCAGCAACGGTGGTCTCCATCATTTTGCTAATAGAACACCTTTATTTCTAAAATAATAAATAAGTATTCTAAAACATAGAAACCAGTAGACCTTTACTTACGCATTCATCTGTGGGAAGAAGTAAGGCAGCAGGAACAGAGAATTCACCATTCAGGTACTACCCAAGCCAGAAAACGTTTCTGTTTTTCTCGGTTGTGTAATGGAACAGTGGTTCTCTTTATAAATAGCATTACCCCCTAGGGAACATTTTAGAAATCTGTAGGGGAGGTTTTCTTTTTAATTGTCACCATGATTAAGACATCCTAAAACTGTTTATAAGTCTGGATCTGCAATGAGTTGTACAGTCTCACACACTGAAGAATCATAGCCTGCTCAAATTTTTAATGTTTCATAGGGATTTCTTATGGTTGTGAAAATCTTAATAATAACCCAAGCCAAGAAACATATTGCATTATATGCATATAAGCAAAGTATATTTTATATCATTTTAATATATACTGAAATTTTTAGGAGTTCAACTACCACGAAAACAAAGGGAAGAGAATTCTGTACTTGGTTTTGTTCAGAGCCTTGCAGTGGTTCTCTGCTTCAGAAAATCATGACAAACACAGCAACATCATGACAAGGACAGTACTGGTATCATTCTGAATGACACCTGTCATATCCAAAATGATTCTACCTTTAATTATAAGCATCTGACTACTTCATGTATGCATTGTAACATGTGTTTTATGTTAAATTATTTTACAGTTTACGCATTATGTTGTTTGGGGATACAATTATTTTGTCAGGTGAAAGTATTGCATATATTTTCTCCAAATTTTGGGCTTATCTTTTTCTTTTTTAAAAAAGTCTTTCTATGCTATTTTTTAAGCATGTGCACGTAGTATTGTTTCCTTTCTTTTATTTATTTACTTATTTTATTTCAATAGGTTTTTGGGGTACAAGTGGTGTTTGGTTTACATAAGTTCTTCAGTGGTGATTTCTGAAATTTTGGTGCACCCATCACCCAAGTAGTGTACACTGTACCCAATGTGTAGTCTTTTATCCCTCACCCTTCTTCTACCCTTTTCCCAAGTCCCCAAAGTTCATTGTATCATGCTATGCCTTTGCATCTTCATATCTTAGCTCACACATATGAGTGAGAATATACAATGTTTGGCTTTCCATTCCTGAGTTACTTCACTTAGAATAATAGTCTCCAACTCCATCCAGGTTGCTGCAAATGCCATTATTTCATTCCTTTTTTATGGCTGAGTGGTATTCCATGGTGTGTATTTTTATATATAAATCACATTTTCTTTATCCACTTGCTGTTAATGGGCATTTAGGCTGGTTCTATGTTTTTGTAACTTCGAATTGTGCTGCTATAAACATGCACATGCAGTGTCTTAAGTGTCTTATGTCATAGAATGACTTCTTTTCCTTCGGGTAGATACCCAGTAGTGGGATTGCTGGATCAAATGGTAGTTCCACTTTTAGTTCTTTAAGGAATCTCCACACTGTTTTCCATAGTGGTTATAATAGTTTACATTCCCACCAGCAGTGTAAAAGTGTTCCCTTTTCACCAAATCCACACCAACATCTATTGTTTTTAAATTATTTATTTATTTATTTTATTATGGCCATTCTTGCAAGAGTCAGGTGGTATCACATTGTGGTTTCGATGTGGATTTTTCTGATCATAGGTGATGTTGAGCATTTTTTCATATATTTGTTGGCCATTTGTCTATCTTCTTTTGAGAACTGTCTATTCATGTCCTTAGCCCACTTTTACAGGGGATTGTTTGTTTTTTCCTTGCTGGTTTGTTTGTAGATTCTGGATATTGGTCCTGTGTCAGATGTATATATTGTGGAGATTCTCTCCCACTCTGTGGGATGTCAGTTTACTTTGCTGATTGTTTCTTGTGTTGTGCAGAAGCCTTTTAGTTTAATTAAGTCCCATCTATTTATCTTTCTTTTCATTGCATTTGCTTTTAGGTTCTTGGTCATGAAGTGTTCGCCTAAGCTAATGTCTAGAAGGATTTTTCCAATATTATCTTCTAGAATTTTTAGGGTTTTGGGTCTTAGATTTAAGTCTTTGATCCATCTTGAGTTGATTTTTTATAAGGTAAGAGATTAGGATCCAGCTTCATTCTTCTACATGTGGCTTGCCAATTATCCCAGCACTGTTTGTTGAATAGGGTGTCCTTTCCCCATGTTATGTTTTTGTTTATGTTTTGTTTGTTTGGTCAAAGATCAGTCGGCTGTAAGTATTTGGCTTTATTTCTGGGTTCTCTATTCTGTTCCATTGGTCTATGTGCCTATGGTGGGTGCAGGGTTAGGCATGTCTGAACTCAGACTCTCTTCGAATGGGGCTTGCTGGGGCTACTGTGCGGGATAGAGGTGTGGTTCTCAGACCAATGGAGTTATGTTCACAGGGGAATTATGACTGCATCTGCTGTCATACAGGTCTCCAGGGAAGTGGGGAAAAGCCAGCAGTTACAGGCCTCACCCCACTCCCATGCAGCCCAAAAGGCTAGTCTCATTCCTACTGCCCCACCCAACAGCACTGAGTTTATCTCCAGGCAGTAGGCATGCAGGACTGAGAATCTGGCCCAGGTTACCAGTCTCCTGGCTGAGAAAGCAAGCAGAGCTTTCAAGTTTCGTGCCTCCCTGTGTCTGCTGCAACCTCTGTGCTGTGCCTGCACGGGCTATCCACCCCCTTCCCCAGGTTCTGTCCAGGAAACTTCACGTTCTGTCAACGCTGTAACAAAATACGGCTAGAAGTTTTCTTCTCCCTGTGTTTTTTTCCCCAGTTTCTCTGTCAGTCCTCCCCAAGGACCCCTGTGAGGCAAAGTTGGAAATAGCTTCCCTGGGGACCAAGAGTGCCCACAGGGCTCTTCCCGCTGCTTCTTCTACCTCTGTATTTTGCTTGGCTCTTTAAGTTTCTCTCAACTCCAGATAAGGTCACATCATACTCCTGTGATCTGGACTTCGAGTTTCCCCAGTGAGGGTGTGTGTTTCGGGGCGGACGACTCCCGTTTCATGCTTTCACCCTTTTTATACTCACAGTGTTTTGGCTGTCTCCAGGGGCCTACAGCAGCAATCCGCTTCCTTTGAAGGGTCTGTGGATCCTCTCAGCTTTCCTGGTATGTTCCTGTAGTAGTTTTTGGAGCCAAAGTTCACAGTGTGAGTCTCCACACACTGCTCCGTCTATCCAAGTGGGAGCTGCAAGTTAACCCTCCATCCCATTTGCCATTTTTTCCTCTTTTTATTTTCTTAACAGTTCCTTTTGATGGGCAGGTGATTTGAATTTTAGTAGAAAAGCCTAAATTCTATTTCTAATATTGAGTGCTTTTATGTTCTGTCAAAAATTATGGCTACCCAACGTTCACAAAGATAGTCTCCTGTTTTCTTCTGGAATTCTTGTTGTTTCCACTCCTGTGTTTAGGTTTGTAATATATTTCAAATTAATTTTTATATGGCATAAAATAGAGATTGTGAGGGGTTTTGCATGTGGATATCCAGTTGTTTCAGCACTATTTATTAAAAATACAAAGCTTTTGCTATTAAATTACCTTGAAACTTGTTAAGAATCAATTGATTGCATATGTGTCTCTATTTATAGGCTTTCAAAAAACGTTGTTGCTGTTTCTCCTTACACAAATATCATATTGTCTACTATGGCTTTATATTGTACTATTAGGTGGTAAGATTCGTCTAACTTTATTCTTTTTCAAAATTGTTTTTGCCAATCTAAGACTTTTGCATTTCCATATAAGTTTATGAATCATCTTGTCAATTTCTACAAAAAAGCATGTTGGGAGTCTGATTAAGATGGCTGAGAAAGACAGCAAATCTTCAGGGTGAGTAACATGGCTCTGGACTCAGGGTGCCTGGATTCAAATGGCTACTCAGCTGCTTACTATCTATGTGCCCTAGAACATCTGTAATCAAGATATTAATTACATGCCCCCTCTGTGATCAGAATAATTATAAAACATACCTCCTATGGTTGTTGAAAGGATAAATAATTTGCATATACAACTGCCTACTGGAAATCTCTAATTAGATACATTATAAACATTTCAAATTTGAAATATACAAAACCAAACTCCTGATTTCCCCCCTTTCCTAAACTGCTCCATCTACTGACTTCCTCATCTCAGTATACTAAAATTCCATTTTACCTGTCCTCAAGACAAAAAAGCCTTATGGTTTCTTATGCCAGATGCCTTGAAATCATCCTTAACACGTTGCTATTTCTCATATCAAATATCCAAAATGTCAACAAATCTTGTAGTTTCTACCTTTAAAGATATGAACCTGGCCACGTTTTACAACCTCATTGCAACCACCCTGACACTCTAATCTGGATTCTTACAATAATTTTCTAACTGATCTCTGAGCTTCCACCTATGTATCCAAAAAAATCTATTATCAGCACAGCATTCATTGCATTACTGTGAAGACTTAAGCCAGATCATGACACTTCTCTGTTCAAAACCCTCTTCAAATAGAAATACCTTCAAAATCTGTTCATCATCTCCCCCCAACTCCCATCATTATTTGACCCCTTCTATGACCTTATTTCCTATGATACTATCCTAATACTCTTGCTGCTGCAGCCACACTAGTCTCCCCACTATTTCTTAACCATACAGCACAGTTCTTCCTGTGGATCTTTGCAGTTGCTTTTCCCTTTGCCTGGAAGTCTCTTCCCCCAGATGTTTGCTTGGCTTGCTTCCTTACCTCCTTCGGCCTTCTATTCCAATGTCAACTTCTCAATCAGGACTTCCCTAGCCACCATATTTAAAATTATGTGTATATATTGACATATGCAATATTTCCTAACTTTCAAATTCTAATTTCTTCAAGTATTTTCCATCACTTTATGTATTATATAACTTAGAAATATATTTCTTGTATGTCCCTCTTCACCCTTATATTAATGGGTACTTGACTTGGGTATAAAGTCAAGTAAAAAAAAGGGATTTCTTGTATTTTGTTCATTCCTATGTTCTAAGTGTCAAAAGTGTGCCTGGCATGTACCTGTTGAATAAATATTGAATAAATATGAATGAATACATAAATGAAATGAGATAATACACAAAAGGAATTTAGCACAGTTCCAAGAGCTCAGAAAATTCTTGATAAATGTCAGCAATTATAATTTTAACATTTACACCTGTGTTCAGTTTCCCAGCTTTCCATAGCATTAAAGCATGTTCTAAGTCTTGGAAGAAGGAGGAGAACTCTTTTATCTCTTTATCATTGACAGTAACACTACTTGTGTTTAGTTGGGCAGAAATGGCAGAATGCTCTGGAATTCCTCAGGCTGAGAGTTAGCTGTACCTGTCCAGACTATTGCCTACCCAAGGACATGGTCAAAGATAAAAATTTGATTTACTACTCCCCTATCTTGAATAAAAGCTCACTTTCAAATCCCATCAGCACCTCCAAAATCCTTTCTAATCACTCATTTATCCAACGCCCCTTACCCTTACCTATATGATGCTCCCACACCCATGTCACAGTCTGGTGCTTTCTAAGACTCCCTTTCATCAAGTAAATCTATTTCTTCAAGTCAGGGAATAAAGAACCCAAGATACACCTCCAAAACAGGCACTTGTGGAAGCAGTATTTGAGCAACAGCCTTAAAATGTTTTCCAGCGGCAGAAAATCAACTAAGTAAATAAATAGGTAGACTCTTCATTGAGCCAGAAATTTTTGGGGGGAAGGAGTTGAACCTAATAGATTGACATACCTTTTTGCTATTGATTTCCTTTTATTATTTATATACTTCCATGAAAATTGTAAATAAGACCAAATTAAACATTTTTTCCTAATATAAATCTCCCCAAATTGAAATCTAAGTACATAAATTATTTTCAGACAATTGTGTTACCTCCAGAACTCAGAACTACAGAAATTCAGACTTATTATTAATGAAATCAGAGTATAAAGTTCTCGCAGACCATATGAGAAGAACTTCACTCCTACAATGCAGTTCTAAAGCTATAAAATATTATATTCAGAGATCACCTGCACCACCTTCCCCACTTTACATAAGAGGAATCCAGTTCTCCAAGAAGTAAAAGGCCTTGACCAGAGTCACAGAGTGAGCTAGCAGCAGAACAAAGACTAGAAATGGGGGCTTTTAGCTTCATGCCTGCACTGCTCCCTCATGACCTAGCACCCGTTCAAACCAGGTACTTTCCTTATTGTGAGTCCTGAATATTGAACACTGTAATTGCACAAGGATATCTGAGTTCATACAGGTTACAAAGACTTAAGCAATTTAATTCAATTTGATGAAAGAGTTGCAATGACTTTCCACCCTATGCAAAGCCAGAGAGAGAACCCATAGACAAAAGAACATGCCCTGGATTTGTTTGAAAGGCCTCCACAAATCTAAAGCAGCCCATCACTTAGAACATTACTAGCTGCAACAAAGGAAGTGTCTTCTTTTGATTATGTTAAGAGAGCAGGATCTAATCCACATCATACCTGTGATGATAAAGCACTTATTCAGATAAAGAAAGAATAGTACTTCATGCCAGATTCATTTTATCAGGATAGAGTACAAACAATTCCACAGAACCTGACATATAGTTCTCGTTATGTTAACCTGATGGCTCTTGATATAGAAATATTTTAAGTTATAAAATCGTTATGACATACTACAGTGCTTCATAATGGAGAGCTATCTGGTATCTAATAGCAATTTTAAGGGGCTTATATTTTAGGTAGCAAGATCATAATCCAGAATCCAGGGACAAACAATAATAATTTCGCATGCTCTCCCACAAGAGCTCTTGTATGCTGTCCTCTACCAGAGTTTTTGGAAGCAGGCCAAGAATGGCTTTCCCAGCAGAGGAAAAAGTGATTGCTAAGCTATGATTTAGGGCAACAACACAACTGAATTTCAGTAGCATATACCATCAAGAATGAGTTTTTTCTTCTGTATAATTCTGTAAGCAAAGTATTCTATCTGTATTCATTCCCCATAGTAATTATGATTACTTGAGCAGCTAAAAACAATTAGGAGGATTATTCTTATATGTGATTGAGGTAACAAAACTTATGTATTAAAGGAAAAGGAAGAATAAATATAGTGTACACTTTTTCTGGTGTGGGTCTAAATTACATCTGGGGATCCAAAAATGAATAAAACACAGTTCTCACTCCTAAGGAATTCAAGCCTAGTTGAGGGACATTGGTGTGTAAATAACAAGTGCTATACTCTACTGGGGAAGGCTCAGGGTCTACAGTCATACAGATCTGGAATTGAATCCAGCTTTGTGGCTTATGATCTGAGAGACCTTAAGCAAGTTCCTTAGCCTCTACTAGGCTTTAGTTTTCTCATTTAAAAACCAGTGTACCTCCCTCTGATGTACTGTGAGGATTAAAGGGGCTAATGCCGAGAAGGGGCTTAGTACTTCTCCAGGTATTAGTGTGTAAGATAACCTTATTATTATACAAGCTGCAAATACATAGGTACTATTAGAAATATAAGCAATGTGCCATGAAAGCAATTTATTCAGTCTAATAATTAGACTTCTGCTCTGAACTACACATGCCCTTTATAAAGCCAGCACAAATCAAGTGTGTTTTATGAGTTATGTTTTAGACATTTTGGAGCAATAATCATAAGGTTATTACTATTTCAGATCAAAGTGCAATGGCTATGCAAGGGGTAGCCATTTCTCTAAAATTGCCATCTTCATGAATGATTCAGGAAAAATATACAAATCTATTATCTGCTTTGCTAAAATAAAATTGTCTAATGAAAGTAAATTACCAGGAAACCCAATTTACTCTATAGTGAAATTTGGCTTAAACTTAATCTTACTTATACCTAGGCAAAGAGTTTTCTGGCAAAACTACATGGTTTCTTGAAGAAACAGACTCACCTAGAAGTCAGCATGGACCCCAAAGACAGAGTTATTTTATACTTCTGTCATCTTGAACTATCATGCAATGACTTTTTAAAAATAAACTTTTAGAGCAGTTTTAGATTTACAGAAAAATTGCAAAGAAAGAGAATTCCTGAATACCCACCACCAAGTTTTCCCTAATGTTAACATCTTACATTAGGATGGTGTTAATTGCCACCCTAAAGAAACAGGATGAATCCCTGCCCAAAATTTGATTTGGATGTCAAGACCAATGATGTCACACATGCATGCACACACACACACCCCGCCCCCCAAGAGGTTATGAAAATATTTTCTATAATGAGGTGTTTTTTCAAAGAGCAAGGGATCCTTCCCAAAATAGTTCCAAATGGTTTAAATAGCCAGAAAAGGAGACAGGCTTGAGATTTTTTAAACTGATACATAATAATTGCATATGTATATGGGATACATCAGACATTTCAATACATGTCTACAGTGTGTAATAATCAAATAAGAGCAGTTGGCATAACCATCACCTCAAATATTTATCTGTCTTTGTGCTCAGAACATTCAAAATCCTCTCTTCTAGCTGTATTAAAATATACAATAAATTATGGTTAAGTATAGTCACCCGCCTATACTACAGAACATTATAACTTATCTAACTATCATTTTGTACCCATTAACCAACTTCTTCCCATCCCTTCCTCCTACCCTTCCCAGCCTCTGGTGACCACTATTCTACTCTCTACTTCTATGGGATCTACTTTTTTAGCTCTAACATATGAATGACAACATGGGATACTTATCTTCTGTGCTGGCCTATTTCAATTAACATAATGTCCTCCAGGCTCATTGCAAATGACAGAATTTCATTCTTTTTATAGCCAAATAATATTTCATTATGTATATGTACTAGATTTTAAAAATTAATTTACCTGTCGATGGATAGTTACATTGTTTCCATATCTTGGCTATTGTGAGTAGTGCTGCAGTAGCCACAAATAAAGATCCTGCACAAAGCCTTAGTGTTCTGAAAATATCCAGAAATGAAGCCAATTGACCATATTCAAATTACACCACAGTTAAGGGCACATCACCAGATAAGAAAGAAAAGGCACAAGAACTTTGACAATTCAAAAACCCAGAGGGTCTCCTTACTCCTTATGACCATAATAGCTCCCCAACAATGGTTTCTAGCCAAACAAAACTGGCTAAAAATACAGACAAGAATTCAAAATCTCAATGGTAATGAAGTTCATCAAGATTCAGGAGAAAGTTGAAACCCAAATTAAGGAATCTAGGGAACCCAAGAAAATGATTCAAGAGCTGAAATAATGTAATTGAAAATATTAACAGCAGAATAGGCAAAGCTGAGGAAAGAGTTTCAGAGCTCAAAGACCAGTTATTCAAATCAACTCAGACAAAAATGAAGAAAAAATAATAGAAAAGAATGAAGAAAACCTTTAAGAAATAAGGGATTATGTAAAGAGACCAAACCCGCCATTCATTTGTGTCCCTGAAAGAGACAGAGAGAGAGCAAGTAACATGAAAAGCATATTTGAGGATAATGTTTACGAACATTTTCTCAACATCACTAGAAAAATCAAAATTCAAATTTAGGAATTTCAGAGAACCTCTGCAAGGTATTATACAAGATGACCATCCCCAAGACAAACAGTCATCAGATTCTCCAGGGTCCAGGTCCCATAGAAGTAGAGAGTAGAAAGAAATATATTAAAGGCAGCTAGAGAAAAGGGACAGGTCATCTACAAAGAGAACTTCATTGGGCTAATGGTGGACCTTTCAGCAGAAACCCTACAAACTAGAAGAGAATGATATTCAGGATTCAGGATCTTTAAAAAAAGAAATTATAACCAAGAATTTTATATCCAGCCAAACTAAGTTTCATAAGTAAAAGGAGAAATAATTTTTTTTCAGACAAGCAAATGCTAAGGAAATTTGTTACCTCCAAATATCCCTTACAAGTGGTCCTAAAGCAATGCTAAACATGGAAACAAAAAATATTACCAGCCACTACAAAACACACGAGTGCAGAGATCATTGACACTACAAAGCAACTACACAATCAAGTCTACATAACAATTAGCTAACAACATAATGACAGGATCAAATCTGCACATGTACATATTAACCTTGAACATAAATGGGCTAAACATCCCACTTAAAAGACACATAGAGGCAGGCTAGAAAAAGAAGCAAGACTTAACTGTACAATGTCTTCAAGAGACCGATCTCACATGCAATAACACCCATAGACTCAAAGTAAAGGGATGGAGAAAGCTCTATCAAACAAATAGAAAAGAAAAAAGAAAGCAGGGGTTGCTATTCTAATTTCAGACAAAACCGACTTTAAACCAATGGTCATCAAAAAGGACAAAGAATGGCATTACATAATGATAAAGGGTTCAACTCAACAAGAAGACTTTACTATCCTAAATATACTTGCACAGAACACTGGAGCACCAAAATTTACAAAACAAGTTCTTAGAGACAAATGAAGAAAGTTTACAAACCACGAAATAACAGGAGACTTCAATGCCCTACTGACAGTATTAGACAGACTGTCGAGGCAGAAAACTATAAAATATTTTTGGGACCTAAACTTGAGACCTGACTAAATGGACCTAACAGCCATCTACAGAACACTCCCTTAGACAACTTAGTATACATTCTTTTCATTTGCACATGGCACATACTGTAAAATCAAGCACATACTCAGTCGTAAAGCAATTCTCAATAATTTTTAAAACAAATACTAGAATCATGGCAACCGCACTCTCAGAATGCAACACAATAAAAATATAATTGAATACCAAGAAGATCCCTCAAAACCATACAATTAAATGCAAATTAAATAATCTGCTCCTGAATGACTTTTGAGTAAACAATAAAATTAAGACAGGAATCAATAAATTATTTGAAACTAATGAAAACAGAGAGAGAATGTATCAGAATCTCTGGGACACAGTTAAAGCAGTGTTATAGGAAAGCTTATACAACTAAACTCCCACATAAAAATGTTAGAAAGATCTCAAATTCACAACATAACATCATACCTAGAGGAACTAGGAAAACAAGAGCAACCCAATTCTGAAACTAGCAGAAGAAAATAAAAACAAAATTAGAGCTGAAATAAACAAAATTGATGTGCAAAACCATAGAGAAGATCAATAAAATAAAAAAGTGGTTCTTCAAAACCATAAATAACATTGATAGGCCACTAGCTAGATTAATCAAAACAAAAAGAACATTTAGATAAACATGATCAAAAATTACCAAGGGGACATTACCACCAACACCATAGAAATACAAAAAGCCATTGGAGACTATTACAAACACATCAATGCACACAGGCTAGAAGATCAACAAAAAAATGGATAAAATCCTGGAAACATATCACCTCCCAAGATTGAATCAGGAAGGTATTTAAACCCTGAACAGATCAGTAATGACTTCTGAAATTTAATCAGTTATAAGAAGCCTACCTACCAGAAAAAGCCCTGGATCAAACAGATTCACAGTCAGATTCTGCCAGACATATGAAGAAGAGCTGGTACCAATCCTAAAACTACTCAAAAACACTAAGGAAGAGGGACTCCTCCGTAACTCATTCTGTGAGGCCAGCATCATTCTGATACCAAAACCTGGCAGAGAGACAACAGTAACAAAAAAAGGAAATTTCATGCCAACATCTCTGATAAACATACATGCAAAAATTATCAAAAAAAAAAAAAAATCCTAGCAAACCAAATCAAGCAGCATATTGAAAAGCTAGTCCACCATGATGAAGTAGGCTTCATTCCTGAGATGCAAGGTGGTTCAACATACACCAATCAACAAATGTGATTTGCCACATAAATAAAACTAAAAACAAAACTACATGATCATCTCAATAGATGCAGAAAAGACTGGCAATAAAATTCAATTTTTTTTTTTTTTTGAGAGGGAGTCTCCCTCTGTGGCCCAGGCTGGGGTGCAGTGGCGCGATCTCAGCTCACTGCAAGCTCCGCCCCCCGGGTTCCCGCCATTCTCCTGACTCAGCCTCCTGAGTAGCTGGGACTACAGGACCTCGCTCGGCTATTTTTTTGTATTTTTTAGTAGAGACGGGTTTCACCAGGTTAGCCAGGATGGTTTCGATCTCCTGACCTCGTGATCCGCCCGTCTCGGCCTCCCAAAGTGCTGGGATTACAGGCTTGAGCCACTGTGCCTGGCCAAATTCAATATTTTTTATGCTAAAAACTCTCAACAAACTAGGCATTGAAGGAACATATCTCCTCACAATAATAACAGCCATTTATGATACAAGTAACATCATACTAAATGAGCAAAACCTGGAAGCATTCCCGTTGAGAACTGAAAAAAGACAAAGCTGACCACTGTCACCACTCCTAGTTCTAATTCCAACATAGCTCTAGAAATCTTACCCAGAGCAATTGGCAAGAGAAAGAAAGGGCTTCTAAATAGGAAGAGAGAAAGTCAGACTATCTCTATTTCTAGAAGATATGATTCTATATCTAGAAAACCCCATAGTCTCTGCCCAAAGGCTCCAAGATCTGATAAACAACTTCAGCAAACTTTGAGAATACAAAATCAACGTATGATTGCGTTCTTGAATTCTTTTTTTTTTTTTTTTTTGAGACGGAGTCTCGCTCTGTCGCCCGGGCTGGAGTGTAGTGGCCAGATCTCAGCTCACTGCAAGCTCCGCCTCCCGGGTTTATGCCATTCTCCTGCCTCAGCCTCCGAGTAGCTGGGACTACAGGCGCCCGCCACCTCGCCCAGCCAGTTTTTTGTATTTTTTAGTAGAGACAGGGTTTCACCGTGTTAGCAAGGATGGTCTCGATCTCCTGACCTCGTGATCCGCCCGTCTCGGCCTCCCAAAGTGCTGGGATTACAGGCTTGAGCCACCGCGCCCGGCTGCTTTCTTGAATTCTTTTTCAGACTTTTTTGCTATTGAGGTATAGAAACATTACTAATTGTTGTATGTTGATTTTGTATCCTGTAACTTTATTTAATTCATTTATCAGTTTTAAGTGTGTGTGGGCAGGGGGGGGGCGGGGGTGAAGTATTTATGTTTTTTCTAAATATAAGATCATGTCATCTGCAAATAGTGACAATTTAATTTTCTTCTTTCCAATTTAGATATACTTTGTTTCTTTCTCTTGCCTAATAGCTCTGGCTGGGACTTCTAGTACTATGTTGAATAAAAGTAGTGAAAGTTTTGTTTTCTCCACTTTTGTTTCTCTCCAGCTCTTAGAGGAGAGGCTTTCAACTTTCTCCAGGTAGGCTGATGTTAGTTGTAGGTATTTCGTATTTGGCCTTCTTGTGTTGAGGTGTGTTTCTTTTATATCTAATTCACTGAGAGTTTTCATCATGAAGAGAGGTTGGATTTTATCAAATGCTTTTTCTTCATTGATTGATTATTTGGGTTTTGTCCTTCATTCTGTTGATGTGATTTGTCACATTTATTGATTTACATTAAATCATCCATACATCCCTGGGACAAATTGTATTTGATCATTGTATATAATATTTTTAATGTGCTGTTGGATTCTGTTTGCTAGTATTTTGTCGAGGATTTTTGTGTCTGCATTCATCAGGGATAGTGACCTGCAGTTTTCTTTTTTTGTTATGACTTATCTGGTTTTGTTATCAGATAACAAAATTATCTTGTAGAATTAATATGGAAGAATTCTCTCCTTCAATTTCATTGAATGGTTTAAGAAAAATTAGTCTAGCTAATTTGTTAGTCTAGCTAAAGATTTGTCAATTTTATTTATTTTTTCAAAACACAAACTCTTGGTTTTATTGATGTTTTGTATTTTTGTCTCAATTTTATTTATTTCTGCTCTGATCTTTATTATTTCTTTCCTTCCACTAATTTGGGGTTAGTTTTATGTTTTTCTAGTTCATTGAGGTGCATCATTAGGTTGCTTATTTGAAATATCACTACTTTTTTATGTAGGTATTTTTGTTACATAATTCCCTGCTTTTGCTGTATACCATAGGATTTGGTATGTTTTGTGTTCATTCATATTTGTTTTAAAATTTTTTTAAATTTTCATCTTAATTTCTTCATTGAGCCATTGATCATTTAGTAGCATGTTGTTTGCTTTCCATGTATTCACAGAGTTCACCAAGTTCTTCTAATTGTTGATTTCTAATTTTAGCTCATTGTGGTCAGAAAATTGATATTATTTTAATTTTTAAAACTTTGCTATGACTTATTTTGTGCCATAACATACGGTTACCTTTGAGGATGTTCCATGTGCCAATGGGAAGAATGTGTATTCTGTGGCTGTTAGATCAAATGTTTTGCAAATATCAGAGGACCATTTGACTTAGAGTATAGTCTAACTCTGATGTTACTTTGTTGATTATATATCTAAAGTATTTTCCCATTTTTGAAAGTGGAATGAAGAAGTCCCCTACTATAATTGGATTACAGTCTACCTTTCCCTTTATATCTAAAAATACATGCTTTATATACTTGTTGTTCCAGTATTGGTGCATATATGTTCACAATTATTATGTCCTCTTGCTGAATTGATAATTTTGTCATTACATAATGACATCGCTTTATAAAGCTTTTGACTTAAAGTCTATTTTATCTGATACAAATATAGCTATTCCGCCTTGTTCTTGGTTTTCAATTGCATGAAATATCTTTTCCCTCCCCTTCATAATTTGTCTATGTGTGTCCTTATAGGTGAAGTGAGTCTCCTACAGGTAGCATATAATTAGGTCTTGTTTTTTAATCTATTCTACCACTTTATATATTTTATTTGGAGAACTTAATTTATTTATACTCAAGGCTATTATTAATAGGTATAGACTTACTTCTGCAATTTTGCTAATTGTTTGTCCTAGTTGTTTTCTGTAATCTTTTGTTCACTTCTTCCTCTTTTGCATTCTTTGTGATTTGATAGTTTTCTGTACAGGTAGGCTTTGGTCCTTTTCATTTATTTTTGTGTATCTACTATTAGTTTTTGCTTTGTGTTCACCGTGAGGCTTACATAAAAAATCTTATAACAAGTTAATTTAAACCGGTAAGAGCTTAATTTTGATGGCATATACAAACTCCTCTTTTACTCCATCTCTTCCCATGTTTTATGTTTTAGGTGTCACACTTTACATCTTTTCATAATATTAGCAAATTATTGTCACTTTAGTTGTTTTAAATAGTTTCGCCTATTGATCTTTATACTAGAAATATACTAATAATTGATTTTCCCACCACCATTACAGTATCAGAGTGCTTTGAATTTGATAATGTACTTTCTTAATTTTACCATGCATTTTGTATTTTATATGATTTTTATGTTACCAATTTTCATCCTCTTCCTTCAGCTTGAAAAACTTCAGCATTTTTTGTAATCCAGGTCTAGTGGTAATGGATTCTCTCAGCTTTTATTTGATACTTTTTCTTAACCCTTAATTTTTGAAAGGTAGGATTTCTGGGTATAGTATTCTTGGTTGACAATCTTTTTATTTCGGAATTTTGAATTTATCATCCCACTCCCTTTGGCTTGCAAGGTTTCCCGTGGCAAATTTGTTGATAGCTTATGGAAGTTCCTCTATATTTAACGATTCACTTTTCCCTTGCTGCTTTCAATGCTGTCTCTTTGTTTTTAACTTTTGAAAATTTGACTATGATCTGTTATGGCGTTAGTCTCTTTGAATTCATCTTCTTGATATCTTATGGGCTTAATAGATCTGGCTTTCTAATTCCTTTCCCAGAATTCCTTTCCCAGACATGAGAAGTTTTCTGCAATTATTTTTTTGAATGTGTTTTCTGTTCTTTGCTCATTTTTCTTTTACTTCTATGCCAATAATGTATAAGCTGTTCCACTTGATGATATTCCATAGGTCTCTTAAGCTATCTTCACTCTTTTTAATTTGTTTTGTTCCTCATATTGGTTTATTTTCAGTGATCCTTTCTTCTGCTTCATAAAGTCTGATGTTAAACTCTTCTATTAAAATTTTTAGTTCAGTTATAGCATCCTTCAAATATATGATTTTTATTTGGTATTTCCTTTATGCTTTCTATCTCTTTTTCAAAGTTATCAACATCTTGCCTTGTTGTCTTGACCTCTGTGAACATCTTTATACCATTATTTTGAATTCCCTGTCAGGTAAACTGCATACTCTACTTTATTTGAGTTGATTTCTGGAGACTTATCTTGCTCTTTTCTTTGGAACATATTCTCTTGTTTCTTCATATTCCTTGATTCTCTGTGTTGGTTTCTGTGCTTTAAATAATACACCTACATCTCTCTAAGACTGGACTTGTGTAAGAGAAAATTTTTTAAAAATCCCCTTTTTTTCCCTCTGGTGGACAATGACATGTGTACACTAGTCCCTTGGCACTCAGAGCTAAGAGATTTCAAATACTATTCCTTAGGTGAATGTTGTAGGATTTGAGACACTTGATGTGAGTGCAAACTCTTCTCAAACTAGAGGAGGATTAATAATTGACTGTCTCTTTAACTCCTCCATGGATGCAAGTTAGTTAGAATTCAGGCCGCCAGCCAGCTACTGGAAAGGTGTTTTGTAAACCCCTCTCAAGTGGACTTGGGGGGAAAGAGAGAGCTATGGGCTTTTTAAAGTTCCTTCTCTTTAGTGCTCCCAAGGGGATAAAGTCCTTAGCAGTTGCTTATGCTTATGCACATGTATAAACTTCCACCTTTTTTCCTACTATCTAGAGGAGCATGGGCATGTCTAATCCCCTGCATTTCTAAAGTTTGTGAATCAATCACCATACCTTGGGGAAATTTAAGGTTTGGGTCCTCTACGTGAGGTCCAGATCTTCCTCTCTACACAAAGAACCTGGGTGTTGGGATTTCGTTCCCAGTATCAGGGAAAGTCAGAAGTTTCCTATTCCACCATGTTGGTGACATCACCCACCCATTCTTAGAATTTTTATTATGGTTAAAGTGTTGGGCCAAGGTGAGCATTCCTGTCTGGGGATGGGAGCTTATGTGATTTGAATCTACCACTAGTACTAAAGAGGGGAACACCCAAGCTTTATTATTAACTTGCCCAGATTGGGGGCAGAAGGGGAAGATGGATAAGTAATGCTTAAAAGTCATCATCAGTCAAACCATCAACATATGGAGTCTGCTTTTTCATTATACATTGTCCTTTTTTAACTATTAGTGAATCAGTAGTCATATATTTTATTAGCTAAAGTCAGCATTTTATTCATAGTTCCTTAATGTTTAGCTAATGTCCTTTTTTCTGTTTGCATTATGTTTATTTATTTTTTTTAAATCTAGGACTCATTTGTAAATAGCACAATAGTTGCCACAGGACAAGAAGGAATCAAAGGACAAATTTATTTTGATTAATTATCAAGAAAGTAAAGAATATGATATTCCTTTCACTTTCTGAGGCAAGACCCAACTCGTGAGCCTGAGCATGTCGTTGCCCTGGGATCTCTGCTGCATACTGTTTGGTGCCAATTATATATTTGCTTCTCTCTCTCACTGACACACCTTCCTGTCACCTTGCTCTCCTATCAACATGTCATTTTGTAGAAGGGGCAGCAGAAGATAGGAAGAACATAGATCTCAACCTGAGGTAAGCTCTAGGGTGTCTAAATGTTAACAGTTATTGTCTATTGTATATCAACAATTGTATTGGACCACCATCAAGATTTTGCCATACCCATATTTCTTCTCTGTTATGATTTACTTAATATTTTTCTCAAAATTCATTCACTTTTTTTTTTTTTTTTTTGAGACAGAGTCTTGCTCTGTTGCCCAGGCTGGAGTGCAGTGGCCCGATCTCAGCTCACTGCAAGCTCCGCCTCCCGGGTTTAAGCCATTCTCCTGCCTCAGCCTCCGGAGTAGCTGGGACTACAGGCTCCCGCCACCTCGCTCGGCTAGTTTTTTGTATTTTTAGTAGGGACGGGGTTTCACCGTGTTAGCCAGGATGGTCTCGATCTCCTGACCTCGTGATCCGCCCGTCTCGGCCTCCCAAAGTGCTGGGATTACAGGCCTGAGCCACCGCGCCCGGCCTCATTCACTTTTTTAGTAGTTACATTTCTGAAAACACTGTCAAATTAAAACATAACTAATGAAAGGGAAATTACTTTGCATTCCACCTAAAATCAGCTCAAATGCTCCTAGTGGTATAGGTTTCACAGCATGGGAAATACTGCTCTATACTATTCATTTATCAATGAATAGGAATACTACATGATGTTTCTCTTACCCATTGAGCAGTTAAATTGTTTTTTATTATACTTTAAGTACTGGGGTACATGTGCAGAATGTGCAGATTTGTTACATAGGTATACACGTGCCATGGTGGTTTGCTGCACCCATCAACCTGTCACCTACATTAGGTATTTCTCCAAATACTATCCCTCCCCTAGCTCTCCACCCCCCAGTAGGCCCCAGTGTGTGATGTTCCCCTCCCTGTGTCCATGTGCTCTCATTGTTCAACTCCCACCTAGGAGTGAGAACATGTGGTGTTTGGTTTTCTGTTTTTGTGATAGTTTGCTGAGAATGATGGTTTCCAGCTTCATCCATGTCCCTGCAAAGGACATGAACTCATCCTTTTTTATGGCTGCATAGTATTCCATGGTGTATATGTGCCACAGTTTCTTTATCCAGACTATCATTGATGGACATTTGGGTTGGTTCCAAGTCTTTGCTATTGTGAATTGTGCCGCAATAAACATATATGTGCATGTGTCTTTATAGCAGCATGATTTATAATCCTTTGGGTATATACCCAGTAATTGGATTGCTGGGTCAAATGGTATTTCTGGATCTAGATCCTTGAGGAATTGCCACACTGTCTTCCACAATGGCTGAACTAATTTACATTCCCACCAACAGTGTAATAGAGTTCCTATTTCTCCACATCCTCTCTTTCCCAACTTTGAATGATCACCATCTAACTGGAGTGAGATGGTGTCTCATTGTGGTTTTGATTTGCATTTCTCTAATGTTCAGTGATAATGAGCATTTTTTCACATGTCTGTTGGCTGCATAAATGCCTTCTTTTGAGAACTGTCTGTTCATATCCTCTGCCCACTTATTGATGGAGTTGTTTTTTCCTTGCAAATTTGTTTCTTTCTAGATTCTGGATATTAGCCCTTTGTCAGATGGGTAGATTGCAAAAGTTTTCTCCCATTCTGTAGGTTGCCTGTTCACTCTGTTGATAGTTTCTTTTGCTGTGCAGAAGCTCTTTAGTTAATTAGATCACATTTGTCAATTTTGGCTTTTGTTGCCATTGCTTTTGGTGTTTTAGACATGAAGTCCTTGCCCATGCCTATGTCCTGAATGGTATTACCCAGGTTTTCTTCTAGGATTTTTATGGTCCCAGGTCTTAGCTTTAAGTCTTTGATCCATCTTGATTTGATTTTTGTATAAGGTGTAAGGAACGGGTCCAGTTTCAGTTTTCTGCATATGGCTACCCAGTTTTCCCAACACCATTTATTAAATAGGGAATCTTTTCCTCATTGCTTGTTTTTGTCAGGTTTGTCAAAGATCAGATCATTGTCATGGCATGACAAGGATGACCTTTCCAGCCTACAATACCTGCTTGACCACTAAGACTGAACAGCTCAAACTAAAGGTAACAAATTCTGTAGGGGCAATTGTTCAACACAGGAAAAAGAAACCACTTTAAGAATTTTAAACTAGAAGAGATTTTACATAAGGTGTTTTAAACAAAACCATTGGATGACCTGGAGTAACAGTGTCGGAAACTCAGCTGAGCTGGATAGAGAACTGAGCTGCCCATTGTTGGAGAAGTTGATTAAAGCAGCAGGCCAAAATCGAAGTAACAATCAAACCTTTAATCACTTATCACAATAGTATAAGCAAGAGGCCAAAACCAAAGAAACTGCCAACTCACCCAGGCCTTCTAAATTCCCCAGAAAAGTGCACTGGTGGAGGGTCAGTGAATGAGAACAGACATGGGGGTCAGCTCACTATTGAGGAAGCCCCAAACAAAAATCTCCAGTAGTATTACGAACTCTGGAGCAGGAGGTTGGAGTGGGAGGGGGAGAGCTAGGAGTAGAAGAGTATGGAGTCAGAGGAGGGAATGGTTTCTTAAGGTTTCCTCCCACTCCACTCATAAGAAAGCTTAAGCAGAAGCACCCGAAGAAAGCTCCAGCAGGAAGCCCTCAGATAAAGAAACTTCTGAATGAAGACACCTGGGTTAGGAAGGCAACTATGTTTAAGAACATGAGCCATTAGGAGGATCTGAGTTCCTGAATGCAATTCTCTTTAAAGATTGGATTCCACTGGGTATGTCCCGAGTCTGGGGAGGGCAACTTTCCTCAGAGGGGTTTGCCCGGTAAAGCCTTTGTCATTGCCTGTGGTTGAGCCTGAAATATCAAACATAGATTTTTGGCCAGGACTCCTCAGCAGGATCTAGTCAGGGCCTTCACAAAGTACATTCAGAATGACAATTGACCCACCAGAAAGCCATCATGCCACCACTTGATATTTTAAATGAAAGGACCCACCAATATATCTGATATCCATATCTGATACCCAGTAGAATTGGAATGCTGCTATCACCACTGTCGCTATTGTCACTACCACACCTGCCTCTAGACACCTAGCAACCTAGAGGATGGACCCTGGAGAATGTTGCAGGCAAACCTCATTTCTCTACTGTACTTTCCGCCAACAGTCAGTTAAAGGAAGACGAAGATCGAGTGTGTGTGGATGATACAGCAAATACACCTTCTAGTTCTTAAAGGTTATGGTTTTCAGTGTTTAGTGAACAACTGTGTTCATCTTTAAAGGATAGAAAAATGCAGGAGGCATCTTGTATCCATGAAGATACTAAAACACTGACTTCCTCAGGAAACTGATCACTCAAACATCCATGATCTTAGTAGACTGCCCTTATAGTCTTATTGCACAATGTGTGATCTGCCATCTACTGATGGCTCATTTTTCCCTCTCCTCTCTCATCCAAGACTGTTGATAGTTTCAAATTTTTCTCCCACTATTATGTAGAATAATTTCCAGACTTGACACTCAATTGAATCACAGTATCCAGGAAAATAGGTAAAATAAATAGGACTTCATATACCAGAAGTCATAATCCTTTTAATATAATCAGGGCCATAAATGGCACTTACTTCTACAACATAAATGCTATTATAATTATATACATGATTTTTTAAATAATTAAGTAACGTGGGATCAGTTTCTGTTGCAATAATTATAAGAAGCAAAGACCTCCAACTGAATGAATCCCTCTGAAATCTTTTAACAAACTCTGAGGAGTACTATTTGTCAAGCAAAGAAACACTGAATTAAGGTAAATGCCAGCTTAGGATGAAAAGAACAGCAACAGTCCCTACCTTCATTATCAAAGCCTCTCCCTAGCTAAGATAATCACTTAACCTTTTATTCCTTTGCTAAAACCTCATTAGTAAAAAGGAGACCTGCCTACTAAGCATAAGGGTAAGGCTTTAATGGACTTTAGAAATCATTTACATTTATGACTCAAAGCATTGAAGTGCAAATTCTTTTTATTTGAATATTTGGGGGCATTAAATGAGCATTTTTAATGGACTTCAATTGTCAAGATAAAAAAAAGTTCTCAAGGGGAATGTGAATTTTAACAAACATTAAAATCAAAGAAGAAGATGAAAAAACAGAGAAAAGTATTATAGTAACATCAATTTTTGCTAATCTAATTTTGTAACAAAAACTTTTTTTTTTTTTTTTTTTGAGATGGAGTCTTATGCTGTCGC
This sequence comes from Piliocolobus tephrosceles, assembly GCF_002776525.5. Taxonomy (NCBI): domain Eukaryota; kingdom Metazoa; phylum Chordata; class Mammalia; order Primates; family Cercopithecidae; genus Piliocolobus; species Piliocolobus tephrosceles. The sequence goes on along the minus strand of NC_045442.1, from coordinate 43,146,752 downwards.
CCAGGCTGGAGTGCAGTGGCGCAATCTGGGCTCCCTGCAAGCTCCGCCTCCTGGGTTCATGCCATTCTCCTGCCTCAGCCTCCTGAGTAGCTGGGACTGCAGGCGCCCGCCACTACACCTGGCTAATTTTTGTGTATTTTTAGTAGAGGCAGAGTTTCACCCTGTTAGCAAGGATGGTCTCGATCTCCTGACCTCATGATCCTCCCATCTCAGCCTCCCAAAGTGCTGGGATTACAGGTGTGAGTCACCGCGCCTGGCCACAAAAACTTTTAAGTCTATTTTTGGCCAGATATGGTGGCTCACCCCTGTAATCCAGCACTTTGGGAGGCTGAGGCAGGTGGATCACTTGAGGCCAGGAGTTAAGACCAGCCTGGCCAACATGGTGAAACCCTGTCTCTACTAAAAATACAAAACTTAGCCAGGCATGGTGGTGGGCACCAGTAATCGCAGCTACTCGGGAGGCTGAGGCAGGAGAATCATTTGAACCTGGGAGGTGCAGGCTACAGTAAGCACCACTACACTCCAGCCTGGGTGACACAGCAATACACGATCTCAAATTAAGTATATTTATTTAGCTTTAAAACTGACTTTGAAAATCTCTTTACCTGGAGAAGTTATTTCCTGAAACTATTTTCCACTGCCTTTTAGAAACACTGCCTTCCTGGTTTTGTTTCTTCTTTGTATGTTGGCTTTGTTTGGTTGGGTTATGTTTGTTTGGGAAAAAAAAAAAAAAAAAAAACAACCTGAAGTGAGTCTTGAAGTATTTTTAAGTGAGCACATTTTAATTTGAAATAACATTGGATTTGGCTTGGTGAAAAGAGAGACTAGATACTGAATAATTAGTGGTATCTGATAAGATGTTTACACGGAGAAGTGTAGACTCATCATGTACAAATCAACTATGATGGTGTTTGCCCACCTCTTCACCTACCTAAGGCCTATTCATCTGACATTTATCATCCAGATTTCACTTCCTCTAGGAAGCTTCCTGGATGCCTCCAAACAAGGTCAAAAGCACTATCTACATGCTTCTTAGCAATCTGTAGCTCTAACATCAACATTTTATTCTTATTTTGCATTTACCTTTTTTCCTGCATTAGAATATGTGCCAGACTAAGTCTTGCTAAACATCATTAAAAAGCACTAGTATACTGCTGGTACAGAATAAGACAACCAACAAATATTGAATGAATGAATGAATGAATGAACCCAGAGTTAAGCCTCTGCTCACTTGGTGGTTGGATTGGTTTCAGGTGGAAAGTCCATAGACTGACATCAATTTGACCGATACCAGTAAGAAGGGAAGTGTAAGATACACAGGCATCAGTTTCCCGAGGGTCTTAGATGAATGCTATATAGTCTGGACTTTCTTCAGTTGTTAGCTCTAGATATGAGGGACAGGCAGAAGATCACTCTGAAGCAGGATGGAGCACATTTTAGTGGGCATTTATTGGTTACCTTCTCAGTATATTATCTAGTCTCTGTTATCCCAGAAATACCCTAAATTGCCAAACCACTTGGCAGAAGAAATTTAATCTTTACACTCTGCTCCTATTTAATCTACCTTTTTGCTACTACCAACTTTCCCTGGCCATGGTGACTGATTCAAGGACAGACTCATAATCTAAGGCAAAGCAGTAAGTCATCAGGAGACTTACCTGCGTATCTCTCAACCACTGGAAAAAGTGAATATTCTTTGTATCTGGATGTGACAAGAAAGTACACAACCCCAGGAGCTGCTAGAACCCATCTTAAGTTTAAAGAGTTTGCCTTATAATAAAACCAATATCAACAAAGTAGGGTCTAATATGGGGAGGTATAAGATTTTAGTGATATTGTTTGAGTCTTGGATAAAGATTCACTTAAAGCTAGAATCTGCCCTCCACATTCCTTTATAAACCTTAATGACACATGAAACTGAGCATGTTACCTCTCAAAAGTATTCCTACAACAGTAGTCACAAACCTGTCATAACAGTCATACTACATTGAAATAATTTGTTTATATGTGCATTCCCCTATACTGTGAGCCCTCAGGGCATCAGATATGTCTTGTCACCTAGGATGGTGTCTGGCACATATTTAGTGCTCTATAAATCTTTGTAGAATTAACGAATGGATGGGTAAGAGTTGCAATAGAGGTAAATTATATTTCCAATTTTTTTATTCCAGACAAACAAATCATATTCCTGTATTTTTTCTCTATATTTCAAAGGTAATTAGATGTCAACACTTTTTACTTTCATTTTTCTGGAGGTTTTATAAGGAAACTATGTACAGGATATCAATTTTTTTGAGAATGACTCCCACATTGGCTATTCTAGCTTATTCCCACAGGAATTCCTAAAACCAAGCAAATGATTTCAAATTTGTTGAGATCGCATAATTTACTATAGAGTAAAGAGATCTTGTCACCTTTCTTCTAAAGGAAGTGTCTGCTACAGGCATTCCCTGTGGGAATGTATAATTGGAAAATTAAAAAGCATATTTAAAGGCAACGTTGTGCTATAAAAAATGTTGGCAATGCTCCAAGGTGGACTGTGTATGCTATTAGATATTTTCGAGAATTTACTCTGCCTGTGCTAAGAATTTTCAATAATTCCCTTCTTGGGTAAAATTAGGGCATCCGCAGAGAAGTAAACTCCCTAATTTAAGCAGCAAGTTTCCATTTTTCACCATAATGTGTTCCTAAAAACTACGTTAGGAAGCAAAATGATTAAAAATAGAACTTTTTTGCTTTCATACAATTTTCATTAAGTTTAAAACTAAAGTTATTTATTCACACAAGCAAGTAATATTTATATAATGGTTAGGTGAAATATTGATTGTGGCTTTCCTCTGCAGCCAAGAGAGAATAAAACAAGTGGACAATGTAAGATGACTATGTCTCTCAGAAAGTAATACAGTAGAAAGCCTAGTTCAAAGTAAGAAACACATGGTATATATAACACGACTGTTCATTCCAGAGCCTGTGGAAGGTAGGGCTGCTTGCTCATGTTATTCTTTCATTATTTATCTATATTGAATCTTAGAATCTTTCTTAATACCAAACTTGCAGTGTCACTAGCAATCATTTGAAATTGTTACTACCTTTGACAGGTTTAATACCCTAGACTTAAGGTGACTGCTTACATGCCTACAACCAGGGGAATATTCTGACCTGGTGGCAACATCTTGATTTGCAGTCATAGCCCCAGGAGAAAGACTCCAACATTTTAAGTCTAATTCAGCAAAGCCAGGTCTACAAATAGTGGCAAACATAATTTAAGCAATTATCTTTAAAATGATAGCTTTTACTACACTTCGTGAATTTCTAGAAGCCCCGTGCCCATGCTATCATGGGGTATTTCAATAATAATCAAATTGTTATGTAGATATGCCAAATAATTCTGTTCAGCCAGACCCATTTAATTCAGCAGGAATTTGCTGATATCCTGTTATATGCATAGTTCATTAGTGGATTTTTTTAGGAGTTTGAAAAAAATATTCCTCAACATCTGTGCTTTAAAAATGTATGCTATTGTAATATTACAAATATATGTGCAGAGTTCTGCTTCCACTAATGATGGAGTAGCTCATATTGGATTAAATTTGCCAAAGACTAGAATTATAAATCAGGACAAAATATTAAAACAAAAAAAAAACCCAACTATTTAAAGATACAAGACAGTGGTCAAATGAAAGCAAAAAATGAAATTTCCTTTTGAAATAAGGAAACTACAGTAGGTGAAATTTGTGTGTATGTGACTTTGTGCATATGGACACTCCCAAACCAATGGGATATCTAGAACTCAATTTTAAAGCTAAAGTCTCACTACCTTTAAGAGTCAGGGGATAAATTTCAGGGCTGAAAATTTTTCTGAAAAGTGAGGGATGAGACCATAAGGGAGGAAGCCACATCCAGTAATTCATTTATATATATAAAACATACACACACATCCACATACACACAGATCACACTACCATCACCACTGCCACATCACCAAAATTTCTTGGCTAACCCCTGAACAGCACATGTGTGGAAAATTCCAAGGAGCCTGACAGAAAGCAATAGGTGCAAGGCCAGAGAAACCAAGCATACATTTCAGATCAAAATCAGTTTATTTGAGGTTAACCAAATAAACAGCCCAATGGATCCAAAATTAATACTCCTCAGAAGATGATAAAACTCAGAGTCCCTAAAACGTATCACTCTAAATATTCATTATACAATCAAAGATTACGATCTATGTGGACAAATAGGAAAATTTTACTCATAGTCAAGAGCAATATCAAGCAAGAGAAAATAACCCTGAAATGATTCAGATGTTGGAGTTTGCAGACAATAACTTAAAAGCACTTATAAATATATTTAAAAATGTAAAATAAAATATCGTGATAAAAATGAAGAGACATGGAAAATCAACAAAAAATTTAAAACTAGCAAATAACCAAATCAAAAATTTAGGACTAAAAAGTACAATATCTGAAATAAAAATTTCACCAGCTGAGCTAAACAAAATTTGGTATAAAAATATTTGAATAAATCATGGCCAAGGATTCACCACATACAGAAAAGAATGTAAACCTTTAGATCCTTGAAGTTCAGTGGACCGAAATGGAAACAAATTAAAAGAAAACCACATTTAGGTACATCCAAGTCAAACTGGTGAAAACAAAGGATAAAAAGGAAATTTCAGGGAAGCCAGAGAACTCATGACATAGAGGCAAAATAAATACAGACAGTCTATGACTTACAATGGTTTGACTTATAATTTTCCAATGTGTGAAAGCAATACACATTCAATAAAAACTTTACTTTGAATATCCACGCAACCATCCTGTTTTTCACTTTTAATACAGTATTCAATAAATTGCATGAGATATTCAACATTTTATTATAAAACAGGCTTTGTGTTAGATGATTTTGCCCAATTACAGGCTAATGTAAGTGTTCTGAGCACATTTAAGGTAGGATAGGCTAATCTATAATGTTAGGTAGGGAGGTACATTAAATGCATTTCTGACGTGATATTTTATTGGGTTTATTGGGATGTAACTCTATTGAAATTTGATCATATGTATATGAATGCTGGCTAATGTCCCATAAGAAATAATGGAATCCAAAAGGCAATGGAAAGAAAAAATACTGTCAGCATAGAAATTATTATTTTAAAATAAAGGAAAAATAAAGACAATAAAAAGTGAGATAACTGATTTATAGCAGATTATACTAAATTAAATGCTACTGGAAGTTATTCAGCTAAAATAAATCATAATATATACATTCCTTCAGATCTACAAGAAGGAATAAAGAGCATCAGAAATGCAAATAAGTGAATAAATATATTATCCATTTTTTCACTGAATTTCTTTAAAATCCCTTGCATATTTGAAGAAAACATTGCAACTTTTATTGTTAGGTCTACAATATATGTACATGTAATATATATATATATAATATTAATAGCACAAAGGATGGGGTAGGAGGCTAAATGGATCTATGCTGTCTAGAAGCCTGTACATTTTACAAAAAAAAAAAAAAAAAAGGTACAATATTAACCTACAACAACTGTGATGAATAAAAGATACATATTATAACACCTATGGCAACCAATAAATATAAATCCAATGAGGTATAACTTAAAAGTTAATAGAGATATTAGGGTTTAAATTTTGTCCCTCTAAAATTTATATATATTTGACTTCTAATCCCAGTACTTCAAAATGTGAGTTTATTTGGAGATACGGTTTTTACAGAGGTAATCAAGTTAAAATGAGGTAATTTGGGTAGCCCCTAATTTAATAGGATTTATGTCCTTTTAAGTGGTAAAATTTGGAGACAGACACACATACAAGGAGAAAGCCAGGTGAACAAGGAGATGGCCATCTATAGGCCAAGGAAGAGAAGCTGGAACAAATTCCTCTCTCATGGTCCTCAGAAGGAACCAACCATGCCAACACCTTGATTTTAGACTTCTAGTCTTATAAGCTGGTCCAACCTGCCTTATTTTGTTGTTGTTGTTATTGTTGCTGTTGTATTGTTTTGTTTTGTTTTATGCTTTTAGCAGCCTAAAGCCATGGTTTTTCATTTCTGTCTCCGGTGATAAGCGGAAAAGAGGCATGAGGAAGGGGCTTTACTAGCCCAACCCAAGACAGAAACTAAGAACCCACAACTGTCTTCTCTCCCTTCGACACCCCTGCACACTGAGACAAAGACATTTGTTTAAACTATGTATAGTGTGGTATTTTGTTACAGTAGAGACAGCACATTAATATAAGAGGATTTAAAATAAAATTTTAACAAATATTTGATCAAAAGAAAAGTAGAAAAAGAGGAACAGGAACAACAACCAAAAGAGGGAAAAAATAAGGAAGGATAATGGAGAAAAAAATAATAAAAGGTTAAACACAAACCCAATCACATCAATTAAATGTAAATAAATGAAATACCTTATGTAAAAAACAGAGGATGTCAGACTGAATTTAAGAAAGCAAGATCTAAATATATGCTATTTGCACATTAATCATAAAGACACAGCAAGATAGTCAGTAGAAGGATAGTGAAAGGCATTCGATGAAAGGATTAAGCATAAGAAAGGTGAATCAGCGTGTTAATAAATATTATTGTATATGTTATATTAGTATCAAATTATCTTTGTAAGTATTCATGTAACATAAATTTTTTATGATGAGCTGTACTATAAATAATAAAGGACATTTTACAATTCTAAAAGTCTCTATTAGGAGGACGAAACAATCATAAATGTGTATAATCTAATAACAGTTTCAAAATACACAGGGTGAAAGTCTAACAGAACTAAAAAGAGTAAAAAACAGACCCACAAATTAGGTAGAAATTGTAATAGCCCTCTCAAAATAATTAAAAGAATAACTAGGTGAAATTCATCAGTAGACTATAAAATAGCTAAACAACGACATCAACTGCTTTGATCCAATTGACATTTAGGGAAAAATATATGCTGCAAAATGCATGTACTTTAATGCTAGTAGATAGTCATTGAAGTACACTATATGCTGTCATAAAACAAATCTGAATAAATTGCTAAGGACTGAAATTTTACAAAGCATGTTCAGTGGGAAGTATATTTAATGCATTTCTGACTTATGATATTTTATTGGGTTTATTGGAATAAATGGCTCTACCATTCTGGGGTCTGGAAGGTGGTGGCACTCTTCCCAAGCTCCACTAGGCAGTGCCCCAGTGGAGACTCTTTGTCGAGGCTCCAATCCCATATCTCTCCTTGGCACTTCTGCAGTAGAATCTCTCTGCAGTGGCACTGAACCTGCAGCAGGCTTCTTCCTGGGCACCCAGCCTTTCCCATACATACTCTGAATTATAGGTGGAAACTTCCAAGCCTCCTTTACTTTTGCATTTTGAAAGCCTGAAGAAGTAACACCACATGAAAACCACCACGGTGTAGGGCTTGTGCCTTCCAGAGTAGCAGCCTGAACTGTATATGGGTCTCTCTGAGCCATGGCTGGAGCTCAAACATCAAGGGATGCAGGTAGCAGTGTGCAAGCTTGCACAGAGCAACAGGGTCCAGAGCCTGGTCCCTGACCTCATTCTTTGCTCCTAGACCTCTGGGCCTGTGATGGAAGGGGCTGCCTCAAAGATCTCTGAAATGCCTTCAAGACCTTTTCCCCACTGTCTTGGCTGTTAGCACTTGGCTCCCTTTTAGTCATATAAATCTTTCTAGCAAGTGCTTGCTTCCTACCCACTTCATTTCCTCCCCTTAGGACACTCTTGCCTGCTCTACCACATGGCCAAGTTGCAAAACTTCCAAACTTTCATTCTCTGCTTCCCTTTTAATTATAAGTTTCAACTTTAAGTCATTCCTTTGCTCTCATATCTCCTACAAGCAGCTATGCCACACCTTGGACACTTTGTTGCTTAGAAATTTCTTCTGCCAGATGCTCTAGTTTATAATTCATAAGCTAAAACTTCCACAAATCCCTAAGACATGGACACAATGCAGCTATTTGCTAGGGTGTAGCGTGGGTGACCTTCACTCCAGTTCTCAATAACTTCCTCATTTCCATCTGAGGCTTCATCAGCCTGGCCCTTGCTGTTCATATTTCTATCAGCATTTTTGTGATAATTACTTGACAAGTCTCTAAGAAGTTCCAAACTTTCCCCCATCTTCCTGTCTTCTGAGCCCTCCAAACTCTTCCTACTTCTGCCTGCTGCACGGTTCCAAAACCGCTTCCTCATTTTCAGGCATCTTCATAGCAACACTGCACTCTCAATACCAATTTTCTGTCTTCATCCATTTTGCATTGCTATAAAGAAAAACCTGAGACTATGTAGTTTATTAGCAAAAAGAGGTTTATGTAGCTTATGGTTCCACAGAATGTGCAAACATGGCACCCATGTCTGCTCAGCTTCTGATAAGGTCTCAGGAAGCTTACAATCATGATGGAAGGTGAAAAGGGAACAAGTATGTCACACAGCGTAAAAGAGCAAGAGAGAAGGGGGAGATCCCAGACAATTTTAAACAACCGTATCTTGCATGAACTCATCGATGAGAACTCTCTCATTACCATGAAGACAGCACCAAGCTATTCATGAGGAATCTACCCCCATGACCCAAACACCTTCCACAAAGCCCTACCTGCAACACTGGTGATCACATTTCAACATGAGTTTTGGAGCAGACAAAACGTTTAAACTATATCACATTCTTAACAAATTTTAAGAAATTAAAACCAGCTGTTTGTAAATAATTATAATTATACCCAAATGAACTGTACCTGAAACTATATCATTGATTTAAAATCTAAAATCAATCAATACATTCACCACATTATCAGAATAAGTAAAAAACAAAATACAAAAAGACTGTAACTATCAAAAAATCAAAAAAATATAAACATTGATCATTTTGGTGCCATTTGATTGAATTATTTGATACAATTCAATACTCATTGAGTTAAGAACTCTCAGCAAACTAGAAACAGAAGAGAATGTCCTCATTCTATAAAAGGCATCTGAGAAAAATCTACAGAGGACATCATACTTAATGATGAAACATTTAATGACTTCTTACTGGGATCAAGAACAGACGTTTACTATTACTCCTGCTATTCAACATTGCACTGTATAATCTAACTAGTACAATAGTGCAAAACATAGATTAAAGAAACAAATATTGAACAGATAGGAGTGAAATTATGTTTATTCACAGATGATATTGTTGTCTATATGGAAAATCCTTAGTAATCTAGGAAGCAACTATGGTAACTAATGTTTGAATTTAGCAAGGTTTCAGGACACAAAAATCATTAAACTAAAGTGAATTGCATTTCTATATTCTACCATTAAAATTGAAAACAACACTTAAAAGACTATTACACTTAAAACAACCTAAAAAATATTTCATAGTTCTTAGAAATAAATTCAACTGAAAGTGTGTAATACCTCCATACCAAAAACCACATAACATTGCTGAAAAACATTTTCAAAGACCTAAACAAACATAGAATTGCAGCATGTTCATGAATCAGAACAGTCAGTATTTCTAAGGTGTCAATTATTTCCCAAATCTATAAATTCAATGCAATCCCATAATCAAGGATAATCATTTTCTAGAAATTGTCAAACTGATACTATAATTTACATGAAAATTCAAAAGACATAGAATAGCCCAAATATTCTTGGGAAAAAAGAACAAAACTGATGGACTTTCATCGTCTCACTTCAAGTCTTAGCATAAAGCTTCAATAATAAAGATAGTGTGCTTTTGGCTTAATGACATCAAAGATATCAATGGAATAGAGTTCAGAAACAGACCAATTCTTATATGGTCAAATAATTTTCCACAAAATGACCAAAGTTATTTAATAGGGAAAAGGGAGTCTTTCTTTAAAAATGATGCTACAGCAACTCAATATGCACATGAAAAAAATAAAAATAAACCATGAACTCTTCTGTTAGTCTGTTCGTGTTACTATAAATGAATACCTGAGGCTGGGTAATTTATAAAGAAAATAGGTTTATTTGGCTCACAGGTCTACAGGCTGTATGATAAGGACAGTGCCAGCATCTGTTTCCGAGGAGGGCCTCAGGTTGCTTACCCTCATGATGGAAGGCAAAGGGGCAACAACATGTACAGAGATCACATGGTAAGAGAGGAGCAAGAGAGCAAGTATAGAGATGCCAGGCTCTTTTCAACAACCAGTTCTTGTGGGAATTAATAGAGTGAGAAGCCACTCACCCCCTTAAGGAAAGGCATTAATCTATTGATGAGCAATCTACGCCCACAACCCAAATACCTCTCATTAGGCCTCATTTCCAACATTGGGCCTCAAATTACAATCTGAGATATGAAGAGGACAAATATCCAACCTATAACAACTCTATACCATAAACAAACATTGTTTTGAGATGAACCATAAACCTAAATGTAAGTGTTGAAAGTATAAAGTCTCTAGAATAAAAAGATAGAACGTTATTTTTGTAGCCTGGAGTCAGGCAAACATTTCTAAATACAACACAGAAAGCAATAACCAAAGAAAACAAAAATTTATACACTAGATTCATCAAAATTTAAAGTATCTGATCATCAAAAATAATTAAGAAAAAGAATAGGTAAGCTTCATACTGGTAGAAAATGTTTGTGATACAATATTTTTGACAAAGGTTTTATTTTCATAACATGTAAATAACTCCTACAATTCAATAGCAAGAGGACAAACAACTCTATAAAAATGAGAAAAACTTGAACAGAAAACAGCCTCCCAAGGAAAAACATAGAAATGGTCACAAGCCCATGAATAAAGCATTCAACATAATTAGCTCTCAGAAAAATGCAAGTTAAAACCATCAGAAGATACCAGTACACACTTACTAAAAAAGCAAAAATACCCACAAGTCAATCACTGGGGGACATGGAGCAATCAGAACTCTCATACACTATACTGAAACTGTAAAATAGTACAACCACATTGAAAAACAGTTTGTTTCATATTAAGTCAAACGTACACCCACCCTATGATCCAGCATTTTCACACCTAGGTATTCTTCCAAAAAGAATGAAAACAAATGTCCACAAAAAAACTTGCTAAAGAATGTTCATAGTATATCTATTCATAATAGCAAAAAACTTGTAAGCAACCCAGATAGATGTCCATCAACAGGAGAATGAATAAATAAATTCTAGTATATTAATAAAAGGAGTCCTACTCAGCAATAAAAATAAATGTACTACCGATACATACAACAACACGGAGTTATGTCGAGCAAAAAAGTCAGGCATTAAAGAGTACACGTTCTATGTGAGTCTATTAGAAATTCTAAAACAAGCAAGACTATAGTGGAAAATTCATAAAAGTGTTGTCTTTTGAGTGCAGAGGTCATTGACTGAGAAAGAATTTTCTAGGTTGACAAAAATGTTCTATATCTTGATGAGTATTATGATCTGAATGTTGGTGTGCCCCACTCCCAAATTTATATGTTGAAATTTATTCCCCAATGCATGAGTATTAGGATGTTAGGGCTTTGGGAGGTAACTAGGCCGTGAGAGAAGAGCACTCATCAGTGGATTATGCTCTTATAAAAGAGGTTAAAGAGGGAGAGTCCTAGCCTCTTGGGTCCTTTCGGTCACATGAGAACACAGCAAGAGGTGCCATCTATGAAGCAGAGAGTGAGCTTTCACCAGACATCAGTTCCACTGGTGACTTGATCTTGGACTTCCCAGCCTCCAGAACTGCGAGAAATAAATTCCTATTATTTATAAATCACTCAATCTAAGGTATTTTGTTATAGCAACTTGAATGGACTAAGACAATGGGGATGGTGGTTACACTGGTGTATGTATCTGGGAAAACATTGAATGGCACATTTAAGATTTGTGTATTTTAATATATATAAATTTTAAATTAAAACTGAAAACAAAAGCAATATTGGAAATAAAAAACAGTTTCACAGAGAAAAAGATGTAAACACATGCCACAGACCTAAAAACAAAAACTGTCAATACAAGAAGGAATATAACAAAGAATTCTACATATAATTTAATAAAAATCCCTGTCTGAAAGTTAAGGTAAGGAATTGGATTTTGATACATAAGTTTTTAAAGATAAGTTTGAATATCATTTATGACAAAAGATTTCATACCATTTTTATAAGAGATATATGTGTCTTTTCATAGTGTATTGTATTGAAACAAATTCTAGGTATTCACAGATGTATAGTCATTGCACTAAGATATTCAAGAAAACAATTTATTACAATTATATCTTGCTAATTTGCCAGCAAAAATGACTAATTTTTCAATCTGGTGTTTCCCAAGGGAGGTCTAACTTGGCTGTAAATTTTTAAATTTTATTTTATTATTCTGTTGGCTGCTCCTGGACTTCAATGTGAAAGGTATTTGCTTGCAAACATATTAAAGTATGAAAAATATCCAGAGATAGTAGCCTAATATATTTTCACACATTTACCTATTATCTCAAGAAATAGCATCTGCTTCAATTATGCTAATAAAATGATTCTGTAACTCATAATGGATTCTGGTATGCTACTTTATGCTTATTAAAAATGAAAACATAGCAAATTATGTTAATTTCAAACAAATTTGCAACTAATGTCTCATTTATGAAAAGAGCAGCTAGCTACCTTGTTCACTGATACAGGCAGTATCTTTCTCACTTGCTCTCACCATTCTTCTAATGATTTCAGGGCTAAGGAAAATGATTAGAATACCACCCAGAAAATAGTCATAGGGATATTGTTACACATAGTACATCTTGAATGGTAAAATAACCAAAAATTTTCTACTTTATTAATAGAATTACCTACTTCTACATGACCAAACTTCTGCTTGACCTTGTTTTACATAGTTGTCTAATATACTATTTTCTTCACTTATTTCTCCCAGACATCAGCAAAGACATCTGCAAAGGCTTGAAGCCATTCTCCTTTGCCTTAGGAAATTGGTCAGAAATGATTCAATGTACCAGCCCTCCCTCATTGCTACAGTTATATACGGGTCTTTTCTGTGAGCCATGCCAAGCATAAATCCAAAACCACAGGTCTCACCATAGATTTTACATTACTTATGCTGACTTTCTAGTAGCCATTGGGAATACCATAAAGACTAATATGCCTAAGTGGGTTTAATCTCTCAAGAAAAGCTTCTCTGCATTTTCCTGCAACAAGGCCTCCAGGCTACTCTGAGTTTAATTTAGTTCTATTACCGATTCTCCAGCTCCACGGAGATTCCTGGCCAACCCCAATAAACAGATTTTCTCAGGTTGCCTCACACCCAAGCCCTGTAGTCTCTTTGCTCACAGTTACATAAAAATTGTGTTGTTGTATATAACCATCAATCACCGTGAGCAAAATAAATAAATTGGAGGAGCATTCTTGGGACTGGAAAAGAATAGTGAGCCTTAGGGAGAAGAGAATTGGTTGAGTCTATTACTGCCTCAGATTTCAACTAAAATCCATTACATCACCAGAGGTTCATTCCATTTTGGTGCCTGCCTACCTGTGCAAGATATTACTGCAAAGTAATATCTTTATAATTCTTTTTCTCACATTAAATTTCAGCCAAGTTGAACATCTTTGGCTTCTTCTAGAATATAGTGTACTTTCTTGAATCTGTGCCTTTGTTCTACTACTCTCTCTTACAACTGTTTCTCCCCACATACATCCACACACTTACATTTCCCTATTTTACTGAAACATTTCCTATCTATACCTCGATCTCACATTAGTTCCTTTTTCTTTTTTTATAATTTTCAATTTTTGTGGATACATAGTAGCTACATATATTTTATGAGGTACCTGAGATGGTTTGATATAGGTATATAATGCATAATATTCACATCATGGTAAATGGGGTATCCATCACCTCAAGCATTTATCCTTTCTTAGCATTATAAACCATTCAATTATACTCATTTAGTTATTTTATATATTTTTAATTTAACTTTTAAGTTGAGGGGTGTATATGCAATTTTGTTATACAGATAAACTTGTGTCATAGGGGTTTGCTGTACAGATTGTTTCATCACCCAGGTATTAAGCCTAATAGCCATTAGTTATTTTTCCTGATCCTCTCCCTCCTCCCACTCTTTACCCTTTGATTGGGTCCAGTGTCTGTTGTTCCCCTCTGTGTGTCCACGTGTTCTCATCATTTAGCTCCTACTTATAAGTGAGAACATGTAGTATTTTGGTTTCTGTTCCTGCGTTAGTTGGCTAAGGATAATGGCCTCCAACTCCATCCATGTTCCTACAAAGTACATGATCTTGTTCTTTTTTATGGCTGTATAGTATTCCATGGTGTATATATGTACCACATTTTCTTTATCCAGTCTACCATTGACAGGTATTTAGGTTGATTCCATATCTTTGCTATTATGAATCGTACTGTAATTAACACATGTGTGCATGTCTCTATGGCAGAATTGACTTATATTCCTTTAGGTATGTAACCAGTAATGGGATTGCTGGGTCAAATGACATTTCTGTTTTTAGGTCTTTGAGGAATCACCACACTGTTTTCCATAATGGTTTAACTAATTTACACTCCCACCAACAGTATTTAAGTGTTCCTTTTTCTCCACAACCTCACCAGTATCTGTTATATTTTTACTTTCAATAGCCATTCTGACTGGTGTAACATGGTATCTCATTGTGGTTTTCATTTACATTTCTCTAATAATCAGTGATGTTGAGCTTCATTTCATATGTCTGTTGGTCATATGTATGTCTTCTTTTGAAAAGTGTCTGTTCAGGTCCTTTGCCTGCTTTTTTAATGCGGTTTTTCTCTTGTAAATTTGTTTATGTTCCTTACAGATGCCAGATATTACACCTTTATCAAATGCATAGTTTGCAAAAATTTGCCCGCATTCTGTAGGTTGTCAGTCTATTCTGTTGATAGTTTCTTTTGCTGTGCAGAAGTTCTTTAGTTTAATTAGATCCCATTTGTCCATTTTTGCTTTTGTTGCAAATACTGCTGGTATCTTTTATCATGAAATTTTTGCCCATTTCTATGTCCGGAATAGTATTTCCTAAGTTGTCTTCTGGGGTTTTTATACTTTTGGATGTTACATTTAAGTCTCTAATCCATCATGAGTTAATTTTTGTATATGGTGGAGGAAGTTTTGTATAAACTGGAGGAAGGGGTCCAGTTTCGATCTTCTGCATATGGCTAGTCAGTTATCCCAGCACCATTTATTGAATAGGGAGTGCTTTCCCCTTGCTTGTTTTTGTCAGCTTTGTCAAAGATCAGATAGTTGTAGATGTGCAGCATTATTTCTGGGCTCTCTATTCTGTTCCATTGGTCTATATGTCTGTTTTTGTTCCAGTACTGTGCTGCCATGCTGTTTTGTTTACTGTAGCCCAGTAGTGTAGCTTGAAGCGGGGTAGTGTGATGTCTATAACTTTGTTCTTTTTGCTTAAGACTGCCTTGACTATTTAGGTTCTTTTTTGGTTCCATATGAATTTTAAAAGTTTTTTCTAGTTATTGGTAGTGTATTAGGAAGAGCATTGAATCTATAAATTGCTTTGGGCAGTGTGGCCATTTTAATGGTACTGATTCTTCCTATCCATAAGCATGGAATGTTTTTCCATTTGTTTGTGTCTTCTCTGATTTCTTTCAGTAGTGTTTTTCAGTTCTCCTTGTAGAGATATTTCACCTCCCTGGTTAGCTGCATTCCTAAGTGTTTCACTCTTTTGTGTGGTGATTGTGAATGGGATTGCATCTCTGATTTGGCTCTTGGCTGGACTGTTTTTGGTGTATAGGAATGCTAGTAATTTTTTTTGTGTGTTGATTTTGTATCCTGATACTTTTCTGAAGTTATTTATCAGCCTAAGGAGCTTTTGAGGGCAGACTAAAAAGTTTTCTAGATATATCTGCAAAACAGGGATAGTTTGACTCCTGCTTTTCCTATTTGAGTACCCTTTATTTCTTTCTCTTGTCTGATTGCTCTGGCCAGAACTTTCAGTACTATATTGAATAGGAGTAGTGACAGAGGGCATCCTTTTTTGTGTGCCAATTTTCAAGGGGGAATGCTTCCAGATTTTGTTCATTCAGTATGATGTTGGTTGTGAGTTTGTTACAGATGGCTCTTATCATTTTGAGGTGTGTTCCTTCAATGCCTAGTTTATTAAGAGTTTTTAACATGAAAGGGTGTTAAATTTTAACAAAAGCCTTTTCTGCATCGAGATAATCATGTGTTTTTTGTCTTTAGTTCTGTTTATGTGATGAATCTCATTTGTTGATTTGCACATGTTGAACCAATGTTACATCCCAGGGATAAAGCCTATGTGATCATGGAGGATAAGGTTTTTGATTTGCTGCTGGATTTGATTTGCCAGTATTTTATTGAGGATTTTTGTGTTGATGTTCATCAAGGGTATAGGCCTGAAGTTTTGTGGGGATTTCTTGCTGTGTCTCTGCCAAGTTTTGGTGTCAGGATGATGCTGGTCACATAGGAAGAGTTATAGAGGAGTCCTACTCCTCAATTTTTTGGAAAGTTTCAGCAGGAATGGTACCAGTTCCTCTTTGTCTATCTCATCCTGAGCTTTTTCTGTTTGGTTGGCTATATATTTGGTGAGCTGATTCAATTTTGAAGCTCATTATTGCTATGTTCAGGGATTCAATTTCTTCTTGGCTCAGGCTTGGGAGAGTGTATGTGTCCAGGAGTTTATTCATTTCTTCTAGATTTTCTAGTTTATGTGCATAAGGGTATTCATAATATTCTCTGATGATTATTTGTATTTCTTTTGGGTCAGTGGTAATATCTCCTTTGTAATTTCCAATAGTGTTTATTTGGTTTTTCTCTTTTTTCTTCTTTATTTCTCTATCTAGCAGTCTATTTTATTAATTTTCTCAAAAAACAAACTTCTGAATTTGTTGACCTTTTGAATGGTTTTTCATGTCTCAATCTCCTCAGTTCTACTTTTAGTTATTTCTTGTCTTCTGCTAGCTTTGGGATTTGTTTACACTTGGTTCTCTAGTTCTTTTAGTTGTGATGTTAGATTACCTTGAGATTTTTCCAAATTTTGTTTACTGTGGGCATGTAGTGCTACAAAAATCCTCTTAACACTGCTGTAGTTGCATCCCAGAGATTCTGGTATGTTGTATCTTCGTTCTTATTAGTTTCAGAGAACTTCTTGATTTTGTCTTAATTTCATTATTTCCCCAAAACTCATTTGGAGAAGATTATTCAATTTCCATTTAATTGTATGGTTTTAAGTGAATTTCTTAGTCCTGATTTTTAAGACTAAGAAATTTGATTGCCCTGTGGTTTGACAGACTGCTTGTTATAATTTCAGTTATTTTGTATTTGCTGAGGAGTGTTTTATATGTAGTTATGTGATTGACCTTAGAGTGTGTGCTATGTGGTATTTTGAAGAATGTATATTCTATTGTTTTAGGGCAGAGAGTTCTGTAGATGTCTATTATGCTCATTTGATCCAGTGTTGAGTTCAGGTCCTGAATATCTTTCTTAATTTACTGCCTTGATGATCTGTCTAATACTGTCAGTTGAGTGTTAAAGTCTCCCAGTACTTTTGTATGGGAGTCAAAGCTTTATAAATCCGGGGTGCTCCTGTGTTGAGTGCATATTTATTTAGGATAATTAGGTCTTCTTGTTGAATTGAACTCTTTACCATTATGAAATGCCCTTCTTTGTATTTTTTGATCTTTGTTTGTTTAAAGTCTGTCTTATCTGAAATTAGGATTGCAACTGTTTTCCATTTGGTTGACAGATTTTTCTCCCTCTATTTTGAACCTATAGGTATCATTGCATGTAAGACTGGTCTCTCGAAGACAGCATACTAATAGATCTTGGTTCTTTATCCAGCTTTCCACTCTGTGCCTTATAATTGGGGCATTTAGCCTAGTTGCATTTGAGGTTAGTATTGATATATCTGTATTTGATCCTGTAATCATGATGTTAGCTAGTTATTATGCAGAATTGTTGTGTGGTTGCTTTATAGTGTCACTGGTCTCTGTACTTAAGTGTGTTTTTGTAGTGGTTGGTAATGATCTTTCTTTTCTATATTTAGTGCTTCCTTCAAAAGCTTTTGTAAGGCAGGTCTGGTGGTAATGAATTCCTTCAGCATTTACTTGTCTGAAAAGGGATCTTATTTCTCCTTTGCTTATGGACCTTGGTCTGATTGGATATGAAATTCTCGGTTGTAATTTCTTTCTTTAAAGA
This sequence comes from Piliocolobus tephrosceles, assembly GCF_002776525.5. Classification (NCBI taxonomy): domain Eukaryota; kingdom Metazoa; phylum Chordata; class Mammalia; order Primates; family Cercopithecidae; genus Piliocolobus; species Piliocolobus tephrosceles. The sequence continues at coordinate 43,128,576 of NC_045442.1, read as the reverse complement.
ATGTTGAATATTGGCCCCCAGTATCTTCTGGCTTGCAGGGTTTCTGCTGAGAGATCTGCTATTGGTCTGATGGCCATCCCTTTGTAGGTAACCTGCCCTTTCTCTCTAGCTGCCTTATCATTTTTTCATTCATTTCGACCTTAGAGAATCTAAAGATTATGTGTATTGAGGATGATCTTCTTATGAAGTATCTTACTGGGGTTCTCTGAATTTCCTGAATTTGAATGTTGACCTCTCCAGCTAGGTTAGGGAAGTTCTCATGGATGATAAACTGAAAGATTTTGTTTCTTATGAAGTTTTTTTTTTCCCCCTATGTAAGTAGTTGTTTTCTACGTAAATAGTTGGTGTCTTTGTGGAGGGGATAATTGGTGGAGACTTCTGTCATCTTGCTCCAACTCTCCTCATTTACTTATTTTAAAATTTACAATCAATAATTGTTGACTGTATTCACCCTCTTGTGCTATCAAATACTAGAGGTTATAAGTTCTACCTAATATATATGTTTTTATCCATTAATTATGTCTGCTTTCCTCCACTACCTTTCCCAGTCTCTGGTAACCACCATTCTACTCTCCATCTCCATGAGTTCAATTATTTAATTTTAGCTCCCATGAATAAATAAGAACATGTGAAGTTTCTCTTTCTGTGCCTGGCTCATTTCACTTAACACAATGACCTACAGTTCTATCCACGTTGTGCAAATGTCAGGATCTCATTCTTTTTTATGGATGAATAGTACACCATTTTGTATATATATTTCACATTTTCTTTATCTGTTTGTCTGTTGGTGGACATTTAGGTTGCTTCCATATCTTGGCTACTGTGAATAGTGCTACAATAAACATGGGAGTGCAGATATCTCTTTAATGTACTGATTTTCTTACTTTTGAGTATACACCTAGCAGTGAAACTGCTGGATAATATGATAGATCTACTTTTAGTCTTTTGAGAAACCACCAAATTGTTTTCCACAGTGGTTGTACTAATTTACATTTCTACCAACAGTGTATGAAGATTTCTTTTTCTCTACATCCTCACCAGCATTTGTTATTTCCTGTCGTTTGGATATAAGCCATTTTAACTGGGGTGTTCTTGGTGCCTTTGTCAAAAATAAGGTCACTGTAGGGGTGTGGATTGCTTTCTGGTCCTCTATTCTCTTTCATTGTACTATGCATCTATTTTATGCCAGTACCATGCTTCTTTGGTTACTATAACTTTATAGTATAATTTGAAGTAAGATAATGGGATTCCTCCAGTTTTATTCTTTCTGCTCAAGAAAGTTTTAGCTATTCTAAATATTTTGTGGTTTTATATAAATCTTAAGATTGGGTTTTTTCATGTCGGTATAAAAATGTCATTGGCATTTTGATAGGGACTACATTGACTCTGTAGGTTGTTTCAGGCAGTATGGACATTTTAACAATATTGATTCTTCCAATCTGTGAACATTAAACATCTTTCCTTTTTGTGTGTCCACTTCCATTTCTGTAATCAATGTTTTACAGCTTTTATTGAAAGATCTTTCACTTCTTTGGTGAAGTTTATTTCTAGCTATTCTATTTTATTTGTACATATTGTAAACAGGGTTACTTTCTTGATTTCTTTTTCAGATTGTTCACTTTTGCCATATGAAAGTGTTGCTAATTTTCTATGTTGATTTTGTATCCTGCAACTTTACTGAATTTGCTTATCAGTTCTAATACTCTTTTTTTTGTAGAAAGAGTCTCACTCTGTTGCCCAGGCTGAAGTGTATGGCACGATCTCGGCTCATTGCAAGCTCCACCTCCTGGGTTCATGCCATTCTCCAGCCTCAGCCTCCCGAGTAGCTGGGACTACAGGTGTCCACCACCATGCCCAGATAATTTTTTGTATTTTTAGTAAAGACAGGGTTTCACTGTGTTAGCCAGGATGGTCTTGATCTCCTGACCTTGTGAGCTACCCACCTCTGCCTCCCAAAGTGCTGGGATTACAGGCATGAGCCACAGTGCCTGGCCACAGTGGGGTTTTTTTTTTTTTTTTTTTTTTTGAGTCTTTATGTTTTTCCAATTATAAGATTATATTATCTGCAAACAAGAATGCCTTTGACTTCTTTATTTCCAGATGGTTGCCCTTTATTTTTTCCCTTTGTCTGATTGCTCCAGCTAGGACTTCAAATACTATATTGAAGAGCAATGGTGAAAGTGGACATCCTTGTTATGTTCCAGATCTTAGATAAAAGGATTTCAGTTTTTCCCTATTCAGTAATACTGTTTGTCCGCCAAAGATGGCTTCTATTTAGTTGAGATACAGACCTTTTATATCAAGTTTTTTTAGGGGTTTTATCTTGTAGGAATATTGAACTTTATCAAATGTTTTTTCAGCCTCAATTGAAATGATTACATGATATTTATCCTTCATTCTGATGTGATATATCACATTGATTGATTTGCACATGTTGAACCATCATTGCATCCCAGGGATAAATCTCACTTGGTTATAATGAATGATATATACATATTTTTTCTTTTTGAGACAGGGTCTTACTCCGTTACCTAGGTTGGAGTGCAGGACACAATTACAACTCACTGAAGCTTCAACCTTTTGAGCACAAGTGATCTCCTTCCTCAGCAAAGGCACATAACACCATGCCCAGCTTTTTTTTTTTTTTTTTTTTTTAAGTAAAAGCAGGGTCTCAGTTTGTTGCCCAGGATGGTCTTGAACTCCTGGGCTCAAGCAATCTCTAGCCTTGGACTCCCAAAGTGGTAGGACTACAGTCATGAGTCACCTTGCCTGGCCAAATTATCTTTCTAATGGGTTGTTGAATTCAGTTTGCTAACATTTTCTTGAGTACTTCTGCGTCAATGTTCATTAAGCAAATTTGTCTGTAGCTGTTTGTTTGTTTTGTTTCATTTGTTTGTTGATGTGTCTTTGGTTCTGGTATCAGGGTAATACTGGCTTCATAGAATTAGTTTGGAAGTATTCCCTCCTCCTCTATTTATCAGAGGTTTGAGTAAGATTGCTGTTAGTTCTTCTTTAAATGTTTAGTAAAATTCAGCAGTGAAGCCATTAGGTCTGAGCTTTTCTTTGCTGGGAGACTTTTTGTTATGGCTTTAATCTAATTACTTGTTATTGGTCTGTTCAGGTTTTGGACATTTTCATGGTAAAATCTTGATAGGCTTTATATAGGAATTTATCCATTTTTTTTCTAGGTTTTCCAATTTATTGGCATATAGTTGCTCATAGCAGCCTCTAATAAAATTTCTGTAGTAACAGTTGTAGTGTCTCTTTTTTATCCCTGATTTTATTTATTTGAGACTTTCCTTGTTTTTTCCTAGTATACTAAAGGTTTGTTAGTTTTATTTATCTTTTCAAAAATCCAACTTTTGTTTTATTGATCTTTTGTACTGGTTTCTCCATTTCAATTTGATTTATTTCTGCTCTGATCTTGTGTTATTTCTTTTCTTCTACAAATTTTGGGTTTAGTTTGCTCTTGATTTTTTGGTTCTTTAAGATCCAACATTAAGTTGTTTATTTGACATTTTTCTACTTTTTCAATGTAGGTGCTTTAGCTATAAACTTCCCTCTTAGTGCTGCTTTCACTGTATCCATGGGTTTTGGTATGTTATATTTCACTGTCATTTATTTCAAGAGCATATTGTTTAACTTGAGCGTGTTTGTGTAGTTTCCCAAATTTCTCTTGTTATTAATTTATAGGTTTATTCCATTGTGTTCAGAGAATATACTTGAAATAATTTTAATTTTTTTTTAATTTTTAAGAAAATTTTGTGGCCCAACATATGGTCTCTCCTTGGAAATGACCCATGCAATGAAGAGAGGAATGTATATTCTTCAGCCGTCAGATGAAATGTTTTATAAATATCTATTAGGTCCATTTGCTCTATAGTGCTGATAAAGTCTAATGTTTCTTTGTTGATTTTCTATCTCAATGGTGTGGCCAGTGCTGAAAGTGGCCAGCTACTATTGTATTGGGGTATATCTGTCTCTTTAGCTCTAATAATAATTGTTTTATATATCTTTGCACTCCATTGTTGGCATATATATTTACAATTATAAAATCCCCTTGGTCAATTCACTCTTTTATCTTTACATAATGACTTTATTTTTTGCTTTTAGAGGTTTTGTCTGATATAAATATCACTACTCCTGCTCTTTTTCATTTTCCATTTGCATGGAATGTCTTTTTCCATTCCTTTATTTTTAGTCTTTGTGTGTCTTTGTAGGGGAAGTGTGTTTCTTGTATGGAACAGATCACTGGGTTCTGTTTTATTTTTTCTTTTTTTTCTTTTTTTAATCCATTCAGCCACTCTGTGTCTTTTGATTGGAAAGTTTAGTCCATTTACATTCAATGTTATTATTGATAAATAAGGACTCACTCCTGTCATTCTGCGATGCGTTTCCTGGTGATTTTGTGGTCTTATTTTGTTTCCTTCCTTCCTATATTTCTTTTAGTGAAAGTGATTTTCTCTGGTGGTGTCTTTTAATTTCTTGGGGTTTTTTTGTAGCTGTTGTATGCTTTTAGATTTGAGGTGATCATAAGACTTGCAATACTATCTTATAACCCATTATTTTCAACTGATGATGACTTAACGCTGATTACATACACAAACATGCAAAATGAAAACTAATAAATACTCTACACTTTAACTTTATCCCCTCACTTTTTAACTTTTTGTTGTTTCTGTTTATGTCTGGTCCTGTCTATATCTTGAAAAGTTGTAGTTATTATCTTTATTGGTTCATCTTTTAGTCTTTCTACTCAAAATATGAGTAGTTTACACACCACAATTACAATGTTATACTATTCTGTGTTTTTCTGTTTACTGCTACCAGTGAGTTTTTCACTTCAGATGATTTTTTATTGCTCATTAACATCCTTTTCTTTCAGACTGAAGAACTTCCTTTAGTATATCTTGTACAATAGGTCTGATGTTGATAAAAATCCCTCCATTTTTGTTTGTCTGGGAAAGTCTTTATTCCTCCTTCATGTTAGAAGAATATTTTTACTGGATATACTATTCTAGGGTGAACATTCTTCACCTTCAGCACTTGAAATATGTCATGCCATTCTCTCCTGGCCTGTAAGGTTTCCACTGAAAAGTCTGCTGCCAGACATATTGGCGCTCATTGTATGTCATTTGTTTCTTTTATCTTACTGCTTTTGGGATCCTTTCTTTATCCTTAAACTTTGAGATTTTGATTATTACATGTCACAAAGTAGTTTTATTTGGGTTAAAGCTGCTTTGGGGTTCCATAACCTTCTCTTGTACTTGAATATCAATACCTTTTTCTAGGTTTGAGAAGTTCTCTGTTATTATTCCTTTGAATACTGCTTCTACACCTGTCTCTTTCTCTTACCTCCTCTCTAAGACCAGTAACTCTTAGATTTGCTCTTTTGAGGCTATTTTTCAGACCTTATTCATGTGCTTCATTGTTTCTTTTGTTTGTTTGTTTGTCTCCTCTGTGTATTTTCAAATAGGCTGTCTTCAAGCTCACTATTTCTTTCTTCTGCTTGATCAATTTTGCTATTAAAGGACTCTGATGCACTTATCGATAGTGAAATTGCATTTTTCCACTCCAGAATTTCTGCTTGGTTCTTCCAAATTATTATAATCTCTTTGTTAAATTTAGCTAATAGGATTATAAATTCCTTCTCTGTGTTATCTTGAATTTTGTAGTGTTTCCTCAATATAGTTATTTTGAATTCTCTGTCTAAAACATCACCTGTCTCTGTCTCTCCAGAACTGGTACCCCCTAAATAAGGTACCATAGCTGGTTACATAAACATATACCATAGCTGGTACCTTATTTAGTTTATTTGATGAGGTCATGTTTTCCTGGGTGGTCTTGATGCTTGTGGATGTTTGCCAGTGTCTGGGCATTGAAGAGTTAAGTATTTATTGTAGTCTTCACAGTTAGGCCTTTTTGTACCTGTCCTTGGAAAGACTTTCCAAATATTCAGAGGGACTTGGGTATTTTAATCTAAGTTTTGGTATCTGCAGTCATATCTGTATTGTAGGGTACACCAAGCTCAGTAATGCTGTGGCTCCTGCAGACTTGTAGAGTTACCACCTTGGTGGTCTTAAACAACTTCCAGAATAATTCTCTGAATTACTAGGCAGAGAATCTTGTTCTCTTCCCTTACTGTTCTCCAAACAAATCGAGCATCTCTTTCTCTCTCTCTCTCTCTCTCTCTGTGTGTGTGTGTGTTTGTGTGTGTGTGTGTGTGTGTGTGTGTTGAGCTGTCTAGAGCTGGGAGAGGGATGACACAAGCACCTCTGTGATTACTGTGACTGGGACTAGGTCTGACTTGAAGCTAGCACAGTACTGGGTGTCACCACTGCCTGGCTATTGCTTATGTTCATTCCAGTTCCTAGGGCTCTACAATTAGCATGTGACAAAGCCAGCCAGGCTTATGTCCTTCTCTTCAGGGCAGTGAGTTGCCCTGATTCTAGGTGGTTCCAGAAATGCCATCCAGGAACCAGGGCCTGGAGTCAGAAACCTTAGTAATCTATCTAGTGCTCTATTCTACTGCATCCCAGCTGGCACCCAAGTCACTGGACAAAGGCTTTCCAAATATTCCCCCCACTTCAAGGAGGAAAGGAGTCTCTGCCAATAGCCATCACTGCCCCAGGGCCATGGCAAATATTGCCTGGCTAGCCGACGTTCACTCAATGTCCAAGAGTTCTTTAGTCAGCTTATGGTGAGTGCTGCCAGACCTGGGGCTCTCCCTTCATGGAAGTAGGCTCCTCTTTAGCCCAAGGCAGATCCAGAAATGCCATCCAAGACTCAAGTCCTGGAACAGGGGACCCCAAGAGCCTGCTTGGTGCTCTACCCCACTGTGGCCAATCTGGTACCTAAGCTGCAAAACAAATTCCCCTTTGCTCTTCCCTCTCCTTTCCTCAAGCAGAAGTCTCTCTATGTAGCCACCACTGCTGGGAATATGCTGGGTCACACCTGAAGCTAGCACATCTCTGAGTCTCACCTAAGGCCCATGGTGAGTACTGCCTGGGTATCACTGCTGGTTATTCAGGGCTCAAGGAACTCTTTAGTCAGCAGGTGATGGATTCTTCCATGTCTGGGTCCTTCCCTTCAAGGCAGGATGTTCCCTTCTGGCCCAGGGTATGTCTAGAAATGTCATCCAGGAGCTGGGTCCTGAAGTGGAGGCTTCATGACTCTTCTCAGTACCCTATCCTATTATGGCTGAGCTGGTATCTAAGTTGCAAGGCAAAGTCCTCCTTAGTCTTCCCTCTCATCTCTTCAAGTGGCGAGGTATCTGTACCAGAGCTGTGAGCTGTGCTGCCTGGGGCTATGGGAGGGCTGGAGCAAACACTCCCTTGACCACTCCAGATGGTTTCTCACTAGGTCATATGTCCCTCAAGTCCACTAGCTCAGAGCCCAGCACGGCACCAGAACTTGCCCAAAAATGTCAGTTCTTGTGGCCTAGATTGCCTTACAAGTTGATTTAGGACCCCAGAGCCCTTAAGCCTATAGTGAAGGGGCTTGCCAGAACTCAGGTTCCAACCACTGGGATAGGCAATTCCCCTCTGGCTAGAGCTGTTCTAAATGCTCCCTCAGTGGGTGCCAGCTGAATTCTGCCAAGTGTTGCTTTCTGCTGTGACAAGGCAGCACTGATTTTCAAGGCACAGATCCACAGATCCCATAGTCTCCCTCCCTGAAGCACACAGATTCTTTCTCCACACCATGTGGCTGCTGCTGGGAGCTGAGGGGGTGGGGGGTGGTATTAGCCATTTAAGACTGTCTTTCCTACCCTCTTCAGTACCTCTTTCAGTGATATGAAGTTAAAATCAGGTACTATGATCACTCATCTGATTTTTGGTTCTTATGAAGCTGTTTCTTGTGTGGATAGTTGTTCAATTTGGTGTTCCAGCAGGAAGGATAATTAATGAAGGCTTCTAATCAACCATCTTGTTCCTTCTCCTGTCTCATTGCAATTTTTCAAATAATTATTCCTTAATGTTCCCAGATTCTCCTTAAGTGACATTTCTAGGGGCTCCCATAGTCCCTCTACTCCTCCAAAAATTAATAAATAAATGAAGCCCTGGGAGGAAAAAAAAGAGACAATACAAAATATTATATATATATATATATATATATATATATATATATATATATAGTAAACATGAAATAGAACCATTATAATCTAAAGTCAGCTTATAATATTATAAAAACAGGATGAATCCATGCTAACAAAGTTAGGTCTGTTCTACATGGTTTAAAAATTGAGAGATATCAAATAAAAACACAGATTTCTGGCTTCTCTTTAAAAATATTTCTGGCAATACCATGCCTACGTTTTAACATGCCAAAAATTATCTGGGGCTGGGGAGCAGCTAATCCCTTTGAGAGAGTCTGTGGGCTCCGGTTCACCACTCCTGGTCACTGCCTGCAACACTTACATGTGTTGCCTGCTACACCTCTGTCAGCATGTGAATTTATAGCCTTGTATAGACGAAGGTTGAAATTTTAATCTCTATGTTTATGTTGATAATATGAGGTCAAAGATGAAACAAAAAGGAAGAAGGATTTGTGTTCTGAGATTTTTTAAAGCAGAAGAAAAAGAAGAATATAAGAAAGAATAGATATCCAGTTTTTCTGTTTCAGTAGCTTTAGTTAAGAGTAGTTTGCAAATGGCTTTGTCATGATCAGATAGGAAAAGAATGTGAAATGGTTAATAACATGCATTAAATTAAAACTCTTTGTTTATCTAGGTAGCCTGGTACCTGACTGCAGACGGTAACTGAATAACAATGTCGTAGAACTAAATTTCCAATGCAAAGACATCATTCAAAGATGTGCTTCAGGTGCTACAGTTTGATGCTCTACACTACCCTGTCAACAAAATGGGTGGTTCATTTATGCTCAGGCAAATAGAAACACATGAGCCCTGTGTGGAAATCCAAAAGGAATGGTCCATAAGAAAGCAATTCCTGTATTTGATCATAGACTGTTGTCCCTTTCAAAGCCAGTGTATTCTTTAGCGTACGATCTCATCTCTGGAGACTAGTAAAAATACATCATTTCTAGTAAATGCAAATTTTTACTTTAGTGTTATAAGAAAATGGGGACACTTTAGACCATAAAAAGGGACATTTTAGACCATTTTATGCTTTGGGGAAAAAGACTTTTAAACATGACATGTCATCCAAAAAAATAAATAGCTTCATAAAACTGCCCTAGGGAACATGAAAAAGTTGTAAGAACAAAATCTTCTGAGACATTAAATGACCCACAAAATGCAGTTATTGACTATAATATTTTGTTCTTCATAATACTTATAGAACCTCTAAAATATCCCTTTTAATATAGGTGAACAAAGCTACTAACACATCATATTAGCTTCCTAATGCCACTGTAACAAATTACCAGAAACTTCATGGCTTAAAACAACACACATTTATTATCTTACAACTCTGGAGGTCAGAAGTCCTAAAATTGCGGTGTTTTCAAGGCTGTGTTCCTTCTGGACACCCCAGAAGAAAATCCATTATCTTCTTCCACCCAGCTGCTAGGGGCCATTTACATGCCTTAGCTCATGGCCTCTTCTTCCACCTTCAAAGCCAGCACCGTAGCATCTTCAAATCTCTCTCAGACTCTGACCCTCCCCTATCTATCCCTCTTATAGTGTCTTGTGGTTACGTTGGGCACCCCTAAAGATTATCCCAGATAACATCTCATCTCAAAGTTTTAAATTTAATTTCATCTGAAAAGTCCCTTTGTCATTGAAGGTAACATATTCACAGCTTCTGGGGGTTAGGAAATTGATATCTTTGGACAGCCATTACTCTGCTTACAAGGCACATTGGTCTTGATTGGACTTGGAATATAAACCATGACAGCAAGGAATGTAATGAGAGTAAACAAAGTGCATTTAGGTAACTCTCAAAGTTGTTTCGGACAAAACTCAATCGCGTAAAAACAGAACGTTCTATTTTGCTGCAATATTTTTAACTTTAATCTACTAATGTATATTTGAAATGACTGTTTTTAGAAATATCTTTCTTTGAATGTTGCAGATGTGAATGAGATGAAATGAAAAGAAGGAATACACACTTATTGATCATTGTACTAAGGTCATTGAACAACATAATCTCATCAAATAGTTAAGTATTTTAAATAATATAAAACACATGGAAGCTTTCCCCAAGAAGAGACAGTGATCTTATTTAATATGCTGTGCAGCTAAATGAAACCCTGATGAGAGAAAGGGGCCTTCAGATATAATAAAGATTGCATAGTGTGTGTGTGTGTGTGTGTGTGTGTGTGTGTGTGTGTACGCATGCATAGTAACATAACATTCAGTAAGCACACACTATGTTCCAGGAACTTTTCTTAGCACTCTGTGCGTATTACTTGTTTAACCCTCACAATAACCCAATGGAGCAATTCCTACAATTATCCTTTTACAGATTATTAAACTGAGGCACAAAGAAATGACCTACCCCAAATTTCAAACCTAGTAAGCAATGAAGCTTGGATTTAAACCCAGGTGTTCTGCCTTCAGAACTAAAAGTTAGAAAAGCCTAAAAGTTTCTTTTATCCATTTTAAGGAAATAAATTTTCAGAAGGAAAGAAACTAGAAGAAAAGTAGAACTGTGGAAGTTCTCTCTGCAGATCAACAAGGTATATAGACTTTTACTAATTTTCTTCATATGAACCCACAAACCCAGAAGCAATCATTATTATCTAGATTTGGAACTCTTCTACTTTGAAATTGATAGAGTTGGCCATGCACAGATTAATAATAATAATAATAATAATAATAATAATAATAATAATATTTTCTACATTTGCTGTTGAAACACAGATAAATGAAGAATGATCCTGGAAAAAAACTTTACAGACACACACACACACACACAGAGCACAGAGTCCACAAGGTCACCATCTTATTGAACTACATAGCATGTTAAATACAATTACTACCTTTCTTGGGCAAAGGCTCCATTTCTCCATATTATTTAAAATGCCTAAGTATGTGATGAGATTATGTTGGTCAAACAGCACAGGACAATATTCAGGAAGTGTTTATTCATTTTAAAAATTTTATCTCATTCACATATGGAAGGTTCAAAGAAAGATGTTTCTGAGAACAGTTATTAAACATTTAAAAAGTAAGAGTAAAACAAAACTATTTATGTCTGAGAAAAAAAATGTTGTCCATGAAATGCTTCCCACTAAAACCATTTGTTTCGTGTTCTCCCACTTATCTCAAGGATCCCATGACCAAGACACCTCATGCCTTCCAGAAGCTGAAGGTGAAAGCTCACTAAGATTAAACGACTGGGAAATGTTAAATGAAAAAGTATCAGGGCTGAGACAAAGCTCCTTGGCCTCAGCATGTTTGTCAGAGTGCCCAACTGATATAGTTTCCCTCTGTGCCCCCACCCAACTCTCATCTTGAATTATAATCCTTATAATCTCCACATGTCAAGGGAGGGATCTGGTAGGAGGTGATTGGATCATGGCGGACATTTCCCTCATGCTGTTCTCACGATAGTGAGTGAGTTGTCGTGAGTTTTGATGGTTTCATGTGTTTGACAGTTACTCCTTCACACACTCTCTCTCCTGTCACCTTATGAAGAAGGTGCCTGCTTCCCCTTCACATTCCATCATGATTCTAAGTTTCCTGAGGCGCCCCCAGCCATGTGGAACTGTGAGTCAATTGAACTTCTTTCCTTTACAAATTACCCGGTCTCAAGCATTTCTTTATAATAGTGTATAGGCCGGGCACAGTGGCTCACGCATGTAATCCCAGCACTTTGGGAGGCCGAGGCAATCGGATCACGAGGTCAGGAGATGGAGACCATCCTGGCTAACACGGTGAAGCTCCGTCTCTACTAAAAATCAAAAAAATTAGCCAGGTGTGGTGGCGGGCACCTGTAGTCCCAGCTACTCTGGAGGCTGAGGCAGGAGAATGGTGTGAACCCAGAGGCGGAGCTTACAGTGAGCTGAGATGGCGCCACTGCACTCCAGCCTGGGTGACAGAGCGAGACTCTGTCTCAAAAAACAATAGTGTGTAAACGGACTAATAAACCATCTACCACTTTCCACACAAACTTTCCTACCTGTACTTTGTATCCAAACCTTTGTCTTTTTAATCTCCTGAAATAATAAGGAATTGTTGTTTCCAATAGAGTGGCTTCTTCAGAAAACTTTTATGGTTAAAATTGATATTCTATGGTTGGTTATTGATAGCCCCATACCTTTCTGTCTAAGACAAAGGATGAACACATGCATGCACATCCATATGTATCTGCCCAATGAGTTCACCTTGTCTATTGCCTAGACAGAGCCCATTTATCAAGACAGGGGAATTGCAATGGAAAAAGAGTAATTCACACAGAGCAGCCTGTGTGGGAGATTGGGAGTTTTATTGTTACTCAAATCAGTCTCCCTGAGCATGCAGGGATCAGAGTTTTTAAAGATAATTTGGTGGGTAGGGGCTTGGGAAGTGGGGAGTACTGATTGGTCAGGTTGGAGATGGAGTCATTGTGGGTCGAACTTAGGCTTTCTTAATGTCTACTGTTCCTGGGTGCAATGGCAGAACTGCTTGAGCCAAATTACCGGTCTAGGTGGTGTCAGCTGATCCATCAAGTGTAAGGTCTGCAAAATCTCTCAAGCACTGATTTTAGGTGTTACAATAGTGATGTTATCCCCAGGAGCAATTTGGGAATGTTCAGACTCTTGGAGCCAGAGGCTGCATGACCCCTAAATTGTACTTTCTACTCTTGTAGCTAATTTGTTAGTCCTGCAAAGGCAGACTGGACCCCAGGCAAGAAGGTGGTCTTTTGGGGAAAGGGCTGTTATCAATTTTGTTCAGAGTCAACCAATGAACTGAATTCCTTCCCCAAATTAATTCAGCCTACACTCAGGAATAAACAAGGACAGCTTAAGGGTTAGAAGCAAGATGGAGTCGGTTAGGTCTGATCTCTCTCACTGTCATAATTTCCTCAGTTATAATTTTGCAAAGGTGGTTTCACATACACAAACACATACACACACACTGTAAAGAAGAAACAATACAGAAAGAAAAGCTCACCTTAACAGGCCCAAATTTCAGTAACATAAAACTCATATTATCTAACAGAATAAATATAAAAATTCATGTAACATTTCTTACATTATAGGGCAACATTTGAAACTGGAAGATGTTTTAGAGACTATCTTGACTACCCCTTGCATTTTCTTATTGAGGAAATTGAAGTTCAGAGAGGAAAAAGTTTTCAAAAGAGTCGGGATAATGTTGGCCTGTGTCAGCACTAACATCTGACTAAACAAGTCAGATCACTGACACTGGCCCATGCTCACACCTTAATAATAATGACAATTTAATGCCAATAAGACTAATTACTAATAAATTTGAGTATTTTCTATGTGCTAGGCACTTCACATGCATTAGCTCATTTATATTTTCCAAATCTCTTGTGAGTTAGATTTTATTAGCATACCTACTTTACAGGTGAAGAAACTGCAGCGCAGACAGTTCTAAGGCTACATGTTTAGTTGATGGCAAAGCTGAGTTTAGAAGCCAAATTGACCATAAAATCTTGCTTCTTAACGACTATGCAGTATATAAACACCCATTTCATGTATAAACATGAAAAGATGCTCATGCCTACACAACACACCCACAAACACATACACACACTTACAGAAATCACTAAAAATATGAAACTCTTGGTTACTTTTTTTCTAATTTTTAGTAAAGTGTTATTTTAATTTAGTTCCCTCAGGACATTTTTATGACCTTTTAATTCTAGTCTCCTTATACTTTTACCTAAATCTAAGAAAGAATACCCTTTCACTGGCTGGAACCACTATGTTTTTAATTAGCATAGGTGGCAAACCAGATTACAAGGCTAGTTAGCAACAACAGCTACATTATCTTTACATTAGTGCACTTTCGTTGCAGTTTAGCTCTTTTAAAATCTCAGAACTGCTGTATCAGTTAACATTTTGTGTCTAAGAAGTCATGACAGCTATAAAATCCATCTCACTAGATTAAAATTTTGAAAGTTTTGTAATTGATACATTACTGTAAATAGAAAAATCAAATGCTTTAGGGGTAGATCCTGAATGACAAGAAAATTTTCTAGAAAGCACAATTTCTGCTCCTGAAGAAAAATGTATATCTTACTTTTTTTCTATGTTTATGTCTTCTAAGTCATGTTTGTTAGGATAGAAAGGAAACTTACTATGAGACAGAGGCTTTGTATAATCATTTCTTTTCATTCTTCCAACAGTATTACCAGGTAACTCTTATTACCCACATTTGCCAGGTAATTTGTAGGAAACAGAGGCTCAGAGAGAATAAGTAATTTGCCAACTTAGTAAATGGTGAATCAGATTTGAATCCAGATTTTCTCTGACCTAAACGCTCATTTCACTCTAACACACTACAGCCAGGAGAGAACCCACTTCAGTATGAGTGTTATAGTTCATGTCTGTTCAAAGTAGAGTGCACATTAGTGACTGTAGCTTTCATTGCATCTGTATAAATCCCATTCCCCAATATCAGTCTCCAAAGAAATATTTGAACTCCAGAAAGCTTAATAAGTGGTAGAGGTCAGGAGGAGGTGCAGGAGGTCATGAGTAGAATGCCAAAAAGCCTTTAATCTAAGGCAGTTTCACATATAAGCTTCAGACAAAACTAAAAGCATCTTTCATCTTAAAGGCACTTACAAAAGGTCATTTTAAAGATCATTTCAGTTGTCAGTTTCCTGTTTGTGAGGTCCTCAGAAATAAGAATTCATCAGTGGTGACCATGACAACAAACCTGCTTCCCACCAAAGCCTCCCCACACCTCTGCTCAGCGACTGTTAGAAAGAGTAGAAAGGAGATATAGACTTACCATGTTTCTGAATATCAGTCTTTCAGACTAGCTTTAGTTTGAAATTTTAAGGACTATATGAATTTCTTATTATAGACTTTTTAAGTAAATCATTGTTGAGGCTTAACAGGCACAAATTACTCACATACTTATGACAAAGGAATTCCAAGTAACAAATCATTTTTAAGTCACCATAAAGCTAAGTGTATTCAAAACTACATTTGCCTAAAGAAAACAATTTAATTCGAGTGAGGTATTTTGACATGGAGATTTTTGTCCTTGGGATATGTACATCTGTAGTTACGAATATTTAAATAAGCTTCCATGACCATTATGTCCATCTCCTAAAACCATGAAAAGCACACTCATGAAGGGAAACATGCCTTGTTCACAGTAGAAAGTATAGGAGAAACTGCTTGTTCCTCCTTGATTACAATTATTTGCCTGAGCCTTCTTAGCTATCTATATCTATGTCCTCAGCCTCTGCCTACCAGCTCAATTTGGAATGAGATCACCAAAAGGTTCATCTTCACTTTGAAGTAGAGCCCATACCAACTGCCATATGAGGCCCCAGGCCCACATGTCCACATTTCTCCTAAGCACCATCCTTCAACTCTGGGCTCTTTTTAATCTCTTGAAGAGCAATTTAAAAAATACATATTAGCTGTTGAAATATATATTTGTCATAACAATTCTATTTTACAGATTTATCCTAAGAAAATATTCAGTGATGACTATATTCAAAGATGTAATTACAAGGTTGTTCCTCTGTGGGTTATTTTTAATTTCCAATGGAAAGTGATGGTTTAATCATTCAAAATGAGTTTGTAGATGTCCATGGCATAATGTCATTGAAAACCATGATTTAAAAAAGAGTATACTTGATCCCATCTTTGTGAATGAACACATAGATATACACATACACACACAGGCATACACATACATATTAACAAGGTACATTATGAGAATATAGATGTATTCCATATTTTTCTTTCTTCCTATGTAGTTTTTATTGTTTTCTATAATAAACTTTTATAATAAACAATGATTTATTTTTAATGTTTTCAGTTCTGTATAAAAGATGAAAGAAAGAGCATAGAGACAAGAATAAAAATGAGATGAATGAAACATTTCACCTCCTCCAGGCCATTCTCAAATGCCACCTAACTGATGCCCTCTGTTTACAATTACAACCTCAACCCTTGACAAGTCTACTCCCTACTTTATTTATCTCCATAGCACTTTCTGCCATCTATTATATCATATATTTTAATTGTTTACTTTGTTTTTGTCTGTTCTCATAGAATGTCAGCTCCTTGGGGGCAAGAACTTGCTTCCAGAGAAGTGACTATCCCTACACGTTTGATGCAAAAGAAAGAAAGAGAGAGAGAAAAAAAATGAGAGAAAGAAAGAAAGTGAGAAAGAGAGGAAGGAAGGAAGGAAGGAGGGAAGGAAGGAAGGAAGGAAGGAAGGAAGGAAGGAAGGAAGGAAGGATCTGTTGACTGTATGACTATAAAGGAATAGCTCAGGCCAGTACCAAGTGTCAAGAATGTTAGACTCTCTAATGATCAAGGCTTATAAAAATGTTTAGAACAACAAAAAAGAAGGAATAAGGAGAATTAAACTATATTCTGAGCAAGAAGATGAAAACGTGAGAGATGACTGATTAAAACAGTACTGGGTTAGATATGAAAAAAATAATACTTCTCTCCCTTGCTACTTTACTTTTCTCTGCTTTAAAGCATGACAGTCTGTGCAAAAAGCCTGAACTAATGTTGCTAAGGACACTGAAGTCTAAGGTAAGTGAGAAGGATATAAAAGACCTCTTGTTGCTTTACGTGGGATACAGCCTAGGTGACACTATCACGGCTTCTAGGAGGACTTTCATCTGCTGTAGACACCTACAACACGCTATGCTGTCTTGGTGTAAAATCACAATTTATTGTAATTAATTACCACTCAGAAGGTCAAACTTTTGAGCATAAGCATTATATTCTGTTCATTATTGATGTCTCAGTGCCTATCCTAGCACAAACTCCTCAGTAAATACATGTTTTATTAATTAACTACAAATCAGGGTACTGAGAAAACTTGTAAATTAAATTATTGATCCATGCTAACAAAACCTTTTTTTCTCTCTTCCTTTTTTTTTTTTTTTTTTGAGATGGAGTCTCGCTCTGTCGCCCAGGCTGGAGTGCAGTGGTGCAATCTCGGCTCACTGCCAGCTCCGCCTCCCGGGTTCACACCATTCTCGCCTCCTGGGTTCACGCCATTCTCCTACCTCAGCCTCCAGAGCTGCTGGGACTACAGGCACCCGCCACCACGTCCGACTAATTTTTTTGTATTTTTTAGTAGAGACAGTTTCACCGTGTTTGCCAGGATGGTCTCGATCTCCTGACCTTGTGATCTGCCCGCCTCGGCCTCCCAAAGTGCTGGGATTACAGGCATGAGCCACCATGCCTGACTGTGCTAACAAAACTTTAAAAATCACATAGAATTAGACAAGTAACAAAAGATAGAGTAGACAATTGTCTGATTTTACAAACGTAGAACAAATATTTAGCAAATCATTCGCTGATATTTTGTTGTTGATCTCAGGCCAAATTCTATACTGAATAATTAAACAGAGACTTTGTAAGTCCTTCAGAAAATAAGCTGTGCTCAATAGGTACTGTCACAGGTTCACTCAGGAATATTTTTGCCCCGTCAGCCAGATTTTCTTCTTGACTAGGGTTAGTAGATATTTTACAGAACAACCAGAAACTTTTGATTTCTGTAAAAGCGTTAAACAACAGCTCACATAATATCTACGTTTACAGTGTCTTGTACATAACAGATGCTTGATAAAAGTAAATTGGGCAAGTGCTTGTAAAGATTATTAATGGAATCTCTTCCACTCAACATTTTTCATGATGTTTTTTCTTTCTTTTATTGATCCATGCTTTTCCTCTATTCTGGAGTATTTATTTTTTCTCACCTTCCAGATCTGCCAATCTTTTCTTGAAAAAGTTATCCCAGGTGTCTCATATATATAACTCTACTTAATTACAGGATTTAAGAATTTATTTATATAAACTATTGGAAAACATGGAAGCCTGATTTCACCTATCCGTTTTGCTTTGGGAAGACAGACGGGTCAAGAGAAAATGATGAAACAGATGCTAGAGGTCACTGATGGATCTGAATTTTCTTGCATTTTCTCTTACGTTCCTTCAGGCTCAAACTTCACTTGCTTTCCCATCGCCCTTTTGCTATCCTGGTACATGCATAAAAGGAATATCAATGTGATAAATGTATTATTCTAAGATGTTGAGGGTTGAATGCTCTATCACTATGGCATCATTATATTAAAGAAGGTAGCGGATAATTTTTTATTTATATGTGGTAACTGCCATATAAAGGCAGTAGACATCAAGGTGCAGTCACACAAACTTGAATTTACTTCCTCCAAATCTCTGACACATACGGATGCTCTGGGAACAGGTCTGCATGCACACACATGCACACATACACACACATACAGCTTTCACATTCACAAAGTGATACAGAAAACCTTGCATGAATTTTCTCTCTCTTGGATATGCATGCTCAAGTAGAAAAGCACTTGACTGGGAGTTAAGAGGCCTGGATTCTTATCTTGTCTCTACCACTAGCAAACTGTATAGTTATGAATCATTTTCCTCCCTGGACTTTAGTTTTTTCATAAAATAAAAGAGATTTGGTAGAGGAAATTAAGTGTTTACAAAGTTGTTGGAAGGGCTGAAGGAACAAACTCCTGGCCGGTGTCTCACAATGTCTCTAAAACAACACAGAACTGGCCCCCTAAGGAAAGTTCTACCCCTGAGGCCACCGTGGCTGGCCTAGGTCTGGAGCTATTCATTCACTGAGAAGCAGCCTATGAACACTGCCAAGCTGGCAAATGGACACCCAAATCAGCAATCCAGAGATTAGCGTCAGGTTAAGAAATGGCCACTACACCCACTAATTATTGGCATCTAAAAGACTGAAAAATGAACACTAAAATCTGATGTTCACTAAAATCACGTCCTTGCTGGCTAGCACTGACAATCAGGACAACAGGCAAGAGGCTTCTTCCTCTATTTTTCCTTTAAATCCCATACAAGTGCATCTCATCAGTAAAATTTGTGTCACATTCAGATCCTTAGTTGCATGGAAATCTTGATAATATAGTTTTTAGCACTTTCTAGCCTCTGTGATACCAATGAGAACATAGAACAGTTTAAGACTGAATGCTAAATGCTGAAAAATAATGTCCAGAAGTAATATGTTGTGAAAATAGAACAAGCTGCTTCAGGAGCTTGAGTTCCCATCAGTGGAGACGGACAAAGCAGAAACCAGATTTTGTCAGAAATGTTGTAAATGAGACTGATTTTGAATAGTAATTTGCAGTTCTTGTTGCATATTTCAATCCTCTGACACTATTCCTAAAGATTCTTGTTCAGTGGGCCTGTGGTAGGTAGGCCCCAGGAATCTGTTATAGTCAATAAAATAATTTAACATTTTAAAGGAAGTTTGGGTATAGAGGAAGGACATAGAGTTTGAAGTTGAAGGCAAGACTCAATGAACAAGTAGCAATGGGACCTTGAGAACAACCTGAAATTTTCTGAGGCTTAATTTCATCTAAGCCTTGCTTGCCTTGCAGAATAGTTGAACATGTTATATTTATAAGGGGATATAAAATGCTTTGTATATTATAGGTTAAGTATCCTTATCCAAAAATATAAAATCTAAAATGTTCCAAAATCCAGAACATTTTGGGTGCTAACATGATGTCATAAGAGGAAGATTCCACACCTGACCTCATGTGGTGAATTGCAGTCAAAATGTAGACAAAACTTTGTTTCATGCACAAAGTTATTTAAAATACTGTATGAAATTCTCTTCGGGCTATGTGTATAAGGTGTATATGAAATATAAATGAACTTTGTGGTTAGGCTTGGGTTCCATTCCCAAGATACCTCATTACGTATATGTAACTATTCCAAAATCTAAAAGAATCTGAAATCTAAAACGCTTCTGGTTCCAATCATTTCAGAGAAGGGATACTCAGCCTCTATACTCTATAAACAATCATATTGCCCATTAATTTTTTCTCCAAGAAAATATGTATTTCTGTTAAAGATTTGCCAAACTTTTAATTTAGGATCTTCAAGGTGGAAAATATCCCTCCAGTGATTAGGAGAGACACAAGAAGACAATAAAGATTTTATCACTCACAGGTCTTGAGTAGAGAGTGTGGTACACAGCACATCTGGAGACCACACATACAGAGATCAAGGAGAGCAGGCAGGGAGAAATAGGGAACTGTGGGCCAAAGCCTTTGTTGAGACTAGGCCATCATCCAAACAGGGGAGTTTTAATTGGTGGGTTTAAAGCAAGTAGGCATGAGTTCCAAGAGGTCACACTGTGACAGAGAGGTAGTCACTATGGCATAACTGCAGAGCTTTAGGGATGTGGAAGTCAGAAGGCTACTCAAGTAGGTTTATCTGGCTGTCCCAGAAAGAAGTGGTCATCAGAAAGTGATAAGGCAGATATCTGGATTGGCCATATAGAGGAAATGGGAAGAGGTATAGAACTGAAAACTGTGTGTCAACGGTGACTGAACCCTGCTTTTGGTATAGAGAAGTTCGACTTATATTTAAAATGGATGTCAGGACAACATAAAATTATAAAAATGTTTTACACAAACTGATGGCAGATATTATTCGTTGTCTCCCAAATGTTCTTTCTTCTTTTCTGCTCTTATAGAAAAATCACCCAAGTTTTATCTTACAACATGGCAATCCAGCCACAGACTCCATCTTCCAGGGTCATTTGCAGCCAGGGATGTTTAAGTTCTAATCAATGGGACATGAGTGGCAACTGAAGTGTGCAAATCCCATATGATGACTTCAAGAAGAAGATGTTACTTTCTACTTCTTCCTGTCCCATTCCCACAGGCTAGAGTAGCTGCAGTGGCAGAGTCAGCCCTCTCTAAGGAAGATCACTGTGCTGGGGCAGGGCTAGCAATGACACCTATTCATTTACTTATTGCCTATCGCAAAATCAGCATTGAGTTATTGGGACAAAAAGCATATGACCTGCCAAGACTAAGATATTTACTCTTAACCCTTTACAAATAAAGTTGATTTGCACCTGCCTTAGGCAACTGGAGATCAACAAAAGAAATAAAATCTGGGTCTCTAGACAACCTCCTTGAGCAAATATATTCTTCCCTGCTAACTACTTACCAGCTTGGACTTTCATGTGAGCTAGAGATAAACTTTATACATTGTTTATTCATCTATTACAGTGAGCATTATAAAGTAGAAACATTAATAGAAACAATGATGATGATAACAGCTAGCACTTTTATGGTGCTTATTATGTTATAGGGCTCTTCTATGGGTATGTAAGATTTGTACACACACAAATTTAATTCCCTGATAACTCTATAGGTAAGTACTATTTTTGTATTCCTACTTGGCAGATAACAAAATTAAGTAAGTTTTCCAAAGGCATACCAAATAGGAGATAGAGCCAGGGTTTGGACCCTAGCCATTTGGCACCTACGTCTCTGCTCTTAACCATATATTATATTGCCTCTTAGTAGACTACGTGTTTTATTTTGACTCTGAACAAATGAGTCAACACTCCTCAAATTCATTTTACCAGGAGACCTATTAGAAACAATAGCTTAACCCCAAAATATTGACAGATGGTGGGTTAGAGTTAGAAAAATACATAGCAGTTTGTTTAATTTAAATATCCTTTTTAGTTTATATCTCATCTTCAGACTTTTTATCTTCAGACTCTAATTGCCTAAATTAAATATTTTAATTAAGCATAGCAATAGTCCTGGTTAAATTGGGGCAATAGAGAATCTATTTGAAAATGAAAACAAAGGGAAAATAAGATAAAAGTTCAAAGGAATAAAATGAAACCTGAGAATTCATGAGAAAAGGCAGGGTGTGGTAAGGGGGCTAATGAATGTAGTACCTGAAATCAAGTACTTAATAGGCTATAGAAACTAGGCAGAATGCTTGACCTCCACAGCTACTTGCAAGGCATTCTTAAAGTTAGAATCCAAGGTTCAGGAAAATTGAGCTAGTTGCTCAGGGTCACAGAAGTAGTCAATGAAACTCAAGTCTTTGTTACCCCCAAGACAAGCTCCTTTACAC
This sequence comes from Piliocolobus tephrosceles, assembly GCF_002776525.5. Taxonomy (NCBI): domain Eukaryota; kingdom Metazoa; phylum Chordata; class Mammalia; order Primates; family Cercopithecidae; genus Piliocolobus; species Piliocolobus tephrosceles. The sequence continues at coordinate 43,106,544 of NC_045442.1, read as the reverse complement.
TGGAATACCTCAAAGAGAATAAACAAAAAACAAATACACCCCCACCCCCCGCCATGAAGAAAAGAACCCTAGTGATTTCAGGCAAGAAAAGGTTTAAGAATGAGATGGATTACTTACAGCTTCTGTAGATGATCTGGCAGGTATTGCAGAAGGCTGTGATGCACAGGACTGCCTAAGGTTAATCAAGTGTCTATGAGAGAGAGAAAAAAAATTCATAAATGGTGATGCAAGCAAAATCATTTAAAGTTCATAGCCCCATAATAGGTACCAACCAGATCATGAAAAAGAGACTTTATATCTGTGAAGAAATTGTTAAGCATTCAAGAAATTCACTCTCCCCAACTGGCATAACTATTTTCACTCCCAAGGAGAAGATTAGTTTCTAATAAGCTCTTCATTATTGATTCCTCTGAGCCTTGAAGTTGCCCTAAAGACAGAGAATACTGATAGGTTGAGCCCCATTACAGTTGGGAGGTTAAATGCAAGGCACTGTGGTTTTCTCAGTCAACTCATTAAAAATAAATGACCTATAGAGTTAATTCACAGTAAAATGTTATCCCCTAGTTCCATATTTTCCAGAATTAGTCAGTAAGGAGAGATAAACATTATTATCCCTCAAAAATGAATTTGAATCATGGACTCAAAGTTGGAAAGGCCTTTTGGAAATCATTTATTCATTTTATAGATGAGAAACCAAATTATTCAAAGACATGGATGACATTGTGTTTTTCTTATTCTTAAAGTATGACATGAGTCTCTGTTGCCAAGTATATTTCAAAGCTTATCACATGATTGCATACCCTCTGGAGTTGATCTTGTTTGAGCCATGGATCATTATTCAGAAATATTCAGAAGGAAAGACATGTGTATAATACACACAAAAGTCATCTTCTCCAGAAGTGAACAGAATGGATATTCTTGGTACCTACTTGGTGTGGTTAAATAACAGAAAGTGGTATAGAGCAATATGGGGCAATAAGTGGCAAGATATGATTGAATAATAAAGTATAACCTGGTTATGTGTGGCTTTGTAGATAACAAATAGAGGCTGGATTTTTTTAATGCAGTTCAGGTCACCAGAGGAATTTGGCAGGGGTATGACATGGCTGATTTTAATCATTTATCCCTCCATTCATTTTATATCGTGTGTTAGTCTGTTTTCATGCTGCTGATAAAGACATACCCGAGACTGGCAATTTACAAAAGAAAGAGGCTTATTGGGCTCACAACTCCATGTGGCTGGGGAGGCCTCACGATCATGGTGGAAGGCAAGGAGGAACACATCACATCTTACATGGATGGCAGTAGGCAGAGAGAGAGTTTGTGCAGGAAAGCTCTTCTTTTTAAAACCATCAGATCTCATGAGATTCATTCACTCTCATGAGAACAGTGCAGGAAAGACCCACTCTCATAATTCAATCACCTCCCACCAGGTTCCTCCCATGACACATGGGAATTGTGGGAGTTACAATTCAAGATGAGATTTGGGTGGGGACACAGCCAAAGCACATCATCAAGTATAGTTCTAAGCCCTAAGGAAACAATAGACTACCTTTCCAGCCCACAAGAGTCTATTTGAGGAGACAGAGATATAAAATGTAATTGCAATACAAAGTAATAAGAGTAACAAAGTAACAATAAGGCCTGGCTAGGCAGAACAAAGTCTGCAGGGAAGGAATAGTTAAATATGTTATTCTGCAGCCAAAGAAGTCTACAGTTTCAAAATGATTTCACATATGAACTCACATTTGATTGTCATGTGTAAAGTGGGATATATAGGTCAACCCACACCACTTAGGAAACTGATACTCAGGGAAACTGAGTAACTGTGTGAGGCCACACATCAACAATGGTAGAATGTTTTAATCCTGAGCCCAGACTTTGATTTACAGCAGCTGCTTCCAGTTGTACTGAGAATAATTGTAAACATTACCAAAATTAAGTAGTAAATAATTTTGTGATTTATTAAGATATATAGTATGATCTGAAACAGAATGATGGCATTATTTTTTAGATCAAAGTTATCCTGGAGGAGGCTGGGCTTGGTGGCTCACACCTGTAATCCTTGCAGTTAGGGAGGTTGAAGCAGGCAGATCATTTGAGCCCAGGAGGTGGAGACCAGCTTGGACAACATGGCGAAATACTGTCTCTACAAAAAGTACAAAAATTAGCCAGGCATGGTGGTTCATGCCTATAGTACCAGCTACATGGGAGGATGAGGTGGGAGGATCACCTGAGCCTGGGAGGCAGAGGTTGCAGTGAGCCAAATTTGCACTATTGCACTCCAGCTTGGGCAATAGAGTGAGACCTATCTTCAAAAAAATATTTATCTTGGGGGAGAAAATTCATGAACAACTGTGATGGTTAATATTGAGTGTCAACTTGATTGGATTGAAGAATACTAAGTATTATTCTATGAGGGTGTTGCCAATGGAGATTAACATCTATGTCAGTGGGCTGGGGAGGGCAGACCCACTCTTAATCTGGGTGGGCACCACCTAATCAGTTGCCAGTGAATATGAAGTAGGCAGAAAAACGTGAAAAGGTTAGACTGGCTTAGCCTCCCAGCCTACATTTTTCTCCCATGCTGGATGCTTCCTGCCCTCAAATGCTGGACTCCAAGTTCTTCAACTTTGGGACTCATACTGGATTCTTTGCTCCTCAGCTTGCAGACAGCCTATTGTGGGACCCTGTGACCATATGAGTTAACACTACTTAGTAAATTCCCCTTTATATATATATATATATATATATAGCTCTGTCCCTCCAGAGAACCCTGACTAATACAGATTTTGGTACCAGGAGTGGTTCTAGAGAAACAGAATATTAAGGATGGAATTTTCTAGTTGGTTTTGGGGTTTCTGGAGCTGGCTGCTTAGTACAATTAGACCCAAAAATGCTAAGCATTCTATTTATAATAGGATGGAGAACACTGATAGTCCTTTGCAATGTTTAGAGAGTCAGACAAAATAAATGCATTTGACACTCGTGATCCACCACTTGTGAAAGGCAAGGAGTTTCATGACTCTATACATAATACCTTTGACCATATGTGGAGAACCAAGGAACATAATGAAGCTGGCTGGTTGCTCCTAAGTTCACTGGGCAAAGTGATGAAAGAAAACTATAAACTCAGGGATTCTGTCTCCCAGCTTCAGAAGGAGATACTGAGTTTCAAATCTTCTAAGATTGCCCTAAGTCAAAGTCTTATCTACTGGAGAGAAAGTGCTGAAATTGTGGAGAAGCAGACACAGGCTCTTATCATGTGAGTGGCTGACTTGCAACAAAAGGTGCATGCACAACCTTGCCAGGTGTCTATTGTTAAAGTGAGGGCATTGCTTGGAAAAGAATGGGACCCTGGAACTTGGAATGGGGTTGTGTGAAAGAACCCTGATAAAGCTGGAGACACTGAGAGTGTAAACTCTGAATGAACCTTTCTTACCAGAAGAAAGAGCTTCCCCTCCCCAGAAGTGGCAGCATACCCTCTCAGACCCATGCTGCCATCAGCCCTTCCACTTCTGCCTGAGGAGATAAACCCTGTGTTGCCTGAGGCAACACTGCTGGCCTCCACTGAGGCAGTTGCCAGGCAAGATAATGTTGATTCTCCTCAGAAGCCACCCTCTGTTTCCTTCTAGACCTATAACTAAAGTTCCAAGGAACCCCTAGAGGTGAGATTGAGAGTGTGACCCATGAGGAGGTGTGCTACACTCAAAAAGAACTGCTTGAGTTTTCTAATTTATATGAACAAAAATCTGGAGAACAGGCATGGGAATGGACACTAAGGGTGTGGGATAATGGTGGAAGGAACATAGAGTTGGATCAGGCTGAATTTATTGATTTGAACCTACTAAGCAGGGATTCTGCATTTAAAGTTGCAGCCCAGGGAGTTAAAAAAAGTTCTAATAGTTTATTTGCTTGGTTAGCTGAAATATGGAAAAAAAACATGACCCATTGTGAGTGAGCTGGAAATGCCTGATTTCCTTTGGTTTAATATAGCGGAAGGAATTCAAAGGCTTCGGGAGATTGGGATGGTGGAGTGTATCAGTCACTTTATACCTACTCATCCCAGCTGGGAGAGTCCAGAACATATACCCTTGATGAATGCTTTACAAAGTAGATTTATGAGGACAGCACCTGCATTTTTGAGGAGCGTTATAATTGCTCTTCTTTGTATGTCAGATCTAACAGTGGGAACCACAGTCACTCAACTACCAAATTTAAATACAATGGGAATAATTTGATCTCAAGGTGGCAGGGGCCAAGTGGTATAACCCAACTGTCAAAGGCAAAGTGGGCATTGCTACTGTAATGGACAGCAGAGGCAAAGCAGCAATCAGAATAGTCTGACATGCGTAGAGCTCCGGAATTGGCTAATTAATCACAGTGTTCCTAGAAGTGAAATTTACTGGAAGCCTACTACATTTCTACTTAATTTATATAAGGAGAAAATGTCCATGTCAAATGGACAAAACAAGAATTTAAATTATAAAAACAGAGAATCACGGCCCCTCAATCAATTTCCAGACATGCCAGTTTACAGACCCAGAACCCCTTGAATGAAGGAAAAGCCAGGTTCTCTTGACTCAGGGACCCCACTACACTACTGACAATTTATGCAGTGAATCTTTCTCCCACCCTTCCCCAAGTACACCTCTGGCCTTCTACCAGGGTAACTGTGCACTGGGGAAAGGGAAATGATAGACATTTCAGAGACTACTGGACACTGGTTCTAAGCTGACATTGATTCCAGGAGACCCAAAACATCATTGTGGTCCTCCAGTTAAAGTAGGGGCTTATGGAGGTCAGGTAATTTATAGAGTTTTAGCTCAGGTCTGACTTACAGTGAAACCAGTTTGTCCTTGCACTCATCCTGTGGTCATTTCCCCAGTGTCAGGATGCATAATTGGCATAAACATATTTAGCAGCTGACAGAACCCCCATATTGGCTCCCTGACTGGTAGGATGAGAGGTATTATGATGGGAAAGGCCAAATGGAAGCCATTAGACCTTCCTCTACCTAGAAAAATTATAAATCAAAAATAATATTGCATCCCTGGAGGGATTTCAGAGATTAGTGCCACCATCAAGGACTTGAAAGATGCGGGAGTGGTGATCCCCACCACATCTCCATTCAACTCTCCTATTTGGCCTGTGCAGAGGACAGGTGGATCTTGGAGAACAACAGCGGATTATCATAAGCTTAACCAAGTGGTGACTCAAAGTGCAGCCACTGTACCAGCTGTAGCTTCATTGCTTCAGCAAATTAACACATCTCCTGGTACCTGGTATGCAGCTATTGACTTGGCAAATGCCTTTTTCTACATTCCTGTATATAAGGCACACCAGAAGCAATTTGCCGTCAGCAGTAAAGACTAGTAACATACCTTTACTGTCCTACATCAGGGGTATGTCAACTCACCACAAGATGTCACACTGGTCTATTACATTGATGAAATTATGCTGAGTGGATCCAGTGAGGAAAAAGTAGCAAACACACTGGACTTACTGGTAAGAAATTTGCATGCCAGAGGATGGTAAATAAATCTGACTAAAATTCAGGGACCTTCTACCTCAGTAAAATTTCTAGGGCTCCAGTGCTATGGGGCCTGTCGAGGTATTCCTTCTAAAGTGAAGCATAAGTTGCTGTGTTTGGCCCCTCCTACAACCAAGAAAGAGGCACAATGCCTAGTGGCCTATTTGGATTTGGGAGGCAACACATTCCTCATTTGGGTGTGTTACTCCGGCCTATTTACTGAAAAGGCTGCCAGTTTTGAGTGGAGTCCAGAACAGAAGAAGGCTCTGCAACAGGTCCAGGCTGCTGTGCAAGCTGCCCTGCCAGTTGGGCCATATGATCCAGCAGATCCAATGGTGCTTGAGGTGTTAGTTGCAGATAGGGATGCTGTTTAGAGCCCCCATAGGTGAATCACAGTGGAGCCCTCCAGGATTTTGGAGCAAGGACCTTCCATCTTCTGCAGATAACTACTCTCCTTTTGAGAGACAGCTCTTGGCCTGTTCCTGGGCTTTGGTGGAAACTGAACGTTTGACCACAGGTCATCAAGTCACAATGCAACCTGAACTGCCTATCATGAACTAGTGCTTTCAGACCCATGTAGCCATAAATTGGGTTGTGCACAGCAACATTCCATCATCAAATGGAAGTAGTATATACATGATCAGCTGGAGCAGGTCCCAAAGGCACACGTAAGTTACATGAGGAAGTGGCTCAAATGCCCATAGTCTCCACTCTTGCCACCCTGCCTTCTCTCCGCAAGCCTGCACTGACAGTCTCATTGGGGAGTTCCCTATCATCAGTTGACATAGCAAGAGAAGACTAGGGCCTGGTTCACAGATGGTTCTGTACGGTATGCAGGCACCACCTGAAAGTAGAGAGCTGCAGCACTACAGCCACTTTCTAGGACATCCTTGAAGGACAGCAATGAAGGGAAATCTTCCCAATGGGCACAACTTCCAGTAGTGCACCTTGTTGTGCACTTTGCATGGAAGGAGAAATGGCCAGATATGAGATCACACATTGATTCATGGGCTGTAGCCAATGATTTGGTTAGACAATTAGGGACTTAAAAGAAGCATGATTGGAAAATTGGTGACAAAGAAATTTGGGGAAAAGGTATTTGGACGGACCTGAGTGGTCAAAAAATGTGAAAATCTTCGTATCCCATGTGAGTGCTCACAAACAGCTAACCTCAGCAGAGGAGGATTTTAATAATTAAGTGGATAGAATGACCCATTCGGTGGACACCACTCTACCTCTTTCCCCAGCCACCTCTGTCATTGCCCAATGGGTCTATGAGCAAAGTGGCCATTGTGGCAGGGATGGAGGTTATGCGTGGGCTCAGCAACAGGGACTTCCACTCACCAAAGCTGACCTGGCTACGGCCACTGCTGAGTGTCCATTTGTCAGCAGCAGAGACCAACACTGAGCCCTCGATATGGCACCATTCTTCAGGGTAATCAACAAGCTACCTGGTGGCAGGCTGATTATATTGAACTTCTTCCATCCTGGAAAGGGCAGAGGTTTGTCCTCACTGGAATAGACACTTACTCCGGATAGTGGTTTGCCTATCCTGCACACAATGCTTCCGCAAAAACTACCATTTGTGGACTCACAGAATGCCTTATCCACTGTCACGGTATTCCATACAGCACTGCCTCTGACCAAGGCACTCGCTTTACAGCTAAAGAAGTGCAGCAGTGGGGCTCATGCTCATGAAGTTCACTGGTCTTACCATGTTCCTGTCATCTTGAAGTAGCTGGATCGATAGAACGGTAGAATGGCCTTTTGAAGTCATAATTACAAAGCCAACTAGGTGACAATACTTTGCAGGGCTGGGGCAAAGTTCTCCAGAAGGCCACATATGTTCAGAATCAGCATCCAATATATCTCCCAGAGCCAGGATTCATGGATCCACAAATCAAGGGGTGGAAGTTGAAGTGGTACCAGTCACCATTACCTCTAGTGATCCACTAGCAAAATTTTTGCTTCCTGTTCCCAGGACATTACAATCTGCTGGCCTAGAGGTCTTAGTTCCAGAGGGTGAAATGCTGCTGTCAGGAGACACAGCAATAATTCCATTAAACTGGAAGTTAAGATTGCCACCTGGACACTTTGGGCTCCTCCTACCTTTAAGTCAACAGGCTAAGAAGGGAGTTACAGTTTTGGCTGGGGTGATTGACCCAGGTTATCAAGATGAAATCAGTCTACTACTCCACAACAGGGGTAAGGAAGAGTATGCATGGAATACAAGAGATCCATTAAGGCATCTCTTAGTATTACCATGTCCTGTGATTAAGGTCAATGGGAAACTACAACAGCCCAATCTAGGCAGGACTACAAATGGTCCAGACCCTTCAGGAATGAAGGTTTGTGTTACTCCACCAGGAAAAAAAAAACCATGACCTCCTGAGGTGCTTGCTTAAGGCAAAGAGAATACAGAATGGGTAGTAGAAGAAGGTAGTAATCAATACCAGCTATGACCACGTGACCAGCTGCAGAAATGAGAACTGTAATTGTCATGAGTATTTTCTCTTTCTTTTGTTAAAAACATGTTCATGCATGTATACCCTGGCACTAACAAAAAAATCTTCATTTTATTTCTTTTCTCTATTATCATGTGATATAAGATTTATTTAGTTCATATCAGCATTTAAGCATTGTTAACTTTATGAAATAGCATTTGGGTTGTGGATTGCTATGTTTTCAGTTGCAGGAAGCATAGTTGTATTATGCTAGGCATAATTATGGACTTAAAATTGTCTTTATTTGGAGATTATGTCTGATCTCAGGAGATGTGTATGGGTTCAAGTTGACAAGGGGTAGACTTGTGATGGTTAATACTGAGTGTCAACTTGATTGGATTGAAGGATACTGGATATTCTTCAGTGAAGGTGTTGCCAAAGGAGATTAACACTTGAATCAGTGAGATGGGGAAGGCAGACCCACCCTTAATCTGGGTGGGCACAATCTAATCAGTTGCCAGCAAATATAAAGCAGGCAGAAAAACATGAAAAGGTTAGACTGGCTTAGCCTCCCAGCCTCTATCTTTCTCCCACGCTGGATGCTTCCTGCCCTCAAACATTGGACTCCAGGTTCTTCAGCTTTGGGATTCGGACTCGCTCCCTTGCTTCTCAGCTTACAGATGGTCTATTGTGGGACCTTGTGATCATGTGAGTTAATGCTACTTAATAAGTTATATATATATTTATTTATATTTATGTTATGTATTTATAAATAAATATATTTATATTTATGTATTTATATATTTATAATGTATTTATATATAAATATGTTATTTTTCTCATAGAGTCGTAGGATTAAACAAGAAAATAGTCTTCCTATATTATGCAACAATTCTGAGAATGATGAAGACTTGAAGAGTCCCAGCCACCCTCCTAAGACAACTCTAATGTATTGCTTCTTCTGTGACTGGAGCTGGAAGTTGGGTATTTCTTGAAGGGAGTAAACAAGGTCCAGGATCCACACATAAAGAGATAGCTGAACTTTTTCACTTCTGTGATGCATGACAGCCTAGGCCCTAGTGGAAGGGAGCCCTGAATGTCTTAGAGAGAACTTGTCCTGCAAGGTCTAAGAGTTCTGGAGAAGTGCAGAGCTAGTCAACATGAACATCATTGGAGGAATCCTGATTTTTGTGGCCTTCAGAGGAACTGGAGAGATAAACAGATCTACCAAATCCTCTATACCCATGAAGCTGGCCGAATGTAAGATTTTACAGCCACTGAGAATGGAAGCAGAAAGCATACTTTATATTCTTGAGTGGAGACTAGCAGAATACCTACAGGTAGAGTCCAGTATGCAGCCAGCACAGAGTTGCAGAGATTCCTGTGCTTTGGAAGCATCATTGATATGATTGACAAAACTGTGTCAACCTGAGCCTCAATGAGTAACACAAAGGAAAATGACCCAGCCAGAGAGGAATATAGAGATAATCCAGAACAGGAAACTCCTAGGAAAACGTAGCTGCTGGAATCTGGAGGTGAGATCTGGTTAAGAAATAAAATTATTAATAAATGAAATTTAATCACAGCACAAATACCACTTTCTGAACCTACGAACCTTGATTTTTGTCATAAAAAGTTTGGTAGATTAACTGAACAAATAGGTTCATGACATTTCAGATAACAATGCCAAATCTACATTTATCATTCCATTTATATAAAATCTTGTGTGTGTGTCTGTGTGTGTGTGAGAGACAGACAGAGGCAGAGATGAACAAAAAGATACTCATCAAAATGTTGACATTGCTCATCTCAGAATACTCTAAAAAGGGATTCATGCTTCCTTCAAATTTTGGTGTACCATATAAGTTATATCTACTAGCACATATAACGAGAAAAATCTATGCAATCAATAATTCTATCTTCAGTGAAAAAATACTCCAATGTTATTAAAATTACCAGTCTATTTGTACCCCACAGGATAGAAGACATGAAAGAATAAAAACAATAAGAAAGCTCCGTGGCTAGTGACTTTAGATAAGAGGACACAACTATAAAATTAATCTTTTTAGCAAAAGAATAGGATCTTATAACATGCATGGATGGGCAGCTGAGCATAGAGGCTGAGGTAGGTGCATTGATGGGATTTCCGTATTACCCTAGACCACTTATCTCAATTCTAAACCACAGAATACTGAACATGACCATGTTTCCACTGATTCACTCAAGTGTTGTTCACATATTTTTTAGCCATCTCAAAAGAGAAACCACTGTGTTTTGGTTCCTAACTTTGTTAGATATAAAAAATATGAATCATGTATAAATCATTAAAGGAATTAAACTTTCTTTCATTTTAGGAAAGGTTATTAAAATTTACAACTTCTGAATGTGTATCACTTATTAAATGATGGACCATAAAAGAATGTAACCAATCAGAAATTGACAATGTCCTCATTATGTACTGTTCACACACCGATACTTGTTTATGTCATATCTCAGAACTGAGAAACTGAACTGTAGTGGTACTTAATGAGGCACTTTATAAGCAATAGAAAACAACTGAAAAAGTGGATTTCCAGTAATTACCATGACTAATACTAATTAAAAATGTCTCTAAATGGAGACATGACAAGGGCATAAAATTTGAATCAGATTATGCAAAAAGTCATACTCAGTAAACAAACGTGGAAAGATTGCAACTTGCATCAGGTCAGTTGTTAGCAAAGAGCCCACTACTCCTCAAGCTGTATCTGCCTTAAATCAATCCCCAGAAAATACTTGAAATAAAGAAGCACACAGCAAACTGAAACACCCACACTGGAAAGAGAGATGTCATTCATAGTAATTATCAGCAGATATTTCTGCAAAGTACATTCAAGTAGAAATGTCCTTCTTAACTTCTATGCAGTCAACACATATTTATACCTATAAATTAAAAATAATGAGGACAGTATTAAGACTAAGTGAATTACTATTATTATTAATTAATAAGTAATAAGACTAAGTGAATTATTATTAATAAGAATATGGGGCATAGAGATTTATATAGGTTATTTTTGCTATTACTTATTTTTGATCTAGCATGACTTTCTACCTTCTTTTTATAAAAGATCCACACATGGTTGTGAGAAACACCTTTCTTGTTTTTTGGATGGAATTGACGTTGCTTCCCACATTGATGGTCATTAATCTTGGGCCGGCCAATAAAAGCACTTCATACACCAGACAATAGTGATTATATAACTGAGACCCAGTCAGATCATCTCTATGGCTTGACATGTGGATAATTAAAGAGAAAGCATCACTCTTGTGGAGTTAAATGCTATAAATATCATCTAAATCTTGAGTTTCTGGTCACTATCATTCCTGCCACAGAGGAAAAAAAAGGCCAAGAAAATGCAGTTGATACTGAGGAAAAGAGAGTCAATATATGAAAGAGGGCGGTGAAAAGAAAAAGGGTAGAGATGAGAGGAAGTGGAAGGGAGTGCTGGGCAACACGTGAGCACCCAGATCCAGCGATGACTTTCCAGCTACATTAGCTAAAACAGCAAACAGCTTCTTTAGGAAACTGATATAGTCTGAAGTTCATCTATTTTATTTTAAACTCAAATGATATAATGTGAGGTGCAAATAGTAGCCCAGAATTACATAGCAGAGTTTGAACCACAGGGAAAAAAATACTAACCACATCAGAAAAGAAAAATTCATTTGCCCACACTGAAATTATTTATAGGAGGCACTTGAAGTAAATCTCATTGTACTATATAAAATATATAACTATATTGTATTTAATTTATAGTAGTTAGATCTTATTATTTATATAGTTATATACTATATATTATATACATAATATAACTGTATAGAATGCTAGATAAAGCTCTGCAGCCCTTCTCATAGATTAAATATTACTATAAGATTAGATTAAATCACCAATTCATTTGGGTAATAATGTAAAAACATATCAAATATAGGTGGCAACACAGGGAGGGGACATGTGCAGGTTTATAATTATGTGTGGCCTAAGCCCTCCTAAGGTATCCAGTTGCTAGCTGCATTGTCATTACAACGAGGATTTCTCAAAAGGTAAGAAATTCAATTTTTGCTATCCCAATTCCATCTTACACTCTGGGCTTACTTCACTTTTTCTGTAAAAGTTAACACCAAATGTCTATGCCTTTTGGTTTCAGAGAATTACAGCAGGCTCTCCTTCTTAAAATTTAGCATCATCAAGCCATGCCCCCCTCTGAACACAGAAATTAGAGTCATTCTCCAAATGTCATTGATTAATGTCTCTGCCTTTAGATTCCCAGTGTTCCAGAAAGCCCATTTACCCCCAGTCCACACCATGACTCTGATTTAATGCCCTTTTCATACAGAGTTTGGTCCGAAAGTGAAGATCACAAATCAATTCCCACAAAATTTTAATTCTAAAATGCAATTTCCATCATTCTAAGTCAATCTTTTGTTTTTGTGTTCTTAAAGTCTCAAATTAAGGAAAAACTTACTTCAGATATTCTTAATGATGGAGATCTCAAACACACATCTAAGATAATAGTTTCAATTAAATTTTTAGTTCCCAAAGAAGCCAGATTAATTTTAAAATGTTCCATACAAAATATGGTCTTTAATGCAATTCTTTTCAGAGTGTGTCATATATCACCACTAAATAGAGACGTATACTTATAAATATGATATGGAAGCAGAGGACCGAATATTAATTTAGCCATGTTGGAGAAACCATAAGTTATCTCAATCATCATCAGAATCATCATCTTTATCATCATTATAATGTTTACTGAATGTTTACAATCCTATTTTTAGGTGCTATTACTATGGTCATTCTAAAGATTTTAAAAGAAACTGCATTCTAAGCAATTATATTAGAATTAGACTCTTTCCTGCTACCACTATCGAGAAATACTGGATAAGACATGACTAAAAACAGGAGAGAAAGATTGCCAGGCTGCTAGAAGCACTGGCTGACATTAAAACAATTATTGACTTTAACAGTAGCACAAGAAGGAAGACAGAAACTTGGATCCCCAGAAGGTCAGGAAAATTCTGCAGGCACTCAAGACCATAGAAGGAGAAATGGCAAAAAGTTGTGTCTATCCCAGGCCTCTGCTTAGTTTGAAAATAAAAACTAGGAGTCTCCCAGAAAATTTGTAATCACAGGCTAACTGTGTCAATTAATTACTATCATAACAATTGCCTCAAAATATGTGACTTAAAACAACACTAATTTATTCTCAAACTTCTGGAAGTCAGAAATCCACAATGAGTCTTATGAGGCTGAAATCAAAGCTAAGATTAGGACTATATTGCTTCCAGAGTTTGCAGGAGAAAATCCGTATCTTGCCTGTTTTGGCTTTCAGACACCACTCGTGACCCCTTTCTCCATCTTCGAAGTCAGCTGTGAGGCATCTTCTCTTCTGTCCTCTTGGCTTTTTTATTTATTTTTTTCTTTTGTGAGATGGAGTCTCGCTCTTGCCACCCAGGCTAGAGTGCAATGGCATGATCTTGGCTCACTGCAACCTCTGCCTCCCTAGTTCAAGCAAGTCTTCTACCTCAGCCTTCTGAGTAGCTGGGATGACAGTGCTGGCCACTATGCCCAGTTAATTTTTGTATTTTTAGTAGAGGCAAGGTTTCACCCTGTTGGCCAGACTGGTCTTGAACTCCTGGCCTCAGGTGATCCACCCACCTCAGCCTCCCAAATTGCTGGCGTTACAGGCGTGAGCCACTGCGCCTGGCTCCTCTTGGCTTTTTAATACAGCTTTATTGAGGTATATTTGATATAGAGAAAAGTACACATATTTAATATATACAATTTAATGAAGTTGGACATATGCATATAGCTGTGAAACCATCATCATAATCAAGGCAATAAATATATTCAGCATATCCAAAAATTTCCTCATGCCTCTTTCTGGCTTTATTGTTTTATTTTTGTGGTAACAACACTTAACATAAGATGTACTTCCCTAACAAAAATTTTAAGTGAACAATACAGCATTGTTAACTATAAGCACTATGCCATACAGTAGATCTCTAGAACTTATTTATTGTGCATAATTGAAGCTTTATATTCACAGCAACTTCTCATTTTCCTCTCCCCAGCCCCTGACAATTATTGTTCTACTCTCTGTTTCTATGAATTTCACCTATTTTTGGATACCTCATATGAATGTAATTATGCAGTGTTTGTTCTTACTGTGACTGGATTATTTAACATAGTAAAATATCTTTCAGATTCATCCATGTTGTAGCATATGTCAGGATTTCCTTCTTTTTAAAGGCAGACTAATATTCCATTCTATGTATATACCACAATTTTTTGCTGAGCTTGGTGAAACAGAAACTAGATCAACCTACAGATAAAAGAAGCTCTGAAAATCCAAGCAAAATAAATATGAAGAATCACCACACCTAGGCACATCCTAGTAAAACTGCTAAAAACCAAATACATGAAGTAAGATTGTAAAAGCAACCTGAATAAAAACGACACACTACACTTACAGGAGTAGCAAGAAGACTTACAACAAAATATTCAATAGAAACAATAGGAGTTGGAAAATAATGAAATGGCATCTTTAAATTTCTGAAAAAAATAATTATTAATCAGAAATTCTATATTGAACAAAATATCCTTCAAATATTTATATTCAGAAAACCAAATCTGAAGTAATTCATCTTTAGCAGAATCACTCTAAAACAAATACCAAAAAGAGTTGTTCAGGGAGATGGAAAATGCCCCAGAGGGAAACATGAAAATATAGAAAACTATGAAAATCAATTGAAATAATGAATTTGTTAGTAAACAAATGAATATGGCCTCTACATAATGTCTTGTGTGGTTTAAAATAGAAGTAAAATATAAAATTAAAATGCATGGGGCCGGGCGTGGTGGCTCAAGCCTGTAATCCCAGCACTTTGGGAGGCGGAGACGGGCGGGTCACGAGGTCAGGAGATCGAGACCATCCTGGCTAACACGGTGAAACCCCGTCTCTACTAAAAAATACAAAAAACTAGCCGGGCGAGGTGGCAGGCGTCTGTTAATCCCAGCTACTCGGGAGGCTGAGGCAGGAGAATGGCGTAAACCCGGGAGGCGGAACTTGCAGTGAGCTGAGATCCGGCCACTGCACTCCAGCCTGGGCGACAGAGCGAGACTCCGTCTCAAAAATAAAAAAAATAAAAAAAAATAAAATAAAATGCATGAAAACAAAAGCTCACAAAACCAAGGAGATAATTATAAATGTTTATTTGTCTAATAACAGTATTAAATATGAAGCAAAATTTATAAAATCACACAGAATTACAGAAAAATGCAAACAAAATTATAAACTTCAACACTATTCTCTCAATAGTTATTATGAAGAGTAGAGAGAAAGCCAGTGAGGACATAGAAGATTTGAGCAACATCATCAAACAACTTGACTCAATTGGCATTTATAGAACAGTCCGCCTTAAAACAGCAGAATACATATTCTTTTCAGGTATATACAGCACATGATGCATCTACCAAGATAGATCATTGGAAAGTCTGAACAAATTTTAGAA
Source organism: Piliocolobus tephrosceles (assembly GCF_002776525.5). NCBI lineage: Eukaryota > Metazoa > Chordata > Mammalia > Primates > Cercopithecidae > Piliocolobus > Piliocolobus tephrosceles. The sequence continues at coordinate 43,091,013 of NC_045442.1, read as the reverse complement.
GATTCAAATCAAAGTATTATTATATTATTATTACAACTTATGGGTCAAAAAATAAACCAAAAAGAGACTCAGGAAATATTTTGACCTGAATGAAAATGAAAATACAAGACATCAGTATGTGTGAGATGCAGCTAAAGTAGTGCATTGAGGAAAATTTATAACACTAAAGACCATTTGAGAAGAAGAATGGTCTCAAAGCAATAATCTCATATTCACCTATATAAATAAGAAAAAAGGAGAGCAAGTTAAGCCCAAAGAAATAAAAATTCAAGAATAATAAAAATCAGAGCAGAAATCAGTCAAATAGAAAACAGAAAAATAATAGAAAAAAATCAATGAAACCGAATGCTACTCCATTGTACAGATCAACAAAGTTGATAAACCTCTAGGCAAATTAATGAAGAGAAAAAAGAAGACATAAAATAAAAATGTCAGCTTTGAGTGAGGTGGCATCACTATAAATAATAAGGGGCCATTAGGGAATGCTATTAAATGAAATCAATAAATTACAGTTTATATGAAATTGATACATTCATTGAAAGACACAATCAAAAACCACAATTCTTTGTAATTAGGTTCTTTTTTTCTTCCTCTGGTAGCAGTTCCTGTGTGAGAAATGTGGGCTGCTATCTTAAAAGCCATTGCTGATCTAGGAAGTGGGGGATGGGACCAGGATAAGGTAAAACACCACAAAGCTCTCTGTTCTTAAGAATATTCGCCAGTTTTTCTTCATTGAGTGTTCCCCTGGTTGCTCAAACTTTTAGTTTCCAGAGTTCCAACAAAAGTGCTTTCTGACATTTTTGTCAGTTTTTTTCCCAGTGTTTTTATGGAGGAATATACTTTTGAGTCATTACTTCACCATCTCCATTGATGAAAATTTAATTTATAACAAATCTAGCATCACCACTGATCAAAAACAAGACAATGATGCCCGTCTTTACCTCCTTTTTCAGTATGACACTAGAAATATTCATCACCAAGATAAGACAAGAAAAATAAATAAAAATACAAGGATTGAATAGCAAGAAAGAAAACTTATTTTTCACTAGGACCTCCAGGAGAATACACTGTCATTTTATATTTATTATAAATTGAGTTCAGCAAAGATTTTGAATATGTGACCAATTTACAAAATCACTTGCATTTCTGTCTACAAGAACAAATCACTAAGAAAAATAAATAATGCATGCCAGAGTAACAGGAATTAAATTAGGTAACTTCATCACTATAATTCACAGAACTCAATTTGTGATTAAAGACATAATGTATAAACTTAAAAATTGATAAAGATATGTAAAGGAGAATATCTTTATGTCCTTGAGTTAGAAAGGGACTTATAAATCAATATTTTTAAAAAACTACAAAGAGAAATATTGATAAATCTATGCAGCAGATTGTATTTTCCAAAGATGGCCACAACAATATTCTTTATTCTACATATTCTTTTTGTAATGTAATCTCATCACTCCTCCCATTAAGAGATCAGGTCTATGTTCTCTCTTTTGGAAAATGGGTTGGCTTCTGTGACTTCTGACTAAAGAAACAGCAGAATGAACATTTTAAAATTTTAAGGCTGGGTGAAAGATAATACAGCTTCCACCTTGTGAAATACTCACACTACAGCTTTTACTTGCCAAGTAATCAGCACACCTCAGCACTTGTCATGCTGTGATGAAACTCAAGCAAGCCACTGCAGAGACATAGTAGAGAAAAATTCTGAGACTAAGTGAAAAGAGAGAAATGCCCAGCCAGCTTCCCACTGTTCCAGTCCCAGCCACCATCCCACTGCAACCACATAAAAGACCCTGTACCAGAAACACTCAGCAGAGCCCTTCCCTAATTTCTAACCCACAGAAACCATGGGAGATAAAGTAACTGTTATTGTTTTAAGCCACTGAGTTATGGGGTGCTCCTTACACAGCCCTAGAAAGCAGAACAACTTGGTTCTGTGAAAATTGAAAAACTTCCATTTATGAAAAATACCACAAAGAATAGAAACATATTCCACAGATTACATGATGATACTCACAGCCAGAACATATGCAGTTCATGCAAACAACTTCTTCAATCAACAGAAAGGTAAATAAACAAATAGAAAAATAGGCAAATGATATGAGCAGCTAATTCAGGTGACCAATGCCACAGGAATGACAGATACCACATTAAAAGTTGTCTAATTTCACAGGAAATAGGAAAATATAAATGAACATATAAATAAAATATAGCATATAGGGAGAAGTAAATGAAAATAAAAATAATACCATTTTACCTCATCGTATCACAAAATTTTAAAGTCTAAGAATAACAAACATTGGCAGAATTTGGAGACTGCGGAACTTTCCTGCACTGCTGGTGGGTGGGTAAATTGCTGTGATCAGTTTAGAGAATTAAAGTTGCAGACACATATTCTATGACTCAGAGATTTAACTCCTACATATAAATCCTAGAGAATTTCACCCACCTGTACTGCAGGAAATATGTATGACACTATTCATAGCAATATTTTTTGCAACAACTAGAAAAAAATCCCAATAATCCTAATACTCAACACAAGATAATCAGTAATAAATCAGAGCATATGCATAAAAATAATTGATACGTAACAAAGAAAATGAATAAACAATAACTGTGTATCAACACTGGTGAATCTCACAAATATGTTGAACAAAAGATATAAGCTATAGAATATACATACAGCTCTTTATATAAAATTTAAAACCATCCAAAGCTGTATAATACATTGCTCTGTGATACATATGTATATGTATGAAGTATAAATGAATATATGAAAGAAGCACCAAATTCAGGATAATGGTTACCTCTGGGTAGAAGAGAGGCAAGGTGATCAGGAAGAAATACAGAAGAGAAATCTGGGTTGCCAGTTATTTATTTTTTTAAGCTGAGCAATACGTATGTGAATATTTATCACATTTTTCTTTAGACTTTTGTGTGTCTTAAAAATTAAATAATAAGTTTGAGAGCTTGAATGACATAAGCAACACTTGACACAGAGGAAGAAAGGTTAGCACTAAAAATGACACTCCAGGAACAGAAAATCACACATACCTAGGGGCTTACAGGCATTCACAGAGACACAGACATAGAAGGCTACCAAGACACTCATAGATGGAGGAGAGACTGAAAGTCAAGAGATGAAGTGAAGGAAATGGCTGCTTGCTTGGATTCTTACTATGGATTCCCTCCTAGGCGGACATCCTCTGGCAACTCTTGCAACAAAGTCAGTTCTCTGAGTCCTTGGAGGGTAAACTCATGCCAAATTTCAGCCCCTCCCTGACTCCCATAATCTCTAAGTGAAAGTCTCACCCAGAAGATTCCAGAAAAGTAAACAACTTTTCTGTGATTCCTATATAGATAATTCAAACAACCACAAACCACAGAAATACTTTTTATATAATCTCTCACTTTTCTGTCTCATGAAAAAGGGAAAAAAATACCCTGATACCTGGAAAATGGTCTGATACTTGCAACTAGGCCTCAGTGATGTTTGAAGCTGGCCTGTAACTCACAGCTAAACCGTAGTATTCTCCTGTTGTATATAATCTCACAGAATACCAATATCAGATATGCACACTCTGAGTCCATGATAAACTGAAACAAAACTTCATAGCTTTGTCTAAGCACAGATAAGCACAAGGTTACCATGCATCCCCCAATATACTAAATATGCCCCCTCCTGGCTAATATAAGTGACTGCTGCTTCTTTACCAAATACAGCTTTATCCTTGTTTGAGTCTGATAGATAAGATTGAGATATTCGATCACAGAATTGCTCTGCTTTTTTATAAGATTGAGATACCCAATGGTTCTACTTTTTGACAGCACCCAACGTAGAGCAAACTTCTACTTCCTTAGTTTTTCCTCCAATCACCCAACCAAAGCCCAAATCTCGTATTAGTTATTTTTTAACAGTCTCTTACTGATAAACACCCCATGGTTTCTTTTGATGTATGTTCTCCCTATGTATAAAGCATGAGTAAGAAACCCAACTTACTAAACTAGAAGTATGTTCTTGGTGGTGTTTGGCTGGAGGATATTGACACCCGCTATGCCTATCTACAAAGGAAGCCAATTACAGCAGACCTGTTAGTGGAACTGCACTTCTCAAGTCCTTCAAATAGTTGTATGGCTACCACTTTGTGATATGGAAAAGTTTATATCAACCTGAAATATAGAATGCTGCCCTACATTATAACTGTAAGTAAAAATTTCCAATTTCACTAAATTTTCTTCTCTTTGATCATGACCATAAATATATAACTGTTCCATTTGCTTTTATTTTTCATCTGAGCAGAATACAAAAACAAGTTTTGGGAAGGATGGGGAGAATGATGTAGCTTGTACAAACTCACTCAGCTGGGAAGTAGCATGCAAACTGGCATTCAGTCCCAACACTGTCTAAATCATCCACACTTCATCACTATGACATTTTAAGGTAACTGTGATGCAGAAGAGGGAAAGGACAGTCCAGATAGAAAACAGTATGTGTAAAACCCCACAGAAGAGACATTATCTTTAGGTTTACAGTATGGCAAGTGTTGGAGTAAAGCCTAAAAGTAAGATTGGTGGAGGGAGATATTGAGAGTAACAGTATATGCAAGAATAGTATAGGGAGGATTGGGTGGGTCACATGTGTTAGGTGATAATGAATTCAAACCATATTTTGTAACCAACAGAGATTTTAAGCTGTGGGTAGAGGCAAGAATATATGATAATCAAAGCTATGTTTTCATTCTCTTTTTAAACTGACACATAATAATTGTGAATATTTGCAGAGTACATAGTGATATTTTATGTTTTGATACACATAATGAGTAATGGTCAAACTGTTAGAGTAATTAGCATATTCATCACCTGAAACATTTATCATTTCTGTGCTTGGAACATTCAAAATACTCTCTTCTACCTTTTGAAAGTATATAATAAATTATTAACTATAGTCACCCTATAGTGCTATAGAAAACTAGAGCTCATTCCTCTTCTATCTGGCTGTAATTTTGTATCCTTCAACCAATCTCTTTCTATACCCTCTCTCCACTACTTTCCCTGCCTCTTGCAACCACTATTCAATTCACTACTTCTATTCAGTCAACTTTATTTTTAGCTTCCATATATGAGAGAAAACATGCGGTGTTTATCTGTCTGTTCTGGCTTGTTTAAATTAAAATAATGTTCTCCAGGCTTATCGATGTTGCCACAAATTACAGGGTTTTGTTTTTATAGATGAATAGTATCCCATTATGTATATACACCACTTTTTATTTATCCATTCATTTGCTGATGGACTCTTTGATTGGTTCCATATCTTGGCTATTGTGAATGGTGCTGCTATAATCATAGGGGTGCGGATATCTCAACAATATAGTGATTTCCTTTCCTTTGGATATATATCCAGCAGTAGTATTGCTGTATCATATGGTAGTTCTATTTGGAGTTTTTTGAGGAACTTCCATATTCTTTTCCATAATAACTATGTTAATTTACATTCCAACCAACAGTGTATAGGAATTTCCTCATCTCTGCATCCTCACCAGCATTTATTATTTTTTGTCTTTTCGAAAATAGCCATTCTAACTGAGGAGAGATAATAGTTCATTGTGGTTTTGATTTGCACTTCCCTGATAATTATAATCTTGAGCATTTTATCATATATTTATTGGCTATTTCTGTCTTCTTTTGAGATATATCTACACAGATCATTTGCTCATTTTTTCATCAGATTTTTTTTTGTTTTATTTGCTGTTGACTTGTTTGAGTTCTTCGAATGTTCTGGATATTAATCCCTTTTCAGATAATTTTCAAATAATTTCTCCCATTGCATAGATTGTCTTTTCACTCTTTTGTTTCCTTTGCTGTGCAGAAGCTTTTTAGTTTGACATAATTCCATTTGTCTATTTTTGCATGTTTTCCCTTTACTATTGAAGTCTTAGCCATAAAATCCTTTCCCAGACCAGCCTTCTGAAGCTTTTTTCCTATGTTTTTTCTAGTAGTTTTATTATTTTGGATCTTACAGATAAGTCTTTAATCTATTTTCAGTTGATTATTTTTTTAAGATGAGAGATAGGAGCCTAGTTTCAGTCTTCTGAATATACAGTTTTTTCCAGCACCACTTATTGAAGAGACTGTCCTTTCCCAAATAAATATTCTTGGAGACTTTGTCAAAAATCACTTGGTTATAAATATGAGCATTTATTTCTGAGCTCTCAGTTCTGTTCCAATGGCATATGCGTCTATTTTCTGCTAATACCACACTGTTCCAGTAACTATAGCTTTGTAGTATTTTGTGAAGTCAGGTAGTGTGATGCCTCCAGCTTCGTCTTTTGCTGAGGATTTCTTTGGCTATTTGGCTTTTTTGTGGTTCTATACATATTTTAGGATTGTTTTTTCTATTTCTGTGAATAATATCATTGGTCTTTTGACAAGGATTGCATTGACTCTGTAGATCTCTTCGACTAGTATGGTCATTTAAAAAATATAACTTCTGTCAGTTCTTGAACAGGGCATAGCTATCTTTTTTTGTGTGTCCTTTTTAATTTCTTTCATCAGGGTTTTATAATTTTTCTTGTAGAGATTCATCATCTCCTTGGTTAAAGTTATCCCTACGTATTTTATTTTTAATACCTATTGTAAATGAAATTGCTTTCCTGGTTTTTTCCAGTTACTTCATTGTTGGTGTATAGAATTGCTGCTAATATATGTGTTTTGATTTTGTGTCCTACAACTTTATTGAATTTATCAGTTTTAGGACTTTTTTGGTGGAGTCTTTAGTTTTTTTATGTATAAGATCACGTCATCTACACATAGAGACAATTCAAACTTCTCCATTTCAATGGAGAATTGAAATGTTAAGCCTAATTGTGAAATGTTAAGCCTAATTGTTCTGGGCTAGATCTTTCAGTTCTGTATCAAACAGAATAGTTGAGAGTGGGCATCCTTGTTGTATTTCAGATCGTGGAGTAAAAGTTTCCAGTTTTATCCCAGTCCATAAAATGTTAGCTGTGGGTTTTTCATATATGACCTTCATTGTATTAAGGTATATTCCTTCTATACCTAATTTGACAAGAGATTTTACCACAAAGTGTAGTTGTATTTTATCAGAAGCTTTTTCTGTATCTACTGAGAGGATTATATGGGTTTTGTCCTTCATTCTGATGACGTGATGTATCATGTTTATTGATTTACATATGTTAAACCATTCTTGCAATTCTAGGATAAATTACACTTGACTATAATGTATAATGTTTTTGATGTGCTATTGGATTCAATTTGCTAGAATTTTGGTGAGGATATTTTAATCTACATTCATCAGATATTGGCCTGAAGTTTTCTTTTTTGTTGTGTCTTATCTGGTTTTGGTATCAGGATTATGCAGGCCCTGTAAAATGAAGGTATAGAATAAGTCTTTTTCTCTCAATATTTTGGAATATTTTGAGAATTAGGTCTTCCTTAAAAGACTGACAGAATTCAACAGTAAAGCCATCTAGTCCTGGAATTTTCTTTGTTCGGAGACTTTATTACTGATTCAAGTTTGTTACTCATTGCTGGTTATGGTTTTCTATTTTTATTTGGCTCAATTATGGTAGGTTATGTATTCAGGAATGCATCCATTTTAGTTAGGCTTTCAAATTTGTTGGCAAATAGTTGTTCATAGTAGTCTCTAATGATTCTTTGTATTTCTGAGGAACCAATTATGTCTCTTTTTTCCTTTTCCAATGTTCAGTCTTCTCTCTTTTTTTGTTATTAGTCTAGCTAATGGTTTGCCAATTTTATCTTTTCAAAAAACCAACTTTTTGTTTCATTAATCTTTTATATTGTCTGTTAGACTAATTTTATTTCTGTTCTGATCTTTCTTATTTCTTTACTTCTGCTAATATTGAGTCTGGTGTGTTCCTTTGTAGTTTCTTAAGCTAAATTGTTAGATTGTTTATTTGAAATCTTTCTACTTTTTGATGTAGGCATTTATTGCCATAAAATTGTGCCTTAATACTACTTTTGATATATCCCATAGGTTTTGATATGTTGTGCTTCTATTTTCATTTCCTTCAAGACTTTTAAATTTTCATTTTAATGTTTTCATTGACCCTTTGATAATTTGGGAGCATGTTGTTTAATATCCACGTATGGTTTTAACTCTTCTTGTTGATTTCTGGTTTTATTCCATTGTGGTCGGAAAAGATACTTGATATATTTCAACTTTTTAAAAATTTTGAAACTTATTTTGTATCCTACCATATGGTCAATCTTGGAGAATGTTCCATGTGATGTCAAAAAGAATGTGCATTCTGCAGCTGTTGAGTGAGATGTTCCTTAAATGTCTGTTAGGTCCATTTGGTCTATGGGGCAGTTTTGAGCCAATATTTTTTAAATTTATTTTCTGTCTAGATGAGCTGTCTAATGATAAGAGTGGGGTGATGCCCTCACCTATTATTGTGTTGAAGGTTGTCTCTCCCTTTATATCTTACAACATTTGTCTTATACACCTGAGTGCTCTGTCACTGGGTACATATATAGATATAATTCTAATATCCCCTTGTTGATTTGACCCATTTATTACTATATAATGTCCTTCTTTGTTTCTTTTCAGAGTTTTTCTTTTTTAACTTAAAGTCTATTTTAGCTAAGTACAGCTGCTCTTACTTGTTTATGGTATCCATTTGCATGGAATATCTTTATTCTTCCCTTTACTTTCAGTCTATGAAAACTTTCTTTACAAATAAAGTTTCTTGTAAGCACCATATAGTTGGGTCTTGTTTTTGTTGCTGTTGTTTTATATTTTAATCCATTCCATCAGTCTGTGCTTTTTACAGAAAATTTAATTGATTTACATTAATATTTACTATTGGTAGGTGAGGACTTAATCCTGCCATTTTATGAATTTTTTAGCTGTTTTGTGTATTCTTTGTTCCTTTCTTCCTCTCTTGTTTATCACAGTGGTTTAGTGGTCTTCTGTAGTAATAATATTTTATTCATTTTTATTTCTCCTCTGTGTAACTGCTGTACCAATGAATTTTATATATTTGTGTGTTTCATGGTAGTAGTTACCACCTTTCCTGTTTCAGATGTAGCACTTCCTTAACCATTACTTTTAAGGTTCATCTAGTGACTGATGAACCCCTTATTTTTTTGCTTAATCTGAGAAAGACTTTATTTCTGCTTAATTTCTCAAGGATAGTTTTGCTGAATAAAAAAACTGGCGTTCTTTTCTTCTTTCAGCATTTGAATGTGATGTCCTCTTCTCTTATGAACTGTTAAATTTGTTCTGAGAAATCACTTTTAGTCTAGGGGGATATCTTTTATGTGAGTTGACACTTTTTCTCTTTTTTTCAACTTTCATTTTAGATTCAAGTGGTACATGTGCAGGTTTGTCACAAGGGTGTATTGTATCTTGCTGAGGTTTACGGTATGATTGAACCTGTAACACAGGTACTAAATAGAGTACCCAAGAGGTAGTTTTTCAACCTTTCCCCCTTTCCTTCCCAGTCTTGTAGTCCCCAATGTCTATTGTTTCCTTCTTTGTGTCCATGTTTGCCCAGTATTTAGCTCCCACTTATAAGTGAGAACATACAAGTATTCAGTTTTCTATTTCTGCATTAATTTGCTTAGGATAATGGCCTCCAGCTGCATCCATGTTGCTGCAAAGTAATTTATTTTATTCCTTTTTTATAGCTGTGTAGTGTTCCATTGTGTATAGGCATCATATTTTTTTCTATACACCTTAATGGGCATCCAGGTTGATTATATGTTTTTGCTATATGACTAATTCTGTGACAAAAATATGAGTGCATGTCTTTTTGGCAGAACAATTTATTTTCCTTTGGATATATACCCAGGAATGGGACTGCTGGGTCAAATGGTAATTCTGTTTTTAGTTCTTTGAGAAATCTCCATACTGCTTTCCACACTGGCTGAATTAATTTACATTCCCACCCACAGTATATAAACACTCCTTTCTCTTCACAGTCTCACCAGCATCTGTAGTTTTTTGACTTTCTAATAATAGCCATGCTGACTGGTATGAGATGGTATCTCATTGTTGAGTTGAATTGCATTTCTCTGATGATCGGTGATGTGGAGTAATTTTTATATGTTTGTTTGCCACTTGTATGTTTTCTTTTGAGAAGTGTCTGTTCATGTCTTTTGCCTATTTTAATGCTTTCTTTTTTTTATTTTTCTTGTTGGATATTAGACTATTGTTAGATGCATAGTTTGTGAATATTTTCTCTCATCCACTAGGTTGCCTATATATTCTGTTGATAGTTTCTTTTGCTGTGCAGAAGCTCTTTGGCTTAATTACATCCCACATGCCAACTTTTGTTTTTGTTGCAATTACTTTTGAGGACTCATAAATTGTTTCCCAAGACTGGTGTCCAGAATGGTTTTTCTTACATTTTCTTTTAGGATTATTATGGTTTTAGGTGTTATAGTTAAATATTTATCCATATTGAGTTAGTTTTTGTATATAGTGAAAGGTAGGGGTCCTGTTTCATTCTTCTGCATATGGCTAGCCAGCTATTCTACCACCATTTATTGAATAGGGAGTCCCTTCCTCATTGCTTATTTTTGTTGACTTTGTTGAGGATCACATGGCTGTAGGTATGAAGCTTTATTTCTAAATTCTCTATTCTGTTTCATTGGTCTATGTGTCTGTTTTTGTGCCAGTACCACGTTCTTTTTGTTATTGTAGCTTTGTAATAGTTTGAAGTTGGGTAATGTGGTGACCCCAGTTTTGTTCTTTTCACTTAGGCTTGTTTAAGCCATTGGGCTCTTTTTTAGTTCCATATATAATTTTAGAATAGATTTTTTTCCCAAATCTGTGTAATGTTTGTAGTTTGATAGGAATAGCACTGAATCTGTAAATTGCTTTCAGCAGTATGGCCATTTAAATGATATTAATTCTTCCAATACATGAATATGGAATATTTTTTTCATTTGTTTGTGTCATTTATGATTTCTTTCAGTAGTTTTGTAGTTCTTCTTGTAGAGGTCTTTCACCTCCTTGGTTAGAAGTATTCCTAGATATTTTACTTTTTCACGACTATCGTTGGTGGGATTGCATTCTTGATTTTGCTCTCAGTTTGAATGTTATTTATATATAGAATAGTTACTGGTTTTTGTATGTTGATTATGTATCCTGAAATTTCACTAAAGTTGTTTGTCAGTTCTTGGAGTGGCATTTTGGTAGAGTCTTTAGTGTTTTCTAGGTATAGAATCATATCATCAGCTAAGAGAAATAATTTGACCTCCTCTTTTCCTATTAGGATGCCCTTAACTTTTTCTCTTGCCTGGTTGCTCTGGCTAGTACTTCCAGTACAATGATGAATAGGAATGGTGAGAGTGGTCATCGTTGTCTTCTTCCAGTTCTTAAAGGGAAAGATTCCAGTTTTGCTTATTCAGTGTGACATTGACTGTGAGTTTGTGATAGGTGGATTTATTATTTGGAAGTATGTTCCTTCAACATCTAGTTTATTGAGGGTTTTTGTCATGAAGAGATACTGGATTTTACTAAAAAATTTTTTCTGTGTCTGTTGAAATAATCATTTCATTTTGTTTTTAATTCTGTTTGTGATGAATCACATTTGTTGATTTGCATATGTTGAATCAACCTTGACCTTCAGAAAGGAACCCTACCTGATTATGGCATATTAAATTTTTGATGTGCTGTTTTATTCAATTTGCTAGTATTTTGTTGAGGATTTTTGCATCTATGTTCATTAGGGATATTGTCCTGTAGTGTGGTTTTGGTTTTGTTTTATTCATGTTTTCTTCTCCAGGTTTTGGTATTAGGGTGATACCGGCTTTGAAAAAATGAAGAGCCCCTTCTCTATGATTGTTTGAAACAGTCTCAGTAGAATTAGTACCAGCTCTTCTCTATAAATCTGGTAGTCTTCAACTATGAATTCATCTGGTCCAGGTCTTCCCTCACCCCTACCTCCACCCCATCCCCTGTTGGTAGTTTTTTGGTTACTGGCTCAATTTCAGAACTTGATATTGGTGTGTTCAAGGTTTCAATTTCCTTCTGATTCAGTTTTGGGAAGTCTTATGTTTCCAGGAATTTATTCATATCCTCTAGATTTTCTAGTTTGTGTACAAAGAGGTTTTCATAATAGTCTCTGAGGATCTTTGGTACTTCTGTGGGATCAGTTGTAATGACACCTTTGTCATTTCTGATTGTGCTTATTTGGATCTTCTCTGGTTTTTTTCTTTGTTAATCTAGCTAGAGGTCTATCGTATTTATCCTTTCAAATAAACAACTTTTGGGTTTTTTTTATTTTTTGTATGTATTTTTGGGTCTCAATTTCATTCAGTTATGCTTTGATTTCATTTATATCTTTTCTTCTTGTACTTTGGGGGCTCGTTTGTTCTTGTATTCTTAGTTCCTCTTGTGTGTTGTTAGACCATTGATTTGAGATTTTTCTAACTCTTTGAGGTTGGTGTTCAGGATGATAAACTTTCTTCTCAACATTGCTTTTGCTGCATCTCAGAGATTTGGGTATGTCGTGTCTCAGTTTTTATTTATTTCAAAGAATATTTTTACTTGTGCTTTAATTGTACTGTTTACCCAAAAGTCATTCAAGAGGAAGTAGTTTAATTTCCATGTAATTCTGTGTGTTTTAGATAGCCTTTTGATATTGATTTCTGTTTTTTATTCCATTGTGTCTGAATGCATAATTGGTAAAATTTTACTTTTTTAACTTTTTTAGCTTTATGGTGGAGCATGTGGTCAATATTGGAGAATGTTCTGTGTGCATATGATAAAAATGTGTATTTTGTGGTCAATGGGTCAAGTATTCTGTAAATAACTATTAGATCCAATTGGCTAAGTGTTGAATTTATGTCCAGAATTTCTTTGTTAGCTTTCTGCCTCCATGATTGGTCTAAAGCTGTCAGTGGGGTGCTGAATTCTCCCACTATTATTGTGCTGCTAAGTGTCTCATACGTTCAGAAGTAGTTGTTTATGAATCTGGGTGTGCCATTGTTGTGTGCATGTATATTTAGGAATTTTAACTCTTCTTTCTGAATTGAACCCTTCATCATTATGTAATGCCCTTCTTTGTCCTTTTTTAACGTTGTTGGTTTAAACTCTGTTGTATCTGATATAAGATAGTGACCCCTGCTGTTTTTTCATTTTCCATTTGTGTGGCAGATCTTTTTCCAACCATTTACTTTGAGCCTATGGGCATTATCACATGTGAGATAGATTTCTTGAAGGCAGCAGATGGATAATGCTTGCTAGTTTATCCAACCTGACACTGTCTAATTTAAGTGGGGTGTTTAGGCTATTTACATTCAAGGTTAATATTGATATGTGAGGTTTTCATCCTATTGTGAAGTTGTTAGGTGGTTGCCTATTCTGTGTTTCTCACAGAGTTGATGCACCTCACAGATTCCCATTTGCTCAAAGAGCTCATCTTTATGCAGTATCTTGTCATTTCCCAGTGACTGAGGCACACTAAAAGCCTCTAATCTGCCATCTCACTTCCATTTTCTATATGTCACTTTTCTTTTTCTGTTTATAAATCATCCACCACATGGCCTGTGCTTGAGCCTCTCTGAGCCTACTCTGGCTTGGGAGGCTGCCCAATTCATAAATCATTCTTTGCTCACTTAAGCTCTGTTAAATTTTATTTGTCCAAGGTTTGTTCTTTTAACACATGAAAGGTTTTCTTTCTCTGAGACCCCTGGTGGCAACTGGATAAAGAATGGCTACTACATACTGAGTGACATTTTTTCTCTTGTGGGTTTTAGGATTCTCTCTTTGTCTTTGACTTTTGACAATTTGACTATAATGTGCCTCAGAGAGGACCCTTTTGCACTGAATCTATTTGAGAATCTCTATACTTCCTGGAACTAGGTATCCATACTCTTGCAAGACTTGGGAAGTTAGCAACTATTATTTAATTAAATAGGTTTTTTTGTAGTTTTTCCAATCTCCATGTTCTCTTCTTGAAACCTCATATGGTGCCCCATGAGTCCTGTAGGCTTTCTTTATTCTTTCTTTTCACTTGGATTATTGCAAAAGATCTGTTTCTAAGTTCATAAATTTTTTCTTCTGCTTGTTCTTGTCTGTTGTTGAACTCGATTGTATTTTTATTTCATTCATTGAATTCTTCAGCATCAAGATTTATGTGGGTATTTTTTACAACATTTATCTCTTTGTTGAATTTCTTTCAGATCATGAATTGTTTTCCTGATTTTGTTGTATTGCTTACCTGTATTCTCTGTATCTTACTGAGTTTGCTTAAGAAAATTATTTAGAATTTTTTCTGTTTTGCATATTTCCTTCTCTCTGTGATCTGTTACTGAAGAATTATTATGCTCCTTTGAAGTTGTCATGTTTCCTTGGTTCTTCATGTTTCTTTTGCCCCATATTGATATCTGTACAGCTGGTGGAACAGTCAACTACCGCAATTTTATGGAGTAGCTCTCATAGAGAAAGACTTATTCCCATAGATGGGTCCTGTGATGTCATTTGGTTGGGTTATGTTGGCTTTGGCTGTAGGTGAACACAGGTTTTCATGAAGTTTCTTCACCTGTAATCCATGTTAGAAATGTCGACGAGTGCCTTAGTGGCCTAGGCTATGGGAGTTTGGCAGTGGTGATGTGGCTTTGCCAGGGGTGAGTTTGTCAAACTATCTCTCAGACCTAGAGTGTACACATGCATGCAGTGGGTTGACCAGTTTGGGACCTGGCTTGGCAGAGTTAGGGCCACTGGGCTATTCATAGGCCAGGGGCATGGGAGCATGGGATGGATTGGCCTTGGGGGGACTGGTTTGCCAGGATCAGGGCCTCTGGGCCGTTTCACCAGCCAGGGGTGCAGGCCACAGTGGCTTGGTTGGTTCAAGGAGGGATCCACCTGAGGCAGGTCAACCAGGCTGGTTGTCTGGCTGCAGGTGTCAGCATACAACTGTTTGGCTGGCTTGGGAGTAGGTCTTCTGGAGGTTGGTCTAATGAATTGTCTCTCTGGCTGAGGGCATGGACATATGACTACTTGGTTGTCTCAGGGACTTGTCCACTGGAAGCAGATCTTGAGGGCTGGTTCTCTAGGCAAGGGAAGAGGTCTTGCGGCTGCTCAGCTGGCTTAGCGGCATGTTCCCCAGACTGTTTCTCCTGACAGAGGGGTGGGTGTGGGGCTGCTCAGTGGGCTTTGGAGTGTATCTGCTGAAGGAAGATCCACTAGATTCTAAGGAAAGCAGCTAGACCTGCAGGGTCACATTTTTAAATAACTGTGAGCAGAGTCAAAAATGGATTAAAGATGGAACAGACTCAATAGCCTACAGAAAGCACATTTTATGAAACATGTCAGGAAGTTACTCTTGCATCTAGGAAATTATTCTATATTTGTCTCATCACATCCAGGTGAAACAGCTTTGTTATTATCTCAACACCCATGGGCTTTAAACTGCCACAGTAAGCTTTTCATAGTTCATAGGGAGTATTTGTGCAGCTCAGTTAAAGTATGACTTCTAATTAGGATTTAATTAGAAATAGAAAGCAGCTTGTTTAGAACATGGCTTTGTATGTCGAGTTACAAAGCTTCATCTGCATCTCTGTTAAAGATTTTTAAAATCCTCTATACGCTGAATTAAGGAAGAGTGATTCTGAATACATTCTGCAAAACTTATGGGCTCCATAAACAACCATAAGGAAATATTAGATAGAAATATCATAGAATCCCTGAATTTGTATTTATGCTTCCTTTCCCAAACGCTGTTTAAAGATGACACCCAAAAGACCAAGGTGATACATAATAGATTTAACCCACGATCATCAACTTTGATCAAATAATAGTGACTAAACTGAATGGAATTTTGAGAAGACATGTCAGAGTTCAGCAGGAAAGAGTACATAGAAAAGTTTTGATAAATTAGCTACAGGGGAGGTGAATAATGGCATGTGTATCACGGTAAGTAACTGAATACCTTGAAGCAGTCTCTCCAATCAGAAAACACACAGTCAGAACAGGAGTTGCAACAAAGCCTCATGAATGCTTGGTTTATTCATGTGGCCCAATATAATATCTTTAAAAGATTATTTTCTGTATTTCCTTGTATATGATGGTCCCTATTCCAGTGGGTCTGAAACATCCACATTTTCTTTAGAAGAATCATATTTCTTATCAAGAGAAACAGGAAATGTTTGGTTTTATACCTTTAAAATGTTTTTTTACTCTTACTCTTAAATAAAGTTTTTAAAACTATTAACATGAGCAATAGCTCTGAAATCTAAAGGTTTTTAATTGCAAGAGATAGGCTTCTTTGAAAGGAGAAAAGCTTTTGAGAGTCAAAGTAAAAACTCTGAAAGAGGCTACACATAACAACAGATTTGAAAGACAGTAGAAGACATAGACTGCCTTAAGGAAGTGTAACCTGCGCTGGAAGAGACAAGTGAGTTTGAAAGAGATTAGTAGGACAATAAAGATGATGGCCTCATGGAGAGGAGCAGATTTGGCAGCCATTTGGGAAAAAAAATGTATTAGTATATGCATAAAATATAATCATCAAGGTTATACATATTTAGTTATTTTATATGCTCAAAAATATATTGCATGCTACATTTAATCATACTGTGCAACGTACAAAGCATGTGTCTTAACAGAGCACGCCAGGGTGACTATGACATATGAAGCCCCGGAAAACATAAGGCTGAAAGGTGTGCTCTGGATTTTGCCATAGAAGTCACCCAAGCAACCATCCCAGCTGGAATCTGACCATGTGGAACTGATGTCCACAGCACACTACCAGGTCGCTCCCCTTATATGGTACTCCCTCTTCATGCTGATGATATTTTAATAAGCTTTTTTTTTTTGGTAGGGGGGCATCTGAATAGAGGAAACAGAATAAAGATTAAAATCATAGGGGAAGATATTATCTGGCCAAAGGGAAACTCTGAGATTGTGTGCTGAGATCACTTTGGACACACAGCTGCCTATTATTACTCCCTCTAGCATGGTCATAATTGAGATAAATGTAGCTAGAAATTTATGTTGCATTCCTTATCTGCCATTGGCCTTACTGCTTGGGAAGAAATTTTAGAGCCGAGGTCATGCATTATAATTACCATGTAGCATCATCATGAATGTTTTTTTAAATGGACATTTAAACACATACCAAAAAAAAAAAAAAAAGAGCTAATTTGTAATTAAATAAAACATGGTTTTGTGAAAAACTTACTATGTATATTATACTTATTTTCCACCTTCTGCCCCTCATTAGGAAGAAGGTTGGCTTACATTTTATGCAGAGGTATTTGGGAGAATGCTCTCAAGGGATACAACTGTAGTAAAGCGAGGAAGGCAAGATGGGGCAAAGGGTGAAGCTGACCTGCACTGCTGCTGCACCTGAACTTCATTTAGCCTTACAGGGAGCTTTGGACAAACCACAACACTTCAGTGTTATCTCAAACTGAGGCATGGGGCTGGGACTTTGTGTCCTGCCTCAATCAGTCATTGGCCATAGAATTCCTCCTAAAGCAGGCGTAATTTTAGATGAGGCAGTTCCCTGAGGCTGAGGGCAATTTCAATGAGGAGTGTAACTGAACCACTGGATGTCAGTATTTCCAGCACTGGGAAATAAACAGGCCAGTCCTGATGAGAAGAGTCAGTAACAAATCTCAGTATACATTTCAAACTTCCATGTGCAGAAACATCAGTTTAAATTTTAACATTAGAAACTATTATCTAGCCAATTCTTCAGTTCTCCCCTTTGCAAAGACTCAATAAATGCAGACTCCCATTATTCCTCCACTAGCCTACCAGATTTCATCTACAAACTGTAGTGCTGGATATAGATGACTTGAGAGTCTAGGTGTGCATGCAATGTGATGTATGACAGTAGTGGTTGGTGCGGGAACCTGTATCTATTTGGCTATCTAGCACATCTTGAGACCATGTAAGAGGATTAGAGAAATGCACAGATTTCTTACTTCTTAATTTTCTTTTTCCTAGGATTTTATATACAAATACATTTAAGACACCTCTGATGTTATAAGGTTAAGCCCGTCACCTGTCACAGGTGGTGTGAACACTGTGAGTTGCTGACTGGTGTCCCTGTACATTGCAGAAGCAGGGATATTGGAATCCAGCAGTGGTGGTCCGTGCTGATGCACACGTCTTTCCTGGCTTGAATCCTTTTCATTACTGATATAAATCAATCTGTTGACCTCCAGTGGTTAATACTGTAGTGGATTTCTTTAATTCAACTCCAAACTCTAAAAGTGTAATCTCAGGGAAAAGTTTCTAAAACATATTTTTAAAGTGTGCATTTCAAAATATAAAACAAAATAAACAGGATGTGTATATATGTGACTTTCATCTTTCAGAGTTTCTTATAATCTGTTCTTAACTTTTAAGGATCTATGATGTCTTCTGCTGATAAAATGTTAATTTGAAGTTCAGAAATTATTTTCAGCCAGGCGTGGTGGCTCAGCCTGTAATCCCAGCACTTTGGGAGGCTGAGGCGGGCGGATCAGCTGAGGTCAGGAGTTGGAGACTGGCCTGACCAACATGGTGAAACCCCATCTCTACTGAAAATACAAAAATTAGCCAGGTGTGGTGGTGGGCACCTGTTAACCCAGGTAGTTGGGAGGCTGAGGCAGGAGAATCACTTGAAACTGGGAGGCGGAGACTACAGTGAGCTGAGAGACTGTGCCATCGCACTCCAGCCTGGGCAACAGAGCGAGACTCTGTCTTAAAGAAAAAAAAAAAATTATTTTCATTTTACTTTTTTCTTTGGTTTAAGTTAAAGTAAATTCAGTACTTAAGAAAACAGTACATTTAGATCGATGCCATTTTTCTGAAGTTACTTCTTGTTACTGATCTAGTCATCTCCCTTGCTCTCTGAATATATCCCAAGGAAGAGAGAGAGAGAGCGAGATCTTAAGTGATGTTCGCTAGTCGTTAATGAAAGATTCTTCTGTGCAGCAATTTAATATGTTTTTTACTTCCCACCTATTTTTCTTTATTGCTTGCATTTATATAATAAGCATATATCATTTTTATAAAACAGTAAGATAGATGAATACTATTAAAACTTCAGAAGACAATAAAGGGGAAGGAATACAGAGCTCCCTCAAACCTTATTTCGTCACAAGCAGTTTATTTCTTTATTCCCATTTAATCACTTCAGCCTCAAGGTGAAAAAGTGTAACCCATAGACAGGGGTAATCTTGTCTTGATACAAGAAAACATTTGAAAGTTGAAATAGTTAAAAGTATGCTCCTATGAGCTAGGGCTCATTTTACTTCCATTTCTTAATTTATAATCTGTGTGTATTTCCTGGAAATAAGCTTCCTGAAGGGAATATAAAACACAGATAGAAAAATGATGTCAACCAACTGAGCCCCCCACTGCGGTCACACATGAAGTCACAGATGAGCAAACTACGGCACAGGAGAAAACAATTTTAATTTAATTAGTAGGATAAAAGTTACTTTCCTTCATGTTTCTCCCTCTGCTTTTGGGTTTCTGTTTTTTTTTTTTTAATAACAAAAAACTTTTAGAAAGTACATAAAGCAGAGAAAATATGTACAAGAAGGAATAAAGATCATCATAATTTTATCTCCCAAAGACGACTAGCAATATTTCAGTTTAATTCAAGATTTTTTTAAAAGGATTTTGCTTGTCAGTTGGGATCAAACTGTCTGAGAATGTTTACATTGCTTTCTGTACAAACATGATAAATACAAAAGTTTCTTATGAGCATAACTCAGTATACCTGTCATACATGATCAAGTTTTAAAAATCAATCATCCTGCCATCTAGATATAAACATTCTTGATATACATTCTTCCAAACTTTTTAAGAGAGTAATTAAATGAAACCTTCTGAATAGTTTTTATTTAACAATATATCATAAGCATCATAGGTACCTGTAATTTTTGCTACTAGAGAACTGAAATAAAAGATGTTTTAAGGTATATCTTTGTGTATAATGAGCATGTTGTTCAATTACTTCCTTAGGAAAAATATCTAGAGGTAAACTACTGAGTCATACTGTAATAACATTTTAAAGGCTATTCATCTGTTTCTAAGACTAATTAGAAGGGTATACAAATTGGTAGTTTTCCCAAAAGTAAAGGACGTCCGCTTCACAAACCCTTACCAATTCTGAATAACATTACTAATCTTAGTATTTCAGTCCAATAGGAAAAAAACAAAACAAATGATTGTTTATTGTCTTTTTATGCTTTGATTACTATAAAGGCTATAGAATTTTTCAGAGAATTACTATTTTTACATATTTCTAGCCTTTTCTTTCCATTGTCATCCTTATACTTTTGCTATCAATTTGCATTATTTTTAAATAGTCACATTATTGCTCCTTTGTCATCTGCTTCCAAATGTTTATAGGTATTTATTTTTCTTGTACAATTAACTTTTCTAATATTTCAAAGTAAAGCTATATGATAGTTGATAACAGATCTTTGTTTTTACTGTGCTCTTAATGAGAATAAATCTAGTCTTCTAGCCATTAAGGATGTATGTTAGTTTGAGATTATTTATTGTGTCAACTTCTATTCTAATCCTATTTTGCTAAACATATTTTTAAAATCAGATGTTTCAGATTTTGTCAAATGCCTTTTTGGCATCTATTAGGAGAATATATTTTTTCTCTTTGAATTTATTGAAAATATAAATTATATGTAATGCTTTTTCTAATATTGAACTTCTTTACATTCTGGAAATACATTCTCCTTGGTATTGAATGTTTGAATCTGTTCCATATGTCCTCATTTTAAAAAATGCCAATTATGCATATATTGAGCCCCCTTTCTTTATCTTTTCTGTTATTATTAAAATATTTTATTATTTTAGCTTGATTTGTTTTTTGATTTTCCGAAGCCATCCACCCTATCTTTGCCAAAATTGGTATTACTTTCTTTTTCTACTTCTTATTGTTTTCATTCTGAAATGTTTGTTTTATTGCCATGTTTTTCCTGAGTTTTTCCAACTTGCTGTTAGATTCTCCTGTTATCACATAATCCTCTTCCTAAGCATTTTTTATTTTTAGAAATATCAAATTGTAATTTTTTTAAGAATATGAAAATTTATTGAACTGAAGCCTTCATTCTTTGGGCAACTCATTTAATAATGCATATTTATTTCCTTTTGTTTAAGATTTTTACTCATCTCTGAATGATTCATCTGCCAGATTCCAGATAAGGAACTGTATGTAGTAAATTGTTAAAACTTTATGTTGCCTCAGCATCCATTTTGAATCTAGGTTTAACTTTCTCATGCCAGAAGCAAGGCTTAGTTACCTTTGACACAGTATCCAGTTCTCTGGCTTTTCCCAGTTCCTCAATGTGGTCAATCCAAATGTCTGCCTCCTGGTGGCTCCCTCCCTATGGGACATACCAATACAACCTAGTTGACTCACCCCACTGACCCCACACCTACATAGACTATACATATATGCCACAGTAACCACTCTCAGTCACAACATGACCCTTTGAGATTCATGCTGGCTTGCTCTAAACATGCCAGTTAGAATCTCCTGTGGGAAGCCTGCTTGGGTAATACTCCGCACCCTAATAAAGTCCTTGGCTCACAGATCTTCCCCCACACCCCACCTATAGGTTGGGTACTCTGCTGGCTCCAGACTTCCTGTCAGCCCTCATTGACACCCCTCTTCTCTTTGGGATCTGTACGTAATAAACTGCTTCTGACATTTCATGTGTTTTTGCTGTGTTACCTCCTCTGTCTTACCTAATTGACACACCCAGATCTAACTTTCCTTCTAGTCAAAGCTCTCCTGGACAGTAGCTATCTTGGTGTTATAAACTGGACACAGGTCAGACAAGAGCCATAGGGGTATCTGCCAGCACAGACAAATTTACTGTGAGAGGCACACCAAGTCATAGGTTGTACACTTAGGCATTAAGCATTAAGCCATCCGCCAGAATTAAAAAAAAAAAAAAAAAAAAAATAAGCATCCCTATCCCATGAAAGGCATATTGTAAACATCCTGGATTATCCCCCAGATCTGCAGCAGGGCAAGGCTGGAGTTTATAGCCAATCTCCAGAGAGAGAGAGCTCAGGACAAATTAGAGAGGAATACAAGACTATGCTGTGGAGAAAATGGAGAGAGGAGTGTGAACTGATAATCTCTAGCCTCTCTTTTGTCTGTTCTCTCCTTTATTCTCTGACTAAATCTTTTAGCATCCGAGGGAAAAGCGGAGTAGAGTTGGGGGTAGGGAGAAAGGGGAGTACAGAAGACAGTAATTCAAAACCTATGCTCTGAAGTCACCCACAGGATTCAAATTCCAATGCTGTTCCCTGCTAGCTCTTTGGTCTTGAAATAGTACTTTAAATTCTCTGTATCTCTGTTTTGTTTTTTTTTTTTTTTATCTGCATAGTCCCTTCATAACTTGTTAAAAATTAAATGAGTCACTATTAAATCTAGAACAGTTTCTGCCACATATAATAGTTCAACAAGGGTTAACATTATTATTATTTGCTTTTGCCCCATGAGCTTTCTGTTACAATATGCAACCGCTTTGTCCTTTTCCTTGAATCAGTCTACCTTACTCCAAGCATCCACCTCAATTAGGAGGATTGGTTAGAGACCACAGAAATGACATAAGATGTATTCTTCAGTTGCAGTTTTTGACTTTCTGTGTTTTTTTATTAACTAAGTCGTTACAGGGACATGCCTGCATTTCTCATGACTGCCTCATTCCTCTAGCTTGCAGTCAGAGAGTCAGTGGCTTCTCATTTAAGGACTACAGTGCTTACTTTGGGAGAAACCCATATCTTGCAGAACACAAAGAATACCACTTGACTATCAACAAGCTTTCTCCTTTGTAGAGATATCTTTGGCCAGAGTACTTCACAGTTTGAAGTTGCAGTAGACATTATTTCTTGGGTCATTGTAGATGGTGGATTACTCCCTTTCTTTTTTTCCTTGCTGTTTCTGACAGGTTTAATTTTTTTTAAAAGGAGAGTAATGAATATGCCTTAATTTAAGATTTCTAAACAAAAATCTGAAATACATTCAATAGCTTAAGGATGGTCTGAAAGAATTCACCTGTAAAATGGTCCAGGCTGAAATCAAATCAATAGTAAATTCATGATAAAATATAAAATTCAGTATGGCCACTATATGATATATACTTTCTACTTATTTTTAAGATTGTTTTTATTAGTTAATATTTTCAAACTATTCCACTTGGATTCTCCATATTATTAGTATTTTGTTTTTAAATTGATTTAATGTTTCTGGCTATATCCTCATTCTCATTTCAAACATTACATATGTATGACTTCTCTTCCTCATTTGCATTGCCAGGATTTTGGCTATTTACTAGACTTTTCAAAAAGCCCATTTATGGCTTCATTTATACTTCTGCTTTTATCATTGTTTATATCTATTTCTATTTTCCTTAGGTTAATTTTTAATTTTTCTAGATTCTTGAATAGAATACATGCTTTATTTTTTATTTGTTCTTGTTAATAATAAAACCATTTGCAGCTAATCATTTTGCTCTGAGTATGACATGGTTATACTGGGTTATTCTTATTTGCATAAACATTATTTTAATTACATCAAAATATTCTATGGTTATAAAAAACTATAAGCATGCTTAACTATTCTCATTATAGTTTAGTTTATAGGTTAGTTTCATCTTTGCTAATAGGTTATAGGTTAGTTCCATCTTTGCTAATTATAAATAACTCTGTATATTGTTTTATTAAAAATACTTTTTCTTGATATAATATGTATGTATTCATTTCAAATTTTTATGAAAATTTCATAAAGCTAAAGATTCATTTTCTACTAAAGAATCTATATCTCTTAATCAGTGTTCTTCATTCTTTTATGGAGTCATATTATACCTTTCTTTTTCATGGCACTGTACTATGTTTTCATTAATTGCCAAAGAAAATATTACCATCTGCTTAGCATCAATGACTTATGACACTATGTGCTAGATGACATAGTTAAACAGGATCTACTGTTAATACTTTTTTGTTCATTGCCCTGGATGGTCTAGGATTTCATATTATTGGAGAAAATCACCTGTCATCTTTGCAAATTATGTTAATTTTATTGATAGGTTGGTAAAAGGTATTCTGGACACCATGTATCGTTTTGTAGGCAAAGAATTTGACTGTCCTTCATAAAACCTTTGTGAAAAAGACAGTGAAATTGTTATGACAAGAACTGGACAAAAACAAGAATCCACTAGCAACATCCAACATTGCAGGGTATAATTTAAAAAGTTGAGACCTTCCAGGAACAGTGCTAGAAATTTTATGTATGCTGGTCAGTACCTATGCCTATGACTAATCATAGGACTTTGCATGGAAATAACCAAAAACATAGGTACTAAAACTGTTTCTTCCTCCTCTCAGCAGTAGCTTGAGGTTCATTTTGAATCTACACAAATTGTTCTATAATAATGGCTAATACCAAAACTATGATCAAACTTAAGTCAGGCAATATGCTAAACTTTGTACATGCAAAATCTCATTTAATCCTCAAGATGACACTACCATTTTGGTTTCATCAATGTGATAGACTAAACAAATGAATAAACTACTCCTGCTACAAATGCTTACAAATTCTGAATAAACTAAAAATGAATCTTTTAAAATACATTACTAAGGCAGCTAGAAAAGTGTAAAATCCCCAGACATCAGGAACTAAAAGAGTGGTAAGCACACAAGTTGATGCTTCAGTGGCCAGAATGGCATGAGTGGTGTGCAGAAGAGTATAGAACTCAAGAGATCTTTAATTGCTAGGGTATTGGACATTAATATCTATGCAGAGAAATTAAACCTATATGAGGTCAGGAATGGGGATGTAAATCCCAGTATAAAGACAGGACCCTTAAAGTGCTACCCCCTCAGAAAATGAGGAGCTAGATAAAATGTGTCTACATGTCTTAGGATGCCACCAATAATATTTTCTTTATTTTGGGTTCTGGGTAAGTAAAAAAAAAAAAAAAATTACCATGTGCAATCAAAACCTCAAGCTTAAATAATCTGAGATTTAGAGTCCAATTTACAGTGTTCATGAGTGATGAGAATCCAAGTTGACTTCACTGAAGTATGTGGCAGAGGAAAATGAAAAACTGCCCTGAACCAATGTCATATGAAATTCCTACAAGAGAAAAAAAAATGACATACAAGAACTTCTTAGTCAAAAATTACAAAATGTGCTAGAAAACAGTTATCAGACAGAATAAATCAGATTAGTAGAGAACCTAGAAGGACAGATAATAATCTGAACAAACTTAAAAAATAATTTAAATGGCTAAAGAGATAAAAGAAAAAAATGAAAATCAAATAAAGAATAAGAAAAAATAGAAAGTTTAAGAAACAAAAGAACTTATAGAAATGAAATAACTATTTATTGAGATTTTAAATCCAGTAGACTGGAAAAAACAACAAATTCTACATAGTCAGTGGGAGAATCAAGTAACAAAATAGAGCTGAGGAAATAACCCAAGATGTAGCACTGAGTCATAAAGTGATAGAAATGTAAAATAGACTAAAAGATATGCGGAACAAAAGGAGAAGATTCAACATGTGTCTTATTAGGAGTATGAGGAAAGGAAGATGTGGGAGAGCAATATTCAAAAAGGTAAAGTCTGTGAAACTTCCCAAGTTACTAAAATACATGTAGCATAAGATTGCATAAGCACAAGTCCTGAGCAAAATAAAATAAAAAAAAAAACTACATGTATATTTATCACAGAAAAATAGCAGAATATCAGACATTGGAAATAAAAACATAAAAGGAGAAAAAAGAGAAAAAAGACAGATTACCCTGCAAAGGAGTAATTAAAGTTATACCAAGGTTTTCAATAGCAAGATGGAGACCAGAAAAGAGATGAAGAAACTGAGGCACAGAAAAGTCACACATGGTCCTTAAAGACAGGTAGCCAGCATGTTGCAGAGTCAGATTTTAAGTAAGGTGATCTGACTCCAAAGCCCACATTCCTCAATACCACAGAATGCTTTTCTGGATAACATTCTGGACAGTTGTCTTTGACTCACCTTTACTTAAAAAAAAAGAAAAGAAAATGAAAAAACATCTTTCGCTCAGTAAGTCAAAATCTGAAATGGTTAGAAAAACCATGTGTGTGTCTTTTTGCAATCTGAAATTAATCTAATATCAATATTGTTTACAAAAATTTAAAAATTGGATTTGGAGGGCAGCTCATGAGCAGTAGTAGATGGTAGATTTCTGCAATTGGTGGAAATTAAACTATATTTAGACATGTCTGAAGGTGAAACAGTCGACAATGTCATCCAAGTGGAAGCATGTGGGTGAGTTTTAATGCATAAAAATATTTCCAATTTTTAATCAGCTATACCATATGTAGTAATTGGAGAAATCTCAGTCAAAGGGTCTCAATTTCCCACGTCATCTCTAAAGTATATAACCTTGTGTATACATGAGCTAGGCAACAGATCTTTACTTTAATAAATGTTACATATGTATTTTAAATCTCACTAATAGAAGTATTTTTAAAATTGAATAGATTTTTTTCTTTTTTACAGATTGTTAACTAGGTCTGTAAATAATTCCCAAAGGGAGGGACGAATGAGAATATGAGTTGAAATAAATATTTGACCTACCACAGTGAATTATTTGAAGGACAATACATGCTCATATACATAAATTCCTTGAGCAACGCAAGTCCTGAGCAAAATAAATTATAAATCATATCATAGCTCAAAAAGGGTAAAAAGCATCAATCTTTAAAGTATGTCTACATGTACCTGTATCAACTAGTGTTCCATGGTACAAAAGACAAAAGTACTATCAGTTTATCACAGGAGTCCCAGAAAATTGCTGTTCTGAAATTAATATTTTTTTTAATTAACAGTAACTATTAAATTTGTGACAAGAGAATGGTCAAGGGACTGCAAAGGATTCTGTAGTCTAATAATAAACTAAAATTACTTTCATGTAACACTGCAAGCTCATTTTTAAATAAATGAGAGGCCTACGGGGAGGTGAGTGGTATAGCTGGAGCTTAAAAGACTGAGTTTAAATCCTTCCTGTCCTATCACCTTGGGAAAGTTACTTAAGCCTCTGTTCTTTCATGTGGATAAAAGAGATAATAGTACTTTCAGGCTTGTGGTGAGGATTAAACAGGCTAAGGTATACAGTAGGTACTGTACAACTGGGAGTCATTTTTATCTCCAATTAAATTGTGCCATCATTTAAAGCTGCTATGCCATCAAGGAGAGCCTGTACTAGGAGCTTTCTAAGAACTTGTTGGGTTCTGGTGCTGTCATGAAAGGCAGACACCCACACATACATGAATTATGTATGGTACCTGGATACCCTAAAGAGGCAACCACAGGCATTGGCTCATTTTGATCCAGAATTCCCCACTCCCACCTCTCACAGGCACTAGAAATTGGCCCTAAAGAAGATGCAACCTTCACACCAGAAGAGATCATTCTGCCCATCATCATCATGACAGGTGTACTCGTCATTAGACAGATATTGCTTAGCAACCAATACTCACATTAAAAAGGGGGGCAGGGGTTAAGTAAATGAGATGGGAATAGGTTGGGATAGAGTGTTAATCTATTCTACTCCATTTTGTGACTTGGGCAGATGGGACAGGGGCCCCCCAGGGAAAGAACTCAAGGATTAGCCCAGTTCAGCCTTTGATATTTCTCATGCTATTAGGAAAAAATCCTCAACCTTTGGCAACTGTCTCTAATAGGCTAGTGACATGGTCTATTAAGGCACATCAAAACAAATTCTGACATCTTTTTCCAACCACATTCCCACCCCTCTCCTTTTAGGAAATGAACAAACTGGAATAAGGGCAGCTAGTACTTGTCTTCTCCCCTGAGTCAGTCATAGAACCCCATTTCCTGTAACAGATCTCTTGTTTCCAAGAGCTTCTGTTCATTCAGTATGAAGTTATTGGGCACTCACCATACTATATTAACAGGTCCTGTTTGTTGAGTGTTCACTGTGAATTCAGGCATAGCATTAAGTGCTTTTATAAATGTATCATGTTGTTCAAGATTCCCACCAATGTTGTAACGTGTATGTTTTCCATCTCACATGGAAGGAACTGAGGCACAGCGTTTTCAAGCAACTTTACCAACAGGCAATATAAAGCATGGTCTAACTCCATTATCTCACCACTATTCTAAGCCTGGAAAAAAAAAATAAGAGATGTTTTCTGTCCTCAAGGAGCATGGAGCCCAGTAAGAGAGATGTGCATGTATACAACTCACAACAAAATTAATTGACGAGTGCTCCAAAGAAGGTACATAAGCACTACTCCTTTTCAAAATATATGAGTCCTTCATATTGACGTTAGCTAATGACACTTGGTAATGTACCAACGCATTCATACTGTGCATGAGGCATGGATATTGTCAACAGATTTATAACAATGCTGCATGAAAATCTATCTGAGCCTTGACAGCATCTAGAACCTTAGGCCTTTGGTCATGACAGTGTTTTCACCTGTATTACAAAGGAATGCTTAGTCAAGCCTGAGAAAACAATGAGCCAAGTGAAGACAACCTGGAGGACATAAGCAAATACTCACAGAACCTGCCTCAGCCTGAGATAAGTAATGAATGGAAATGCTCCTCCCTAGCACGTAGCCCATAGAGCAAGGTTAACAGAGCACTTGGTAAACCCCAAGACTTAAGATTCCTGGGTTAAGGGATTTTACAAGGGTCATACTGTAAAGTCCTGACAGACTCCCTCACTTTGTTGGCTTTGATGGGTCAGTAGGCAATAAAGGTTTACTCTGAGATCTGATGATTTTGGCCACAGGACTAAAGAACAGCCTTGAGTCTCTACCCTAAATTGATATGCAGTGTGAGTCACTGAGATATATGCATGCTTCCTCCACTCCAGCCTCTAGACTGAAAAAGAAGGATTACTCATTGGTGGAACAATAAATAAAGGGAGCTGATAGCCACAGAGAAAGAAAGGGCAAGGGCAAGAATTTAGAAAACTGACCATGAACAGGCATAGACATGAAATTGGAGGGTCTCTTTTAAAGCTCAGGTCCCCTGCAACTTCAACTAGCAAACTCTGATTTTTAGTCTTCTGATCCAAGTTAGAATTAAGTTAGAAGATGTCACTCACATCTTGATTCCTTCAGAGAAATATTCACCTCTATTACATTTCATGCCACATTGTAATATTGCCTCTCTTGTAGGATTAAGACCTCCATGAGGGCAGTGAATGTGTGATGTATATCTTAATAGCCATAGCTTCCCACACATGGGAGACAGCAATGCATAACAGAAGACGGGGCCTCAGAGTTGCACCCACCTAGAGGGGACACCCCTCAAAAATGAAAGGACCACATAGCCCGAAATGAAGGAGATGCGAGATTGAGGAGTGCACCCCCTGAAATTTACCTCTTGAGTCAGATCCCAGGGTCACAACTGCCAATTGCAAGTACACAGATGAGAGTGAGTTAACTAGATAACACCCCACACCTAATTTATATGCAAACCCTATCTGGTCTACCTTCAGAACACATTTTGAACCTAACCACTTCTTACCACCTCAGTCTACCATCATGTCAAATCTGGTCTATGGTAACCTCCTAATGCGTCTGTCTACCTCCACTGCCTCCCACCCTCAGTTTGTCATTAACACAGCTGCCAAAGAGAATCTTGTAAAAACAGAGGATATCATGTCCCAGTTCAAAACTCTCCACTGAATTTCCATCACACTTAAAATAAAATACAAAGCCTTTACCATCATCTAAGAGGTCTTATATGATGATGCCAACTTCTCCCATCCCAGACACCACTCCTATTTCATTTCTTCCTACTCTTGCCTTCCCTGACACCAGCCTGTCAGAATGGCCTTCCTGCTATCCCTTGAGCACGTGTTGTATGTTTCTACCTCAGGGCCTTTGCACTGCCTGTTTCTTCTAACATTTTCACTCTAGATAACTGTAAGACTCACTGCACATATTATTCAACTTTAGGCTCAAATACTACCTGTTTTGAGAGGTCTCTCCTATGCTCACCGTCTAAAATAGTAACCTTATTATTCATCAGCCTCATATCCTGCTTTGTTTATCCTCAGAGGGATTACACTATCTAAATGATGTTCTTTCTTTCTTTCTTTGATAATTTCCTGTCTCCTATACTAGAATAAGATACATGAGAGCAGGTGCATTGTCTTTGTTCATTGCTCTATCCTCAAGGCCTGAAACTAAGTCACTATGCAACAGACTTTTGTTAAATAATTTGTCTTAAGAATAGCATGTTAGGCCGGGCATGGTGGCTCATGCCTGTAATTCCAGCACTTTGGCAGGCCAAGACAGGTGGATCACCTGAGGTCAGAAGTTCAAGATCAGCCTGGCCAACATGGTGAAACCCTGTCTCTACAAAAAATACAAAAATTAGCCAGGCACAGTTGCACATGCCTGTAGTCCCAGGCACTCAGGAGTCTGAGGCAGGAGAATCATTTGAACCTAGGAGGTGGAGGTTGCAGTGAGCCAAGATTGCACCACTGCACTCTAGCCAGTAATAGGAGACTTTGTCTCAATAAAAAAGAATAGCATGTTAAATGGGCCAAAAGATCACAGGCTTCAGAATTTCAAGTGCACCTTGAAGTCAAAAAGTCAGTGAACAAGCCCACAAGAGGAACTCAGGTAAATGTCTGTGAGCCCCAATCTTCCGCTCCACAGTCAAATTGCATAGGACATTCTTACACCAAGCTTAGCATCGTATTCCACTGGACAACAGTGGCTTAAGGAACGAGCACAGGAATTAACCTGAGAACACTTGGGCATAAGCCCTGATCAGATGGTCACCAGTACAACTTAGGCAAGTTAGCTAACCCCTCTCAGCCTTAATTTCCTGATCTGTAAAAATGAGGATAATGATAATAAGTACTTTTCAGGACTGTGTGAAACAGTTTCAATGAGCTAATACATATGAAATGGCCCAGAACATTATTGAAGTTCAGTAAATGTTAGGTTAACATGAATGTGGTCTCACCTGTTCACAGGCAGAGATGACTCTAAGGTGACCATTCAAGGGATCCAGGCATTGAATGCCCTCTGCCAGTTCAAAAGCCATCTCCAAAGGCTCTTGGCCCTTCTTAGTTCCAAAGTCAATGAGATCCTGAAAAGCAGGTATAGAATAAACTGTAAAGAACAGGGCCTTGTTTTATAAGTTACTGTAACTAACATAAGCTGGTGAGTGTGCTTTGTGAGCTAGCTGGTTGTAACTTTTGTCTCTAATCATTAAAAAGTCAGCTTTAAACCCTGATGTTTTGTCTTGTGAAAACACAAGAAGGCAACAGGAGTCACCAAGCCAGGATTTCTAAGCCTCTTTTACTCCAGGTCTTTCCCATTATGGTAACAAAGGTCTACAGAAAGGGTGGCAAATGCATAAGAAGTGAAGCTGCCATGCCCTCCCAAGCCTGTGGAAGACACTACAGATTCACATGGCCTGTTTCCAGTGAGCCCCGACATGACCTTGACAAAGTGTTCCTGGCAGGCACTGACAATGAATTTGAGTTGAAGCATGTAAAAAAATCAATTTCCTATCCCTAAGGATTGCTGAGAAGGAAGAACAACAAATTTCACATGAACCCCACACTCTGACCATGCCAGTGTGCTCAACCCAAAGCCTAAAGAAGATAAATTACTCACTTTTTCCCTTTTCGATTCCCCCACCCTCTTCCCTCGACTCTGACCTGTCCTGAGCTCCATCATACTTTGGCTATTTGGAAACTGACCCCATGTATTCAGTGCCACCAGCTGGCTAATTAAATAGAAGTGTCTGTCTATAGCATTCTCCATGAAAGATATTAATGAAAATGTTCTATTTTGTATTCTTTCCTTCTCCTAAAAGAAAGTACAACATAATTCCCTAATGATAAAAATGTATTTCACAATTCAAGATGACTGTTCACAAGGCAGAGCTATTATCTCATAGATGAAGGGACTTGGGTTCAGAGAGGTTAAGTGACGCTACATGTCACTCAGCTAAATGACAAAGCTTGGCTAAAAGTCAAGTTTTCTAAATTTCAGTTGAGAACATATTCAGCTCCACCAGTAAGCCCACCCGAACAGCTAAGATGGCTCCAACCCAGAACAATTAATATCATTGTTGACAGTATATATCACTAAACCTTGGGATAGAAACAAACTGAACATTTTCTGCAGAAGGCATGACATTACTGACAACAAAAATATGTGAACATAGGCTTCATACTTGCTCTTTGAGTTTTGTTTTGTTGTTGCTATTGCAATCAACTTACTGCATCCCATAATAAAGAACTCAGGAAAAACAGGAAGGATTCTGGTAAAAAGGAAAAAGAAAACTCAAAAGGAAAATGAATGAACAGCAAAAAAAGAGAAATAGATTATTTTAATTGAGATGGAAATGTTGTCTAGAAAACCAGGAGCTCCTGTAAACATAGATGAGACCAAAATGTAAGTTGTTAAGAACAGAGGTCTGATGCAAGAGTGCCTGGGTTTTATCTCTGTATCTACCACTTCCAGAAGGTTAGTTAACCTCTCTAAGGTTAATTTGCTCTCTGTGTAAAGAAAAGATAGTAATTGTACAATTTCACAGGGGTTTTTGGTACATGCAAGACAATATATACAAATTCCTAAGTATACCATCTAAAGTTATTTCAAACACTAAGTTAGCTATTATTGTTACTAATATTATCATTTGCACTAGATAGAATTCACATAATGAGGGCTGTTTTCCCTATTATGCCTCTTCTCTTTGACCTTGCGCAAATCACTTATCTTTATCGAGCTCCAGTTTCATCTTCTATAGACAGACACAATAACAGCAGGCCTACCTACTTTACAGATTCCTTAGAGGGATCAAATGCAATAAAATAGTACAGAGTGTTTTGTAAACAGCACATCACCATTCTTTAATCACAGTCTTTTCTAATTCTAACCAGGTCTCATATTAAAATATTAGTTGAGCAACTAAGGATTTCAAGGAGTGTCGTGCTGAAATCATCCTTAGCCCTTAGCTGGATGAAATGTGCATGTGTTTGTGTGAGAATGGGCTGTGTTTTAATATCCTTCACTTATACCTTTTTATCTTCACTCACAGATATTGAGTACCCAGTATGTGCTAACCACTTGTGTTACAATGGAGTCATATAGTAGACAAGGCAGTTCAAGGCCCTGTCTGTTGCATACTTAGGTAAGCAGTTGGAAGTTGCACGCAGGAAGCCAGAGTGCATGGCTGGAGGACTCAAGCTCATCTGGGAGGGGCAGGAAAGGAGATTGATAAAAATGACATTTGCGATGAAAGCTGAAGGAGGAGGAAGCATTAAAGATGCAAAGGGGAGGGAGTTTCAGCTGTGGGAAAAACTAGTACAGAGGGAGGCTCTGAAGGAAGAACAAATATGAAGCGTTCAAAGGACTAAAGAAGACCCATATGAATGGGATTTAGAATGGAGGGTGGGGAGAGCTCAGAGTTAAAGCTGGAGAGGTAGGCAAGGGTCAGCTCTGACAGACCAAGTCAAAGGTACTGACCTTTATTCTAAAAGCAATTTTTAAAATCCACAAGTTTAAAATGAAAATTAGCAATTTGAAAAGATCACTGGCTAACACAAGGGGAGGAACAATGGGAGGGGCAAGCGTGGATGCAGGAAAAGCAGTGAGAGCATGGGCTACTGTACTGGTCCAAGTAGTGACAAGGGCAGTTCCAGCAAGCACTGAGACAATGAGGATAGAGAGAAGTGGTCCGATTTAAGAAATACTCACGAGGAGACAGCACAGAATTTGGTGCTGGATAAGCTGCGAGGTAGGAGAGGGAGATGTCAAGGCCAGTTCCTCTGTTTCTGCTTTGAGCAACTCTGGAAACAATGGACTTTGTCTCTGGCAACAAGAATGTAGTAGACAATGAACATGTTTAGTTGACTTTGAAGCATCCAAGTGAATGTATCAAGCCAGCAGTGGAATAGGCTGGTCCAGAATACGTAGAATTTTGAACCAAAGTGAGCTATATTTGCTTTTGGCTAAAATCTGTAGAACTCAGGGAAAATGTTCTCTCTAATGACGTACAGAGAAGAAATGACTAGCAGGAAATGGGTTTCTCTCCTGCTCAAAAGTCAGACACATTCAAGACAAGATCACTACTTTTAGTTCCCTCCCCTCCTCCATTCAAAAACTGTCACTGCTCTGATGATATCACC
Organism: Piliocolobus tephrosceles; assembly: GCF_002776525.5. Classification (NCBI taxonomy): domain Eukaryota; kingdom Metazoa; phylum Chordata; class Mammalia; order Primates; family Cercopithecidae; genus Piliocolobus; species Piliocolobus tephrosceles. Next base: position 43,056,841 of record NC_045442.1, on the reverse strand, counting down.
CTTCTCCCAAATGTATTTAAAGGCACAAATGGGTGTTTATGAAGCTTTCAGATTCTCTTTACTGGTAGGGAACGTAGTTCCTTATCAGGACAACAAAGATTGACATTTGACAGACAGCAGGAAAAACAAGAATTAAAGCAGCGAGGCTTTCTAATTTGCTCTAAAATTATTGATTTTTTTCTTACAAGCAAGGCTGCCAGAGTTTGCAATTGTTCAGAATTTGCAGCACCGAGAGAGTCTTCTGACTGCAGCACCATCTCAGAAGCTCTCCTTGCCCAGGCCAGCCTATGTCCACAGCTGTGTTTCTCGTGGCTTCTCAGCCAGCTCCTCTCACCCACCGCCTCTGAGCTAGTTGCTCATGACCCCTGGGGGCCAGCTAGCATACCAACAAGAAGCCTAGAAAAGCTTAGGGAAAAGAGTCTGTGGTTAACCCTTTCCTTATCACTAGTCCTTCAACTAAATACTCGTGTGTGATGTCAGGTTTTGCTTTTACTAGATCTGTATTTATTGACAATTTGCTAGAGTTTCCTTAACTGTAACCTGAAATAATGTCCCTTTCCTCCTAGGATTTTTTGGGAACTTAAACAAAATAACATATTCATCATAAACAACAGATGAATAAAAAGGAGATGCTTTTTTCTCCAAGTTAGAGTACTTTTTAAAGTTCATGGAACCATCTGAATCAGCATCACCTGGCAGGCTTGGAACCATCTGAATCAGCATCATCTGGCAGGCTTCTAGCAGATTCTAGGCCGGGCATGGTGACTCACACCTGTAATACCAACATTTTGGGAGGCTAAGGTGGGTGGATCATTTGCAGTCAGGAGTTCGAGACTAGTCTGGCCAACATGGTGAAACCTCGCCTCTACTAAAACTACAAAAATTAGCCAGATGTGGTGGCAGGTGCCTATAGACTTAGCTACATGGGAGGCTGAGGCAGGGGAATCACTTGAACCCGGGAGGTGGAGGTTGCAGTGAGGCAAGATATTGCTACTGCACTCCAGCCTGGGTGACAGAGCGAGACTCTGTCTCCAAAAAAAAAGCAGATTCTGGAAGCTCCTTCTTCCACTCACATACAGAGCCCAGATTTGTACAGTGCAAGATACAATCTTATTTCCCCTCAGCCTAAGGAGCCATTTCTGCCAGTGTATTGCAAACACTGAAAAACCTGGACACTTTTGAGCTGAGATAAGCACTTCTCAACTTCAGCTTCAGATTAGATTCACCTGGGGAGCTTTGTAATGACACTGATGCTCAGGGCTTTAATGAGATGAATTAAATCAGAACTTCTGTGCATGGGGCACAAGCATCAGTACTGTAAGAAGTACCAGGTGGTTCTGTAATACAGCCAGAGATGATAACCACTGGTTTCTATTTTGCTTATTAAGTGATTAGTCCATTTTATACTGCTATGAAGAAATACCCAAGACTAGGTAATTTATAAAGAAAATGAGGTTTAATGGACTCACATGGCTGGGGAGGCCTCACAATCATGGCAGAAGGTGAAGGAGGAGTAAAGGCACATCTGACATGGCAGCAGGCAAGACAGCATGTACAGGGGAACTGCCCTTTATAAAACCATCAGATCTCATGAGACTTATTCACTATCATGAGAACAGCACAGGAAAAAACCACCCCTATTATTCAATTACCTCCCATCACCCTCCCACAACATGTGGGAATTATGGGAGTTACAATTCAAGATGAGATTTGGGTGGGGACACAGCCAAACCATATCACTAAGCTACTTGAGAATTCTATCACTGCTTTAAAATTCCATTAATATCTAGCTACTCCCCTTCTCTTTCACTGGCAGTCAGTCAGCCTTCTTCCATCTTGGATACCTATCTCCTTTTTAGTATTAGAACCTTTACAACATAGAACAAGCTAATTGCTTCACCCAATATTTACCTATAAATAGCACTGCCCTATTGACATTCTCCTGCTTAGAAATCCTGAGTGCATTGAGGCCAGTGTGAGACAGGGTTGGAGCTGGGAGATGGTCTTGACCCTCCAGCTTCAGGAGAGCAGGTAGAGTCTCCTCCACAGGCTGACCAGGTAGACACAGTGGCACTGAAAGAGAGTCTGGCAGGTAAAAGGGAGCTCATTACCTTCAGGATGACACCTGTGTTGAGGAATTGCTTATATCTAAAAACAGCTTCTGTAGCAACATACCAAACTCTGGCTTTGTATAGTTTGTCTTAATGAAACTTCAGTTGCAGCCTAATGAAATAAAATGGGATTAAAAAAGGTAAACTAACAGAAGATAATTGCTAGGGTGAAAACAAAGCTAAACTTTAGACAGCAGATGTTATTGGCACACGGAAACCCAAAACAGGCAAGTAGCCAGAGAAAACTTGAAATATGGAAACTCTAATGTGTGGTTCTCTGGCTAAAATCTTTCTCTCTACTAAATGGCAAATGTCATGGGCAGAAGGTGGAAGTAGGACTTTTCATTTCTATATAATCAAGCTTATAATTTCCTTTCTTGGGCGTAGGGTTTGATAAGGATGGGAGAAAGCACAGATCTCCATGAACTTGTGGGAGGAGGTATAAAAGGAGAAGGATATGGAAGGCGTCTAAGGCATTACCAAGTGATAGTCTTGGGAAAAGTTTTCTGTTTTGCAGCTCACCCTACAACAGGCATATTATAGCTCCCTTTACCCCAAATCAAATCAGGAAAACTAGCTCTCAACGTCAATGAGAGAGAGTAATCAAGAATCCGAGAAGGATTCTCCATGCATCTTGAGACCCTTCTTTAGGCTGATCTGATTTTTTTTTTTTTTTTTAAACGGAGTCTCCCTGTGTTGCCCAGACTGGAGTGCAGTGGCGCGATCACGGCTCACTGCAAGCTCTGCTTTCCAGTTCATGCCATTCTCCTGCCTCAGCCTCCCGAGTAGCTGGGACTATAGGCTCCCACCACCATGCACGTCCAAATTTTTTGTATTTTTTAGTAGAAATGGGGTTTCACCATGTTAGCCAGGATGGTCTCGATCTCCTGACCTTGTGATTCGCCCACCTTGGCCTTAGGCTGACCTGATTTTTAATCTTTCCTCCTGGGGCCTCTCCTATCTCTTCTTCCCCTTCTTCTCCTATCTCTTCTTCCCAACACCATGTCCTGCCCAATTACAGACTATACTTCTTTTAACATCCACATGCCTCTGTTACATCTCCCCTGCTTGTGATGCTCAACTGTGTTGCAACTACAATTTATTTTCCTTTTCTGACAACATGGTCCAAACTTTATAGCCAATAATGAGCTTCAAAAACTTTGTAACTCAAAGAAACCATAAAACACAGCTCCACATATTTCTCAGGTAAGATCCACGATTGGCGAACTGATATATTCACTTTGCCCAGCAGGGATTTAATTTCTGATCCTCTCTTTTCCTGACTATGGAAAGAGCAAGACTACATGGCAGGAATGAGCCTCCAGAGAGGGCCTGGACAAACACTAGATGAATTAAAATATCACCTTGATTATAGTGTACATATGTCCTATTTCTTTTTTATTATATCTTTCTCTGTTCTAATAATATGTCCTGTTTATTTTAGGGAAGCCCAGTTCAGATAGTTTAAAAGGGATTAAATGGACATGTGGATCTTTATTTTTGGGGAAGAAACCTAAGAGGAAACTCTGTACCCTCATGAACAGCCAAAAAAAAAAAAAACCATAACAGCCACCTATTACCTCATTTCATTTTATGTCTTTCTCTGTTCTAATAATATGTCCCGTTTATTTTAGGGAAGACCAGTCCAGATAGTTTGAGAAGAAGGCATTAAATGGACATGTGGATCTTTATTTTGGGGGGAAGAAACCTACGAGGAAACTCTGTACCCTCATGAACTGCCAAAAAACCATAACAGCCATCTATTTCCTCATTTTCTTAGGTCCTAAGGGAAAACCCCAGTGGAAACCAACACAATAAGGGAATGGATAAAACTGTTTTGAAGAAATGTGGTATGGAGATTGCCCTGGGGAGGCCATAAATGGTGCCTCTCTGAATTTAATATGTGATGTCCAGAGGGACCTAAATGAAGCACAGATTCTAAAATAAATTGTTTGAAGGCACTTCAGAAACACGGAGGTTATGAGAAAGAAAACTTTGATTAAGACTCACCAGCCTGAATTCAGTAAAGAAACACTGTTCTTAATACCTGCTGTAGCCTTTCAAGTTGTCTTTTTATTCGCATGACAATGAGTCAGGGCAATACACTCATATTTTTCAAAAACCTTTCGACATAGTTTAACTTCTGGAGATAATAGCCAAAGCAAATGTCACAGAATAAAGGATAAAAAAGCTTTATGTAGAAAAGTCCTAGGTCTGGGAGATTAAAGAGAGCCCCAGGTAACTCCAGGGCTCATGGAATGTGGATGGCTGATCCTGTTTCTAATGAGGCCAGGAGGAAGATCACATTCAAGCCCTTAGAGGAAAAATTTCTATCTCTGAGAAGATACCTCTAATTCCACTCGAACTTTCTTAAAAATGTGTTGCTTTGGTCATAGAGCATAGAGAAGGATGAAAGAAGGTACAAAGAGAGTTTAAGACCATGTCTGTTCCTAAAGCAGTGACTGACCAGACCTATTGTCAGATCTCCACTCCAGATGTGTTACCCCAGCCAGCCATTTCCAATTGCTTCCTTCCTGCAAATTCTAGGAAAGTCTTATTCAAACATTATCTTTTATAAAAACAGGTGATAAATAAAGGCAGCTAGAGCTTGGGGAGCACTCTATCTTGAAGAGCTCATCTATCAAGTTCTCTCTAATTCCCCTCCTTCCTTGCTTCTTCCTCTGCAGAAGACTCTCCTTCTACCACCTGACATGACACCTCTGGAGGTAAATGCCCAGTCCTTGATGAGACTCAAGGCCCTGTCCCCCTAACTTCTCATCCATAGGCATGGACCTTTATGAGTTGTTTACTACTTAAGCCAGATCACAATCTACTTTGTGATTGGTCTGGAGTTAGACCCCTATGACCCAAGCTAGACGAGTCATATATCCTCCCAAAATAATTGAGAAGTGCAAATTAAAGAAAGCTAGGTAGTCTCTGCTATGGCTTAGGTATTACATTAAAAATGAAGTCATCAAGAGACAATCATACCTCTCCAGGTAAAGTGAGAGGTAGAGAAAGCTGAAGGGCAGAGAAAGAAGAATGAAAAATGTATCTGCAGAGAAACAGAGATGGAGAGAGTACCAACTGAATTGCTAATTCCTATTTTCTGTCCATTGTTGTCCATAAAACACCCCCATATCTTTAATCTAAGTCTTCCCTTTGTTCAGGTTGGCTAGCATCGTTTCCTCCTTGAAATCACTCCCCTTGACTAAATGCAATCTACTTTTCTCTCCTCTCTAATCTCTTCCCTCACTATGGATGCTTTTATCTCCCATGTCTTTCCAGTTCCCTGGTTCCCCATCTCCTATCCCCCCAAAATGCTGGCTTGGCAGTGTCCTGTCATTGGCTCTGGAAAGCTCTGGTATTTTATTATTATGAAGAGACTAAGCTAAGGGTAGAAGAATCTATTCAGCTCCAAGTTGCCAGTGAACTCTGAGGCATCTTAGTTATTGGTGAGATGAGCTGAAGAATAAAAATAATTTTCAAGTGCCCTTAGGCAAAATATGTCTTACGTACCAATTCTGCAATCTCTGAGAGGATCTGGAAGCCATAGGGATTGTAAGTTTCTAAAAGGCAACATACAGAGACTAAATTATGCTGTCTATACATCCTTTTCATTTTATGTGTTCTGGGAAGTGCTGGGTTTTTCTTTATGGGAGGCGGGGGTTGGCCAGATTCTCAAGGCCCTGTATCTCTGAAAGTCTTCTATATTATGACATGGTTTCCAGGATGCCTCTAGTTCCCCAGAGAAAAGAGCTTATCACCATGAATTCCTAGAAAACTCCTAATTTCCAACTCCTCTGCAGGCTTTTGCATTGTTTCATATATTCATTCCTTCATGTATTCAAAAAATATATGAACATCTACTATATCCCAGTCACTACCATATGTTACATTGATGCAATGAGCAGAATTGTCCAACAGCGACCTGGGGAACCAACTGAAACAAGATATTTTGCTTCCCCAGCAGATGGTGTTGTATCTGAACTTCTCTCTTTTGGAACGTGGGGCTTCCTTTCCCACAGAGGACGCTCTAACTTCCCAGGGGCCTCAAGTGCCTCAGGAACTGATCACCTGGCTTTTCCACGTAACTCCTTTAAACAGCTGACACTCAAATCCAGACTGCCTGCTAGCTAAATAATCTTATTATCCCCACATTGAAGAAGCTGCTTTCTAAAAAGACAAAGCAATAATGGGAAGGGCTCCTCTACTGGAACAGAGAAAATTATCGTGGAGTTGGTAGAGTTTAATTTGGTTGAGATTTTCAAGGAATGATTGGTTAATGAGGGAAAGACAAACTGTTACCTGATGGATGTAAAGGGCCTGCCAGGCATGTGCAGAACTGAGGGAAGGAAGTTTAGACACAGGGCATAGCACAGGTGATATCCCTAGAAAATAAGGGGCTTATGGACTAAAGGAGTTCAAGGGAGGCCAGTGTGGCTGAAGCAGGGTAGAGTGGGGAGAATGTAGTTTGAGATGAGAATGTAAAAGTACTAACCACAGCTAGCCACTATTCAAAGTCCACAAACCATTCTGGTTTAGTCTCTGGCATGAAAGAGAGTCTAGCTTTCATAAGAATCCCAAGACTAGAGTTGAAAGCAGAGCTATCACTGTTTTTCAGCTCGCTAGTCCACGAGCATACTTTCACTAAGCAGTCTCCTATAGTGGGAGTACTCCCTCCTCCACATATTTTCTTGCATTTAGAAAGGATGGGTTCAAGAACCCATCCCTCCCACTGCCATGGTACTTGCATATCAAACTTGCAACCAGAATGATGATGATAATGCTGTGGATGCTGGTGATTATGACCATTAATAACCAGCATTCATTGATCTACTATGTGTCAGGATCTAGGTGGAATTCTTCATACTATATATGATTTAATCTTCATGAGCATATATACTTGTCACAAAGCAGAGTTAGGGGTATGAGAGAGTATCTCTGAGAGAGAGTGGTTATAAAAGGTCATGTTTTTTTCCAGTACATTTGTCATAGTGATATGATAAATTGGGTGCCAAAACATGTTTCCATTGCAGAATCATTGTTTTAGAAATAAATACAGGAATGTTTAGGCATGTCCTTGGACTGGACTTGGGAATACATGGTTCAAAAAACAAACACACTTCTTCCCAGCCTTCTTCAAACAAGAATCCCAAAATCTGGCAACTGAAAGAACATTTATGATGAAATAATTGGAACTCTCTTAAAGGGAAAGTCTTGTGGTCCTCAAGTCTGGAAGGCAGAGCAAAACTGGTTGTATTTTCTTCCATATAAGGAGTATAAAGAAGGGAGGTCCACTTCTTTAAAAACTTTTGATCTTGCTCTAGTCCAATCTATTTTCTACACTGCAGCCAGGACTTCTGTTCTGAAACAAAAATACAAGTTTTTAAAAATTATCTTGCTAAATTTATCTATGAAAATAAAATTATTCTCCCCATTTTCAATGCTTTCTTCATTCCCAGATGTTGAATTAGTGCAGCTTTGAAACCCTGGAGAATGCTCTTCTCAAAGCACACCCCAGGCATCTTCTGGTGCCCATGATGTCCCCCAGAACTTCACTAGCTGCCTTGGCCGTACGCCTAGACAGACCTCAGAATGCTCTTGACTCTCATCTCTATCCTCTCCTTAACCTTGGATTGGCCTTATGTGGTGATTCCCACCTGTACTCCCACTGTATCTAGGAAGTAACTAGCTTGCTTTGGATTTTACAGGCTCAGAGGTGGAAGCCTCAAGGCAAGCCTTGTCTCAGATGAGACTTCAGACTGTGGACTTTTGAGTTAATGCTGAAATGAGTTAAGACTTTGGGGGATTATTGGGAAGGCATGATTGGTTTTGAAATATGAGGACATGAGATTTGGGAGGGACCAGGGGCAGAATGATATGGTTTGGCTGTCTCCCCACCAAAATCTCATCTTGAATTCCCACGTGTTGTGGGAGGGACCTGGTGGGAGGTAATTGAATCATGGGAGCAGGTCTTTCCCATGCTGTCCTTGTGACAGTGAGTCTCATAAGATCTGATGGTTTTAAAAAGGAGAGTTCCTCTGCACAAGCTATCTTCTCTTGTCTGCCACCATGTGAGGTGTGCCTTTCACCTTCCACCATGATTGTGAGGCCTCCCCAGTTATGTGGAACTGTAAGTCCATTAAACCTCTTTCTTTTGTAAATTGCCCAGTCTCAGGTATGTCTTTATCAGCAGTATGAAAATGGACAAATACAGTCTATATACAAGCTGCCAAATTAGTAATGTGCAACGAAAAGTCCACATTCAGCTTCCTCCAGTATCAGGTTCTTTCTCTCACTTGGATATAGGATAACCTTAACCTCTCTCCTAAGTTATCTTGTAAGTCCTTGAGCTTTTGAGGAAGAAAAATACCCTCCACTTGCACATAAATCATTTGAGTGTTTAATGAATTTGATTATGTCTTAAGGAATAGGAGCAATGTAATTGATACTCCAAAAGATTATTTTCCTAGTAGTTCATTGCTTGTTTTTAAATTCAGGAATGACCAATGTCCAGATAATTTTGAAAAAATAAGGAAAAGGAAAGGAAGCTAACATTTATTGTGTAACTTCTTTTGGACGTATGCACATTCTACTAGGTATGTTAGTTATACGGTTTAACTCCTAAGTTCAAACTGTACACACTGTAGATATTCTACAGAGGAGCAAAAACTCTCTGCATTCTCACCATGAAAGTTGCCTTTAATACAGTCTTATGCAGTAAGTTTCCTGGGGGTATGTCTTATATTTCTAATATTAGACATATATAAGTAGATACTAAATATTTCTTAAATTGATGTTTTTCTGACTGTAAAAGTAATATATAAATGTAGAAAATACCATAGGATTATATAGCTTAAAATTGATAATTTCCTCAAAATTACTCTTCACCCCACAAGACAAACACTGTTAACAGCAGGGTAAACTAATTCTTAACTTGCATACCAGTCCCCGATACTTTTTGCTCTTACAGAACTCTTGCTCTCCCTTCCCCTTTCCTGGCTCACACTTTGTTATCACACCTCTACCTATAGTGGGTGTCCACCCTTTGTGTCTGTCTAGCACCATCATTTTCCTCAGACAACATTCCTCTCTCATGTAAATCATGCATTCTTGATGTAGACTGCCAACCACAGAACTCTTATTTCCCTAAGCACAGCAAACGGGCTGAATTAGTTGTTTGGCTATCTCTGGGCACACCACCATGGCCATGACAATGGAGGACCATGGCTGGACAGACTCATGTCACAATTTAGAACATCCACATGAATGTTCCTGGCCAAAAGCCCAGTTCTCACAAAATAGGAAGTGGTCTATTCATCAGACCTACATGGATCTCAGTGAAGGCCAAATTTAAACCATCTCACACCAGTTCCAATTGGAATCTATTTATTACCTAAAGTCTCCTAAGAAACAGATGGCACAGATATCCTCCTCAGCCACTATCCATATATCCCAGTCTGACAGAACTGATACCTGGAGTTGAAGACAGATCTGTTGCTTTGCAATACTCTGATTTATTTCTGATGACAATACGGCATTTATCTACCACAGGCAATGAAAAGGAGAATTTCACTTCTTTTGCAGTCTCATGCTAACTCTTTTCGGTGCTCTGGGTAGATGACCGTGGTCAATTGCCTCAAAGAGAAAATGTCTATTGCCTCAGTCACTAATTCCAAAGACTAATGTTGACATTCTATTCTGAGGCATCCTCATCTCATATAAGAACATATCCTTGTTTGGGGGCAAAATATCAAATGTGCAGGAGATAAAGCAATATGAATGACCGTAAGCAACAGCATTTCCAATGACATATTTTATTACTAATAACTTCAAAATATATCTTCCATCCTAGAAAAAAAAAAAAAAAACCATTCCATTACTTCCCCCAAATAATTGTTATTTATAAAGTGAGGCTAGGATGTCATAAAATTAGCATTTACAGCTGGATGAAATCTTAAAAGATATGACTCTGGCTCAGAGCCCCATCCATAAAGTGCCAACCTAGCATTGTTCAAATATTCTCTACTTCCTAGGAAGCAGATTCATGCATAATTGCATAGGGCTGAAAGACATAGCCTATACAGTATGGGGTGAGTTTCTGCAGCAATTTCTTCGTTATTCCTGGAATTGTTCTCCCAAATTTCTGTTTTGAATGTTCTCAGAATTTATTTGACAGTGGCAGAGAAGAAAATAGACTTCATAGAATAATACTGAGTGAAGAGTCTTTGACTTCAATTCACCAAGACTGGCTTAATCAAAAACAGAAAAAAAAATGAGATGTAAAAGTAAAGGTATCTGGTTTGAATATTATTGAGGTATTCCTATGTGTCTGGCACCTAGGAAGTGCTCAGAAAACTAGCTGTTGTGAGGATTCAATAATAAAACATGTATAACTGCTGGACACATATGTCTGATAGGTACAAAAGGCTCAGCAAACATTAGTTCCCTAATATCCCATCACCACTACTCCATTAATGCTCCTCCCTCTTCTTCTTCCTAGAATTCTGTCTCCCCTATCATTTCTGCTAGTCAAACTCCTATGGCTCTTCAAGGATTAACTTAGATAAAACTTCCTTCAAGAACACCCTCTCAAGAAAACTACTCATAGTATCTCCTTCCTATACATTGGTACATTTCTGGCACCTTTTTTAAATAAAATTTATCATCTTCCCAGTGTATTATAAGTTCATTGGAAATTTTAAAAGCCAGTTGTATTCCTACTCAAGACATCTAACATCATAAGTGCCAGAGCCAGAATTCAGACTCAGTTGTGTCTAATTCTTGAACTTCACTTTTCCATATTATGCTGCCTTTCATATTATGAAGGTACAACCCAAAGAAAAGAGTAGCTCAGTTTATTCATCCTTCTCTCCACCTTAGATGTGGAGAGAAAATCATACCTTATCTCTCTTCCAGTTTCTCTTCCTTCATTTCCTTCTGAGTACACTAAGAGAAGGCACCCCTACTGAGCCTAAAATTAGAAGTCAAATACTGCTTTGCCTTGTCTCTCATCCCATTCCTCTCAGTGACACTTTAATGGTATGCTGTTAGTAAGTCACAGACAGATTCCTGTGGTCAACAATGGAATACCTATTTTTAATCAGAGGAACAAGGTTAAGTAAGACATTTTAACCATCAAGCCTACTGTATTAGTCAGGGTTCTCCAGAGGGACAGAACTAATAGGAGATAGATGGATGGATGGATGGATGGATGGATAGATAGATAGATAGATAGATAGATAGATAGATAGATAGATAGGGGGTTTATTAAGTATTAACATACATGATCACAGGGTCCCAAAATAGGTTGTCTGCAAGTTTGAGGAGCTAGGAGAGCCGGTCCAAGTCTCAAGTTTAACTCAGTTTAACTCCTAACTGAGTTTAACTCCTAACTCTTCTCCTAACTGAAGAACTTAGAGTCCAGTGTTCGAGGGCAGGAAGCATCCAGCACGGGAGAAAGATGTAGTCTGGGAGGCCTGGGAGCTTATTAGATGGTGCCCACCAGATTAAGAGCGAGTCTGCCTTCCCCAGCCCACTGACTCAAATGTTAATCTCCTTTGGCACCCTCAGAGACCACCCAGGATTAATATTTTGTATCCTTCAATCCAATCAAATTGACACTCAGTATTAACCATCACAAGCCCACCCCTTGTCAACTTGAATTCATACACATCTCCTGAGATCATACATAATCTTCAAATAAAGACAATAATAAGGTCATAATTATGCCTAGCATAAAACAACTATTCTTCGTACAACTGGAAACGAATCAATCCCCAAACCAAATACTATTACATAAAGTTAACAATACTTAAATGCTGATGTGAAGTCAATAAATCTTATGTCACATAATATAGAAGAAATGAAACAAAATGAAGATATTTTCTTAGTAGAAGTGTATACATGCACAAACATGTTTTTAACAAAAGGAGGAAGAAATACTCATGACAATTACCTTCCTCATTTCTGCAGGTGGTCACATGGTCATAGCTGGTATTAATGACTACCTTCTTCTACTACCCATTCTGTATTCCCTTTGCCTTCAGCAAGCACCTCAGCAGGGTTTGTTTTTTTTTTTTTTTTTCCTGGTGGAATGACCCAAACCTTCACTCCTCAAGGGTCTGGGTCATTTGTAGTCTTGCCTGGGTTGGGCTGTTGTAGTTTCCCATTGACCTTAATCACAGGACATGGTAATATTAAGAGACACCCTAATGGATCTCTTGTATTCCATGAATACTCTTCCTTACCTCTGTTGTGGAGTAGCAGACTGATTTCATCTTACTAGTCCAGGTCGATCACCCCAGCCAACACTGTAACTCCCTTCTTAGCCTGTTGACTTAAAGGTAGGAGGAGCCCAAAGTGTCCAGGTGGCAATCTTAACTTCCAGTTTAATAGAATTGTGTGTCTCCTGGGGGGCAGCATTTATCCCTCTATAACTAAGATCCTAGGCCAGCAGAACATAATGCCACAGGAACAGGAGGCCAACATTTTTTTAGTGGATCACTAGGGGTGATGGTGACTGGTGCCACTTCCACTTCCACCCCTTCATTCCTGGACCCATAAATCCTGGCTATGAAAGAAAGAGTATCATATATTGAATGCTGATTCAGAGCATACATGGCTTGCTGGAGAACTTTGCCCCAGCCCTGCAAAGTATTGTCACCTATTTGGCTTTGTAATGGTGACTTCAAAAGACCATTCCACCATTCTATCCAGCGGCTTCAGGATGACAGGGAACATGGTAAGAACAGTAAATTCCATGAGCATGGGCCCATCACCGCATTTCTTAACCATTAAGTGAGTGCCTTGGTCAGAGGCAATGCTGTGTGGAATACCATGATGGTGGATAAGCCATTCCATGAGTCCACAGATGGTAGTCATGGCAGAAGCATCACATGCAGGATAGGGAAACCAATATAGGGAGTAAGTGTATATTCCAGTGAGGACAAATTTCTGCCCTTTCCGTGATGGGAGAAGTTCAATATAATCAATCTGCCACCAGATAGCTGGCTGATCATCCTCAGGAATGGTGCCATATTGAGGGCTCATTGTTGGTTTCTGCTGCTGGCAAATGGGCACTCAATAGTAGCTGTATCCAGGTATGACTTGGTGAGTGAAAGTCCATGTTGCTGAGCCTATGCATAACCTCCATCCCTGCCACCATGGCCACTTGTTCATGGGCCCATTGGGCAAGGACAGAGGTGGCTGGGGAAAGAGGCTGAGTGGTGTCCACAGAACGGGTCATCCTATCCACTTAATTATTAAAATCCTCCTCGGGTAAGGTCACCTGTTAGTGAGAATTCACATGCTCAAATATCTTCACAGCTTTTGACTAATCAGAGAAGTCCATAGTCTAAGTCCATATCTCTTCCCAAAATTTCTTTATCACCAATTTTCTAATCATGCTTCTTCCAAGTCCCTGATCATCCAGCCAAACCACTGGCTACAGCCCCTGAATCAGTATATAATCGCACATCTGCCCATTTCTCCTTCCATGCAAAGTGCACAACAAGGTGCACGGCTTGAAGTTCTGCTCACTAGAAAGATTTCCCTTCACTTCTCTCCTTCAGAGATGTCCTAGAAAGGAGCTGTAGTGCTACAGCTGTCCACTTTTGGTGGTGCCTGCATATCGTGCAGAACCATCTGTGAACCAGAGCCTAGTCCTCTCTTCCACTGTCAGCAGACCGTAGGAAACCCCCCATGAGGCCATTGGTGCAGGCTGAAGAGAAGGCAGGGTGGCAGGAGTAAAGACCATAGGCATTTGGGCCGCTTCCTCATGTAACTTACTTGTGCCTTCAAGACCTGTTCAAACCTGATCACATATACCACTTCCATTTCATGATGGAGTGCTGCTGTGCATAAACCACTTTATGGCTAGATGGGACAGAAAGCACCCCATCCATGATAGGCAGTTCAGGTCACATGGTAACTTGATGACCCATAGTTAAATGTTCAGTTTCCACCAAAGCCCAGTAACAGATCAAGAGCTGTCTCTCAAAAGGAGAGTAGTTATCTGCAGAAGATGGCAGGGCCTTGCTCCAAAATCCTAGAGGCCTCCGCTATGATTCACCTATGGGGGCCTGCCAAAGTCTCCAAACAGCATCCCTATCTGCCACTAATGCCTCAAGCACCATTGGATCTGCTGGGTCATATGGCCCAGTGGCAGAGCAGCTTACATAGCAGCTTGGACCTGTTACAGAGCCTTCTCATGTTCTGGACCACACTCAAAACTGGTAGCCTTTTGGGTCACTCAATAAATGTGCCAGAGTAACATAACGAAATGAAGAATGTGTTGCCTCCAAAATCCAAAAAGGCCCACTAGGTGTTCTGCCTCTTTCTTGGTTGTAGGAGGGGCCAAATGCAGCAACTTATCCTTCACCTTAGAAAGAATATCTTGACAGGTCCCACACAACAAGATCCCTAGAAATTTTACTGAGGTACGAGTTCCCTGAATTTTAGTCAGATTTATTCACCATCCTCTGGCATACAAATGTCTCACCAATAAGTCCAGTGTGTTTGCTACTTCTTCTTCACAGGATCCAATCAGCATAATGTCATCAATGTAATGGACCAGTGTGATATCTTGCGGAAGTGAAAGGCAATCAAGGTCTCTCCGAAGAAGACTATGACACAAAACCAGAGACTTTATATACCCCTGATGTAGGACAGTAAAGGTATATTGCTGGCCTTGCTAGCTGAAGGCAAATTGCTTCTGGTAGGCCTTGTGGACAGGAATGGAGAAAAAGGCATTTGCCAAATCAATGGCTGCATACCAGGTACCAGGAGATGTGTCAATTTGCTCAAGAAATGAAACCACATCTGGTACAGTAGCTGTAATTGGAGTCACCACTTGGTTACACTTATGATAACCCACTGTCATTCTCTAAGATCCATCTGTCTTCTGCACAAGCCAAATGGGAGAGTTCAAAAGGGATGTGGTGGGAATCACCACCCATGCACCTTTCAGGTCCTTGATGATGGCACTAATTTCTGCAATCCCTCTAGGGATGTGATATGTTTTTGATTTACTATTTTCCTAGATAGGTAAGGCTATAATGGCTTCCATTTGGCCTTTCCCTCCATAATAGGCCTCACCCTATCAGTCAGGGAGCCAACATGGGGGCTCTGTCAGCTGCCGGGTGTGTCTATGCCAATTATGCATTCTGGTATTCGGAAAATGAGCCTGCTATTGGTCTATTCAGGGATTCAACTTCTTCCTGGTTTAGTCTTGGAAGAGTGTAAGTGTCCAGGAAATTATCCATTTCTTCTAGATTTTCTAGTTGTTTTGCGTAGAGGTGTTTATAGTATTCTCTGATGGTAGTTTGTATTTCTGTGGGGTCGGTGGTGATATCCCCTTTATCATTTTTTATCGCATCTATCTGATTCCTCTCTGTTTTCTTCTTTATTAGTCTTGCTAGTGGTCTGTCAATTTTGTTGATCTTTTCAAAAAACCAACTCCTGGATTCATTGATTTTTTGGAGGGTTTTTTGTGTCTCTATCTCCTTCAGTTCTGCTCTGATCTTAGTTATTTATTGCCTTCTGCTAGCTTTTGAATGTGTTTGCTCTTGCCTCTCTAGTATGAATTTGCGTCCTTTGTAGGGACATGGATGCAGCTGGAAACCATCATTCTTAGCAAACTATCACAAGAACAGAAAACCAAACACCGCATGTTCTCACTCATAGGTGGGAACTGAACAATGAGATCACTTGGACTCGGGAAGGGGAACATCACACACCGGGGCCTATCATGGGGAGGAGGGAGGGGGGAGGGATTGCATTGGGAGTTATACCTGATATAAATGATGAATTGATGGGTGCTGACAAGTTGATGGGTGCAGCACACCAACATGGCAGAAGTATACATATGTAACAAATCTGCACGTTATACACATGTACCCTAGAACTTAAAGTATAATAAAAAAAGAAAAAAACTCTCCAAAAAAAAAGAAGTAGAATCCTTAGCATTTTAGAGTCTAATCATATCAAGCAGCCAACTCCAGAAACCCCAAAACCAATGAAAAAATTCCATTCTTAATATTCTGTTTTTCTAGAACCAGTCCTGGCACCAAGATCTGTCATAGACAGCGTTCTCTAGAGGGACAGAACTAATAGGATATATATAAAGGGGGAGTTTATTAAGTGTTAACTTACATGATCACAAGGTCCCACAATAGGCTGTCTGTAAGCTGAGGAGCTAGGAGAGCCAGTCCGAGTCCTAAAACTGAAGAACTTGGAGTCCGATGTTTGAGGGCAGGAAGCATCTAGCACAGGAGAAAGATGGAGGCTGGGAGGCTAAACCAGTCTAACCTTTTCACGTTTTTCTGCCTGCTTTATATCTGCTGGTGACTGATTATATGGTGCCCACCAGATTAAGGGTGGGTCTACCTTCCCCAGCCAACTGACTCAAATGTTAATCTCTTTTGGCAACACCCTCACAGACACACCCAGTATCAATGCTTTGTATACTTCAATCCAATCAAGTTGACACCCAGTATTAACAATCATACATACCTTTTAGTATGTATATTGAAGTATTCCATACAATATACACTGATAATGGAAGCATCAATGTCATTTCAACTAATATTTCATACAAAATAATCTGCCCATCTCTTTCCAGTGATGTAGAAAATATGACTCTCTGATCATAAATGAATGAAATAGTTCAATCTATTCCACTATTCTGGTAGAGCTATGCAATGTGCCTATGAAAAAGGTGATTAATTCTTGAGCAACATTTAGGATAATAATATCTAAATTGAGGTAAGTGATGATTATACTATATCCTGCACTGGTCAGACCACATGTGTAATGTGTCCTGGAAATCAAATTTTAAGACATACATAGAAAAACAAAAAATCCAGCAGGGAGCTGAAGGTACTGAGCTACTAAATGGTACCACTGAGGGTACTGAGTGGCCTTTAAACCATGCCAATTGTAATGAATAAATGGGGAACTAGGGAAGAAAAAGAGATGCCTCAGAAGGAATGTCTCCTGTTCCCAAATGTCTGTATTATTATAAAGGGGAGACCAGGCATGCACTGTATTACTCTAAAATGTAAAGCAAAGATTAGAGAGGAGAAGTCTCAAAGGAAGCTGATCTTATAGAACTGTCATCTCAGAGTAAGAACGCTTTCTGCAGTTCATGAAAGGATTCTAACCATCAGACCCAACCAAAATGTAAGAGAGTTCCTTTCACCAGTAAGCTTCCACCTCTTTAGAGTCTCACAGGAGAGCTTCCTTGAAGCAATTGTCCCCCAAGATCCCTTCTGATTTGCATATTCTCCAAAACTGGCTCAACCATGGCTCCAATTCACCACCCTCTGCCCAGCTCAGCCTCTGAGATGGCCACAGAAGAAGCAACAGCAGCAGGTGAAGTGGTGAGCAGAGGCACAGCTGAGGCAGAGCCTCTCCACATACTTTAATGGGTCTTGAGGAAAGTTCCTGGGTCCTTTATCCTTTCCAAATCCTGTTACCAAGGCAACTTCTTGCTTGTGACTGTGAAAGCAGACAGCCCCACATGAAATTATGACCACTTTATTCTTAGAACAAAATGATTTGAATGATCAGAGCTCACAGCTTGTTTTACACAAAGTGAGACACAGCTAAGTGGTTTCTCTCAGAAAACAAGTGTATGTGTATGTGTGTGTGTGTGTGTGTGTGCGCACGTGCATGCATGTGTAAAATCTCCAGCCTCAAGTTCCACCATTAGAAATTTATTGTATCAAGTTATGCTAATGTTTCTATCACAATGAACAAGACCAGTGGCAAAGATAAGAAATTAAGTCACAAACATCAATGTGACTAAACCTGACATACTCTTTCTAATGTGAACAAAGTCAAAATAGGATAATGATTAAGCGCTTATCTTTTCAGGTGAGACTACCTCATTTCAAATTTGAGGTCTGCCACTTACAAGCTGTGTAACCTTTTGTCTTTGGCAGGTTATTAAACCTCTATACCATTTAAGATCATCAGTGTAAGATAAAAATAATACCTCTTCTTCGAGTTTCTGGGTAAATGAATTAATTTAAATATATAAATTATTTAGAATGTATCTGGCATATAGTAAGCTATATAAGTGTTAGCTATTGTTGTAATGGTAAAAATAATGCTGTTGATGATGATGATGATGATGATGATGATGATGATGATGATGATGATGATGATGACAGAGACCAGAAAGCAATGAAGAGAAGATACTAGGAGGTTTAAGATTTTTGCCTGGGTATATACACAAGCAAGTCAAGGAAAAAGGAATTGACTTTTACTAAGTGCCTATGTGCTCAGTAATAAGTCATTAGAGACATTAGAGCCTCAATTACCAAGAGTGGACAGAAACATTTTGGATGACAGAATCTTAGGAAATTTCTGGACCTTATGACTTCTGACAAGACATGATGGAAGTATGGTCATGAGCGTCTCCAGCTTAGGACAAAAGTGGATGTTCTCAAGCTGACAAAGGAAATGCAAGGAGAACACTCCTCCTAGAACAAGATTTTGCTACTTATTCCCTCACAATTATGCCCCTTTACAAGTTATTAACCCCTTTTCACACTATAGGAGGTGAAGGAGGCACTGCTAAGAAAGGTGGAAGAAGTCAGCCTCCCACTAATATGCTTCCTTTCGTACATAGTTTCCTTGTATACACTCGTTATCTGGCACTATCTGGTACCTTAAAAGCATATGAGCTTTCTAAGCATCTTGCTACTTGTAGCAAATCAGATCAGACAAATATAAGCAATTAAACAGCTCCTACCTATCAACACTTATCAGCCAAATGAACGTCACTTATCATCTGGTGACTCTGTTTGGTAGAGAAGACTACAGGGATAGAGACTAACACACTGCTTACTCCCAGAGAAGCTTGGATTTTCAAATTTAGTTGCTTAACAAAGTGGCCTTCAGATTCTAACTTCTTATATTAGAGGCTCCTCTTTCCTCAACTCTACTGTCAGTTGCCCTGCAGACTGAAAGGCCACCAAATTGCCCAATATCCATTATCTTTCCAGCCCTCTCTAATCTGGAGCTCAAGTATAGTTTTTGGCACTCGCTGAGAAAACAGCAATGTGAGTCCTGATACTCTTTTCTAAGAACAGACATATATCTAGCATTATAGCCTCAAATACTCTACTCAGTGATATGGCTGCTTCTGAAGTAGCTGCTCCCTTGACTCACACGAGGAAGCATGAAGAAAAGACAGAACTTGACACTGAGGTTTCACCTTGCATAATGAAGGCTCCCTCATGTTGCTCATAATAAAGTACTCCTCTCCTCCTTTTACCCCCAATTGTAACGTGGATATACTTCTATTAAAATACTCATGACCTGTGGTACTTCTTTCTGAATTTTTCTTGTTTCCATGTATCAGACAATGAGTCTTTGGGGAGGGAGCATAGATATTGTCACATTCATCTACTATTCTGTCTGATACATAGTAGGTCCTCAATAAACATTTGTTGGATTGAATATATTTACATCATGAGGTTCATTTTAGATAAGGTTAAGGAAAATGCAATAGCCACTAGTAATTACAGAAGTTAGCACTGATATGAAAACAATAAGACAAGTTTTTATTTTTTCATATGCAAGAAGGGAAAATTAAGTGCATGAAAGTCCAAAGCAAATAGACTATCTCTTCTCTTCTTGGATCCAGTCTACCTACATGTAATAAGACCAACTATGTACCAGGAACTATGGGATTCTGTTGCCTTCAGCTCTTTTCTCTCACAGAGGTTCTCCCTGCTCCCTGCCAAGGTGGTGGTGCCCATGTGGCAGAAGGGAGGAGCGAGCTGGGGCTGCACAGGCACAATCTGGAAATGACCAGAATAAAAATGCCCCAGCCCAAACAGCAAGCAGGACTCCCCAGTCAGATTTTTATTTCTAGGCAATGCTGCTAGGGAAAAACTCTTTCCCTTGGAGAAATCAAACAAACACAGCTTGGAATGATTCATACAAAGGTTCTCAAACTTTTAAAATCACCTGGGGAGCTTTAAAAACCTACTAATGGCTGGGCCCCAATTAAATCCAAACACCTTGGGGTGAAACCAAGGCACTTACAGTTTTTAAAAGCTCCCAAAGTGATCCTAATGTGTAGCCAGGGTTGAGAATTACCGATTTAAACAATCCCGCTCTTCATATGCAGGTTAAGCTTGTGGTTACAATTACTCAGCTGCTCACCTGTCTGCACTGATATATATACTACTATGCTTTGTTATTGGGACAGAAATATGGCAAGGATGAAAACCAGTTCTCTCGGTAAACACCTGATTCTATTAAGATGTACAGTTGGTGCTGGGCATGGTGGCTCAAGCCTGTAATCCCAGAACTTTGGGAGGACAAGGGAGGTGGATCACGAGGTCAGGAGTTCAAGACTAGCCTGACCAACACGGTGAAACCCCATCTCTACCGAAAATACAAAAATTAGCTGAATGTGGTGGCACATGCCTGTAATCCCAGCTACTCAGGAGGCTAAGGCAGGAGAATTTCCTGAACCAGGACCTGGGAGGTGGAGGTTGCAGAAAGCTGAGATCGCACCACTGGACTCCAGCCTGGGCTACAGAATGAGACTCCGTCTCAAAAAAAGAAAAAAAGAAAAGTCCAGTTGGTTAGTGGGAAAATTAGCCCAATGGAAATATTGACAACTAGCTTTGATTTGATACTCAGTGGCTTGTGCATTTGTGTTGGCCTCTTACTAGAGCTATTCCCTCTTGGTCTGTTTTTCTTTGGTCTTAGTGCTGCTGTTACTTCTCAATGACACCACATACCATTGTCTGCTCCAAGTGCTTGGTTCTATTCCCTGAGTTTGTCAACAATTTTTCAAAGTAATGGGTAACATTGGCAGCTTGCTTATTTTACTGTGATAGCACTGCAGACTCTTCATGGTGGGAAGCAATAGATTATCTGTGCATGCTCAAGACAGCAGGTACAAAAGAGGAAGCAATCTGACTTACTACGAATAAACTAATAAAGGGTGGGGGCACAAAACACTTTCTGGCCCCTATGGAAATGGACACCAGCATATCCACTCCAGCTGGGGCCAGAAAGGGACATTTTACCGTAGGAGGCAGCCACGACTAAAGCCTTCCTCTCCCAAACAACAATTAGGTCAATTCTGGGAGTCTCGGGACTTGTAACACAGCTGAATGGTTTAAGAACACAGGCCACAGAGACAAAACAACTTGAGCTTGAATCCCAATATTGCCACCTACTACTTTGTGTAACTTTGGGCAAGTTATTTAACTTCTGTGATTTATTTTCCTCACAATTAAGAGAGGAGATAATGATAATAGTCATCTGTTAAAGTTGTCATATTATATGACATGAAGCATGTGATGGTGAAACTGATAGTAAAACCCAGGCCTAATCATCCTGATTCAATGCTATTTTATAATTCCACTATTGTAACATTAAAATGTTTTAATTATACATTTTTACACTTGTGTAATTATTACATGTTAACTATAATATTAAAATGTAACATAATGGGATTTAGCATGCTGAAACCTCCTGGTCAGAATTACATCTACTTCTTAAATTGAGAGACTCCTATAGTGCAGCATTGTAAAAGTGCCGTCCTACTTTTCTGTAAATATTCTCTCCAGGTTACATGTGAACATACATGCCAACATTTCAGAAACAGAAAAAGCAATAGGTGAATTTTTTATGGACTAGTGAATGTTTTGCCTCTATATTTCACATATGAGATAAAATATACAAGACAGTTTTGTTTTGAGACCAGGTCTTTCTCTACCACCCAGTCTGGAGTAAACTGGCACAATCACGGCTCACTGCAGCCTTGAAGTCCTGGGCTCAGGCGATCCACCCACCTCAGCCTCCCGAGTAGCTAGCACTATAGGCATGCACCACTATTCCCAGCTAATTTATTTATTTATTTATCGTAGAGTTGGCGCCCTGCTTTGTTGCCCCAGTTGGTTTTAAACTCCTGGCCTCAAGCAATTCTCCTACCTCAGACTCCCAAAGCATTAGCATTACAGGTATGAGCCACCATGCCCAGCTAAAAGATGCCTTTGAAATGATGCAGTGATCCTCAGTTGGCACAGCACAATTGTATCTAACATTACACAATACTTTTTATTTTTTTGCATTGACATATACATTCAGTTTTCTAAGAAGAACTCAGGCAGAATGCTATTTTTGCGAAGAGATTAATATATCATAAGAAAAAATTGTCAACCAAAATAACAGAGATGAGACAGGAGAATAGCAGAGGAAGTCGGGGGTGAAGGGGACCCATTGGATGTAGTCTAGCTTGAGCAATAGCAAAAGCAAAACATGCAAGACAGCAGAAGCAGAACATATGAGATAAGGAAGTAAGCAGTATGTAAATAAAAAAGTAAGCAATAAGTTGGAACAACTGAGCAGAGGAAGTCGGGGACGAAGGGGACCCATTGGATGTAAGCTAGCTTAAGCAGAACGTGCAAGATTTAAAAAAAGCAGAACATAGAGATTTTTTAAAAGTAAACAGTTAAGTTAGTGCAATAAGGGAAAGATAAGGATAAGCAAACAGCTTACAAGAGATAAAATAAGAGTAAGGTGCAATAAGGGAAAGGCAAGGATGAACAATTTGCTTATGAGAGCAAGTGAGAAACAAAACCCATAAAATCTAACAAACCTGTGCTGATACCATACCACTCACAGGTCAGCCCAATCCATTCTGGATCTTACTGTGCTTAATAAATCTTTTGCTACATTGCTATTTGTGTGTATCACATCCAATTCTTTATTTGCAACACCAAGAACATTGCACTTCACAACATCAGCCAGTAGCAGAGAGGGGCTCTCTACAAGAAAATGATATTTATTGGTGAATAGAGCACTGCAATGGGAATACATGTGCCATAATAAACCATATGCTTATTCAGAAAGGTAAGGGAATGCAAAGGTTTTTAAAGGAAACATGCAGGAGGGATTATATAATTGTCTTGAGATAATCATCCTTGGCTGCAAGGATCAATAACAAGAGTGATACCAGTTCAAGGTTGGACAGGTAGTTGTGTGGCAGATGTCCTTGCAGAAGTGTTCTTTTGTGTGAGGTTGCAATGGCATTTATGCAATGTTATGGTTTTCTCAGAGTCTTTGTACATGGCTGTGATTTTTTCACAAGTCTTTTTGTAATAGTTTTGTTATCAGGCATACAAGGCTCTCTTCATAGCCTTCCACAGCTCTATTTTTCAGATTTTTAAAAAATGTAAGTGACTCCATTTTGATTCTGACAACTTTCACAGAATTACCTGCCTCCCACACACTAAGCACACCTCAGCACATTGTGCAGTGGTTTTGTCACATATAGAACAGAGTTGAATATGTGTTTTATTCATAGGAGAATACTAGGTTTTCAAATGATAATAAGTGCTTCTAAGATACCTTTCTCTCTATCCTTATGATTATTCTTTTTAGCTAGCTGATTACCAGGGATTTCTTATTACCTAGATTATCAAGGTTTATCTATGACAGTATGTCAGATGTGGTCCACGTGTAATTGTAATAAACAAACATCCTGTACCATGTCCAAGTCTACCGCAATCTTAACCAACTAATCGTGGATATGATCTATTGAGTGGGTAGTAGTTGCTGTGTAGTAGAATTGCGCTAAGCCCCTTGCAAGCATTAGTCCATATAATTGTCATAATACCCCTGTGATACCTATTTAACAGATAAGAAATTCTAAGATTTACCCAATCCACCATTGATGGGCACCTAAGTCAATTCCATGTCTTTGCTATTGCATGGCAATGAACATATAAGTGCATGTGTCTTTTTGGTGTAACACTCTATATTTCTTTGGGTACATTTGATTGCTGGATCCAATGGTCGCTCTACTTTAAGTTATTTGAGAAAACTTCAGCTGAAATTTACAAAACAAAAGAAATTCAAAGCTTAAAAATGTTGTCACATCTAAAGCTACAAATTAAGAAGTGGCAGAACCAGGATTTGCATATATGTATTTTTGATTGCCAAATGAAAGTGGTTATCCATGAAGGTTACTGAGAAATTGCTAGGCAAATATAATGCTCCAATCCAGATGCAGAAGTGAGGCACGGTCACTCAGACCAAATCATAATCCATTCATATCCCTTAGAGACTGGTTATTTCCTTTTAAACACTCACCAGACAGAGGATGGTGCCACTTCGCATATAAAAGACAAAAAATTAATCTTTAGGGAAGAAAAACTGATAACTTTGACAGATATCCACAGTACAGGCATTTTAAATAAAAATATAATTATTTAAAGTTATAGAATAAATAACTAATAAAACACCTCTATAACAGCAACCATTTTGTTGCCGCTGTAAAATATTACCATAAATGTAATGGCTTAAAACAACACAAATTGATTCTCTTACAGTTCTAGAAGTCATAGTTCAAAATCAGTCTTACTGAGCTAAAGTTGAAGCTGTTAACAGGGTTGGTTGCTTGTGGAGGCTCAGAGGGAAAATAGTTTTTCTGCCTTTACAGCCTGTAAAGGTTGCCTGCATTCCTTGGCTAGTGTCTTCCTCCTCACATCAATCCAACCTCGTGTTTCCATCGTAACAGCTACTACTGTTTGGGTCCTCCTGCCCTGCTCTTATAAGGATCCTTGGGTTTACATTTTTCCCACCTGGATAACCCAGGGTAACCTCCCCTATCTCAACATTCTTAATCATATCAGTAAAGTCCCTTTTGCCATGCAATGTACTTTATTCACAAGTTTTGGGGGTGAGGACCTGGACATCTTTAGGGAGGCATTATTTTATGTACTATAATTGCCAACACTTACATTTTTTAAGTTAAAAGGAAAAAATTAATTAGAAAGTAATCCAGTCTCTATTGTACTCACCTGTGTCCAATTTCCAATTAATTTGTGGTCTTTCAGGGCTTACTTTAAGGGAAATAAATTATTTTTCTCTTCTGGTTGGAAACTTTCTGGAGCATGTGGGTGTAGTGACTGGTATTGCTCTGGGTTACAGAGCAGCTTGGATGAGCATCTGTGCAGGAACCACCGTGGTAGGCTATATTTAAAAACTGTTTATTTCAAGTGTTCAAAAAATAAAAGGGATGGGTCTCTAGCAAGCAGCAGCCTTGAATTTGCTGCAGAAAGAAAGTAGAGATTATAAGATGTAGAGGGTGGTTCAATCAATCCATTTAATATTAGCCGTTCACTAAAAATGAGTGAGGAGGAGAGACAGAAAAAAACTGCAACTTCTTGAATGATAATTAAACCTGTTAATCATATTCTGATTAGAAAAGTATATAGGAAGAAACATGTGCTTCATATTCCTGTGGGTTTTCTCTTCTAAGCACGAAAAATAAAAGTGAATCAAACTGCCAAGATGCTCTTTGAATGGGGCTGGATAACAAAAATTCCCCCTCAAAACAAAATACTTTCTGCAAAATCTTAGTGGGGCAAGCACATGCAAAAACCTATTTTCTTTTGTTTTTTCTCCTTGAATTTATAACTGGAGAACATCCACTCACTTAATGCCCCGGGAGAGAGGTGTACGGTCTTCTGGTGTCTCAACCTGATAAGAAAAGAATTCTACAACTGTTACTACACAGATAGAGTTATGTGTTTTGAAGGTTCAAGTTGCTTCTTCTAAGAAAATCAAGTGACATTCAAAGTACTTTTGAAAAGAGATTAACACAGTTCTAATACTAGGAAACTCATGTTTATCTAAATGTTTCTCTTTTTTTCAGATGTGCTTCTAATAACATTTCAATGTATATATTCATCTCCTAGAAAGGCATTAACTAATACATAATCTTCATTTATTTAATGTTATAATATTGTTTATTTAAAAATACATTCAAACATGAAAATATGTATAATATGCTTTGAAATAACTAGTAATACCTAATAAAATATTCTTAATTCAAATTGCTTTATATCAGTGAGAAGAGAGACACAGAGACCGAGAATCAATCACTAGGCTAGTAGTTCTAAACTTGCTACAGTACCTCTCAAACTTTAATGTGCATGCACACACACATACATAATCACACACACACACACACACTTTAATGCACAACGTACCTGTGAATCATGTTATTAATGAAATGCAGATTTTGATTAAGTAGTTCTGGGGGTGGGAATGGAGGTGGCTCATAGATTCTGTATGTCTTATAAACTCTTAAGTGATGTCAATGTCACTATTTTCCCCCATGGAATAGCATGTCATAGGGAAATTTATAAAATTACAGAACCCCAGGTACCACCACACACCTTCCCACAAATCTATAATTTTAACAAGCACCTTTCAAGTTATTTCTATGTGACCTGCCTTACACTGACTCAATGAACTGAGTTGGCACAGTGGTTACAACTCAAACTCCTGCTTCAGACATGTGGTTATGTAAATGCTTGAATTGGATTTATTTTTTAAAAGGTGCTAAGCTACTTGAACTTTGACCAAGCATCAAACTAGCCTTAATCACATGCCTTTTAACAAACTCTTGCTGCCTTTTTATAGTATACAAGCTACCTCTGACCCTGGAGTTGGCAGGGCATTTAGACATTTTAGAGGCTAAGATAGCTGTGAAATTTTCATATAAGCTATGAAACATCTACCCCCAGGAAAATCTACAAATGCACGGGTATGCATTGTGTAAACAAGTTCAGGAAATTGCATGTTTTCTAATCTATCCATGGATTCCTGACAGGTTCATGAACCTCTGGCTAAAAATCCATGGTTCAGTTATTATGTCTTGCAAATACCATCCGTTTCAGTGATGGAGACACACTACTTTTAAATATTGTTTTGGTACTCTTTTAATTCCTCTGATCTAGCTCCAGCAGTTATCCCTGAAACTGGCCCACAGCATCTGGCTCAGAGCTTCTCCTCAACCACTCCCAGGTGCTCTCCACGGTACCGGCCTCAGAATCCGATTTCAGGCTTCCACCTGCCTCTTTTTCTCATCTTGTTTTGGCATGCTCCCTAATTGAGCTTCTTAAAAATTCCTCATCCAATTGTAATTTTCCTTTATGAGGCCAAGCTTCTGTTTTTCAAGACTTCTATGCCAATCTCCCAACTTTGAGACTGCTTCTTCCTTCAATCAAAAGTCATTATTAAAAGGATCTCCAGTAAATCAATTAATATTTTACCTTCCTTTCCCATGAATACTCTTTGACATACCAAGATGTGTATTATACTTCTTATTCTCGAAGTTTTACCAGCCTTAGGGGCCCTCTGCTTAAATGAACTTTCATTTCTACCCTTTTTCAAAAAAAGGTTTTTAAAATGCTAATGTATTTTGAATAGAACACAATTACACCTCAGAAAATGTATAATAAAATATAATAATTTCAACATTAAAATTAATACAGTCTGACTTTTATTGTTAATGCACACTCATATATGGATATATATCATAGGGCTTTGGCATTGATTATTTTATCAGCTAGTCCTATAAATTTTCTTGGAAATTTGTGTTTCTGAATTTTTTATACTCTATTGTGCAACAGTGGAGGGTTATAGAATTACTAGTGAATTGAAATGCATGACATTATATATTAAAGATTTTTGCTATAATTTCTCTCCATGTACAGGTAGGGGTAATAGATATGTTAATTAACTGGACTGTGGTAATCATTTCACAATGCATATCAAAATATCAACTTGTACACCTTAAATATATGCAATATTTATTAAATTGTCACAAAATTTAAAAATTGAAACAAAAAGATATCTCCAGTAATTAATTGATTTTAAAGGCAAAACTAAGGAATATTAGGAAATTGTAGTTTTTTCTTTATTGTAAAATGTATTACCTTATAACAGTAAAAAATAAGAGGGGAGGGAATCTATAGATTTGTCCAAATAAGCATTTACTGCTGCCTTATCTATATAAACATTACCTAGATAGCTATTAGGGACCAAGATATCTATTTTACATGGTGAAGAAGAAACTTTACAATTCAAGAAATGATTCATTTGTTTGAATATAAACTTTTTTCTTGATAAGTAGCCTTATGTTTGGAGTCCAGAAGGAGGTCTATTGAATCACTTGGAAATAATGGGAATTATTGTGACCTTTGAGAGTGAAATTTTAAATCAAGAGAGAATGGGTCAAAGGCAAATTATGCAAAAATCAAACCTACAAGATAGAATTGGTCTCATAAAAGCACAATTTACCTGAGACATAGATGAATATAATAGATATCCAAGGTAAGATGGTAACAATGATTAATGAATAGGTCAGCCAATAACATTTAAAAGGACTTCACAAAGTCGCCTGAAAGCAGGGTACATCCTTGCCTTATGAAGTTCTACCCAAGGGACTTTAATTATTCATCCTTATTATTATGTAGATGAATGAAACTATCTTAGACTAATCTCATTAAATATTTACCCCTTTGATTTTCTTCTTGACTCCATGTGTATTAGTTCTCCATTGTCGTTGTAACAAATTTTGACAAACTGAGTAGCTTAAAACAAATGTATTCTTTTACAGTTCTGGAGATAATAAGTTTGAAATGAAACTAAAATCAAGATGTTAGCAGCAGGACTGGTTTCTTCCCTTTCATAAGAAAATCCCTTCTTTGCCTCCTCCAGCTTCTGTTGTCTGCCAGCATTCTTTGTCTGCTGGCCATACCACTCCAATCTTTGCTTCTGTTGTCACATTGCTTTCTTCTACTCCGATCTTCTGCCCCTTCTTATAAGGACCTTTGTGATTAAACCAGACCCACCTGGACAATTACATAACCCCTCTCCCCAATATCAAGATGTTAACTTCATCACATTTGAAAAGTCCATTTTGATATATAAGATAACACAGGTTCAGGAATGAGGATCTGGACATGTTTGGTGGTCATTATTTAGCCTACTTACTAAGCAACCTTCTAATGAAGTCTTGGTTTCCCCTGTAGCTTTACGATAGAGACATAAAGAGCTACCAATGATGGCTTAAGTTTTTCAATTTCTACAGATATTTATCCAAACTAATTCACAAAGTGACAGTCTGGTCTTACATATCAGGCTTATGGATTTGGAAGTCTGCCCTTCAGTAATGGATCTACTTTCAGTGTGCCCTTATTGTCAGGTTTCTGAAGCCTGCAGGAATTAAAATCTAGACCCTGACAAGGGGAATCTCCAAGTCCACAAATGATACCTTTCCACAAGATGCCCTGCATTACTTCATAACTGTAAAAGCTCAGTGGCTTACAACAATAAACACTAACCACAGCTGTAGGTCAACCAGGCCCTGTTTTTTTCTCTTTTCCTTCTGGGTTCTAGGCTAAAAGAATAGACTTTATCTGGAATATGTGGTTCTTGAGGCAAAGTAAAAGACATGGAGGAGTCAGTCACATCACATAATTCTGCTTGAACATGTCATAAATGATATCTGCTTACAGCCCATTGGCTAAAGCAAGACACACGGCCAAGCCCAACATCAATGTGAAAAAAGTATACTCCACCAACAAAGGAATTGCAATTCACTTTTCAAAGGACATGAATATATAATCATCTTTTATGGAGAGGGGAGCCAACTATTTTGGAATGTAATGCATTCTACTACAGACATGTAAGTAGTCAATCTAGAACACATGGTATCACATTCTGACTACTTCATTCATTCTAAAATACTTGTAGATTAAAGGGCATGGTAACAATAATGCAAAAGGTAATAGAGGATAAATAGAGCTAAAAGAATATAAGGTTTCACTGGTATTGTGAGAGTGTTTAAAGTAATGAAATATATTGTATTATATTAAGTCAAAGGTATACATTGTAATTCCTAGGTTAAACTCTAAAAGACATAACATATAGGCTTTAACCTAATGAAAACTGTGATATTTACATTAATATCAAGTAAGATAGTTAGGCAGGATGTATTAAAAAAGAGGGACATCCCATAATGATAAAGGGGTTAATTCAATATATAGCCACTTGTTAACATAGATTCACATATAAAGCAAAACACAACAGAAACATAATTAGATGACACATTTAAAATTACAATTTGAGACTTTAACACAGCTCTTGCAATGAATGTTGGAAAAATCATATAGAAAATCAGACAATAGTATAGAAGATCTGAAAATAAAATTAAGAAAACTAAATAGATACACTTGTATGTGTGTGCTTGTGTGTGTGTGTGTCTGTGTTTGTACTCAGCAAAAGTATTTTACATGCTTTCCAAATGAACATGGAACATTTATCAAAATTGACTCATTTACTAACCCATAAAAAAGCATCAACAAAATTCACAAAATTAGAATTATTCTGCATATATTCTCTGATCAATATGAAATTAAGCTAGTAATCAATAACAAAAAGAGATAAGCAGAAAACCCCCTAAATACCTAAAAATGAAACAATATACATCTAAATAATAATCCATGAGTCAAGGAAGAAATCAAAATTAACATTCTAGAATTTTGGTTTCACCATGATCGTATAATTATCTTTATTATTAAAACTAAAAATCTGAAAAGAAACTAAAACCAACTGCCTAAGAACCTAAAAAGCAAATAAAAGCAGATGCATTATTGTAGATGGAAAAGAAAACTAGAAGTTGCCCATGCAGAAATGAGTTTCCCTTTTTCTCTCTCTCTCTGTCTTTCTCATTGATCTGCCCTCTTATCAGGCCCAATTCTCTGAGAAACTTGGTAGATCAGTGGCATAAGTGGCAAAAACTGTAATAGAAATTCTATCTTTAAGGTCAGAGAACCTAGAAACAGAAGCCTTAGCAGGCTGCAGACTATGGGGGAAGTCCTGCAGAGGAGAGAGCTGGAGATGGGGAATTCTCTAATTTTGAGTATGAAACTGTCCAAATCTTGGGTTTACCTTTAAACTATGCATTCGTGGGACAGATGGAAACACCATGGCAAAGATTTTCAGAAATGAGCTGAAATTAGAAATACCACTAACAGAAAGAAAGATAGAACTTCAATTGTGAATTCAAATGTTCCAAAACAGCTAAATAACTAAAGAACAATTAAAACATGACTAATTTTCATTGAAAAATTCAGTCAGTGAATGCCAACCCCAAGATAACTCAGATGGTGGAATTATCAGACAACAATTTTAAGCGAGCTTTTATAACTATCCAAAATGAGTGGAAAGTAGGGAAAAGACAAAATTTCTCATCAGATAAATGGAAACTATAAAAAGAACCAAAGAAAACTTAGAGTTGGAAAATATAATATCTGAACTAAGAATTCACCATTCATCCAATAGCCAAAAGGAGATGAAAGAAAAAAGAATCAGTAAACTTCAGTGTAAAAAAATAGGAACTACTGAATCTGAAAAATAGAGAAAAACAGATTTTTTTAAAAAGTAACAAAGCTTCAGAGTCCTGTGGGGCAATATGTAAAGTTCTAACACACATGTCATTGGAGTCCTAAAAAGTGAGGAGAGAAAGATTCAGGTAGAAAAGATACTTGAATAAGTAATAACCTCAAACATCCCAGATTTGGTGAATGAAATAAATTTACATATTAAAGTTTAGTGAACCCATTAGAGAAAAAACTCAAAGAAAATTACAACTGAACACAGTTAATCTTCAGAAAACCACCAAAAAAGAGAAAAATCTCTTATACTAGTTAGAGAAAAACAACACATTAAATACAGGGGAAGAGCAATTTGGATGACTGCAGAATTCTTATTAGAGACCAGAAGACCATGGAAGTACATCTGTAAAGTGCCAAAAGCAAAGGACTATTAACTCATAGTCTTATTTCTAGTGAAAATATCCTTCAAGAATAAAGGCAAAATTAAATTAAACATTATTAGATGAAGGAAAATTTAAGATAATTTGTCACGAATAGACCTATTCTAAAATTATTGCCAGAAGATGAAGGATTTTCTTCAGGTTGAAGGAAAATGTGCTAGAAGAAAGCTTAAATCTTCAGGAACAAAGGAAGAAAAAGAGAAATAGTAAATATCTGTGTAAATGTAAATACCTATTTTCCCTCTTGACTTCTTTAAAATATGTATTACCATTAAAATAAAAACAATAACATCATTTATGGAATTTTAACAAATACTGATGAAATTCATATGACAACTACATAAAGGTTAGGCTAGTGAGGGATCATAAATGTACCCATACAGGTGAAATGATTTTACATTCTACTTGAAGTGGTACAGTATTAAATATTTTTTAAAAACAGAGAGAAATTGGATATGTGTAGTATAATCTTTACGGCAACCACGAACAAATTATAAATACATATAGCCAAAGAGCTGATAGATAAATTAAAATTGAATGCTAAAATACATTCAAATTATCCAAAAAAGGGCAGGAAAGGAAGGGGAACAAAAAACACAGGTTAACAAAAGAAATAATAGACTTAAATCCAACTATTTCAATAGTTACAGTAAATGTTAATTGTCCAGCCCAGGTGCGGTGGCTCACACTTGTATTCCCAGCACTTTGGGAGGCCGAAGAGGACAGATTACTTGAGGCCAGGAGTTCAAGACCAGCTTGGTCAACATGGTGAAACCTCGCCTCTACTAAAAAAACAAAAATTAGCCGGATATGGTGGCACACACCTATAATCCGAGCTACTCATGAGGGTGAGGCACAAGAATCACTTGAACCTTGGAGGAAGAAGTTGTAGTGAGCCGATATCATGCCACTGCACTCCAGCCTGGGTGACAGAGTGAGACTGTCTCAAAAAAAAAAAAAAAAAAAAAGTTAGTCCTCTAAAGAAAACACTCCAACTAAAGGCAGAAATTGATACAGTAGATTTTTTTAAAGCAAGACCTTACCATACGCTGCTTAAGAATGATACGCTTTACATGTAAAGGCAAAGATAGATTGAAAACAATGTGGGGCAGGGAATATACACTATGCATACAATAAGCATGAAAAAGCAGGAATAGCTAGAAAATACATCAAATATCTGAAGAAATAAATTTCAAGACAGAGTACTACCTGAGATGAAGAAGGATATTAAGATAAAAGAGACAATTCATCAAGAAGAAATAGCAACTAAAAGGTATGTTCACCTAATAACAGAACCTCAAACCACATGAATCAAAACTTGAAGAATCAAAAGGAGAGATAAACCACTGTAAAATTACAGCAGAAGATTTTTAACAACCATTTGTCTTTTCTTTTTTTGTTCTTTTCTTCGAAATAGGGTCTTTCTGTTGCCCAAGCTGGAGTGCAGTGGTGCAATCACAATTCACAGCAATGACAACTCCCAGGAGCTCAAGTGATCTTCCTGCCTCAGCCTTCCAAGTAGTTGGGCCATAGGAACACACCACCACACCTGGCTAATGTTCTTATTGTTATTTGTAGAGACAACATCTTGCTATGCTGCTCTGGCTGCCCTAAAACTCCTGGGCTCAAGCAATCCGCCTGACTCAGCCTCCCAAAATTCTGGGATTACAGGAGTTAGCCACTGCACCCAGCCCATTTTTCAATAATTGATAGACAAATTAGACATAAAAATATCAGCAAGGACATAGACATCTGAAGAGTACCCTCAAATTCCTCAATATGGTTGGCATTCACAGGAAACAACATCCAAGGAATGCAGAATACAGATTTTTTCAAGTTCAAATGGTACATTCACCAAGATGGATCACATGCTGAGTCATAAACCAAGTGACAATCATTTTAAAGCACTGAAATCATACAAAGCATATCCTCTCATTACAATAGAATTTGATTTAAAATCAACAAAAATATATCTAAGAAAAACCAAGTATATAGAATTTTACCATTACATTTCTAAATAATTTGTGGGTAAAATATAAAATCACAAAAGAAGTTAGAAAATATTTTCAGTAGAACAACAACAAAAATACAATTGTGTTAGTGTTCTCCAGAGAAACAGCATCAATAGGATACACATTGAAAGAGAGCAGAGAAAAGAAGGCAAAAGGAGAGAAGGGATTTTAAGAAATTGACTCACATGATTGTGGAGGATAGCAAATTCAAAATTTGTAGGTCAGGCTGGAAATTCAAGGTAAGAGTTGATGTTGCAGTCCTGAGTCTGAAATCCACAGGGCAAGGCAGCTGGCTGGAAACTCAGATTTTATGTTTTAATCTGGAGGCAGAGTTCCCTCTTTTTAGGAAATCTCAGTTTCTGTTCCTAAGGCTTTTCAACTGATTGGATGAAGCCCACCACATTATGTAGGGCAATATGCTTTCTTTAAAGTCTGCTGATCGTAAGTGTTAATTATATCCACAAATACCTTTACAGCAACACCTAGACTAGTGTTTAGCCAAACAACTGGGCACCATAGCCTAGCCAAGTTGATGCATAAAATTAGCCATCACCTACAGCATATCAAAATTTGGGAGATAATATACTAAAGTAGTTATTAGAGAAGAATTTATAACTTTAAATGCCTATATTAAAAATAAGAAATATCTAAAGTATTATATTGTTCCACTCCAATAGTAAGTTAGAAAAAAGCAGAATTCAATGAAATAGCAAATGGACAGACAACAGAGAAAATTTAGAAGCCAAAAACTATTTTTTAGAATATCAATAAAATTGAAAAACTTTTAGCTAGACTAATCAAGAAATAAAAGAGAGAACATGAACAATTAATAAGATAAATGAAAAGGAGGTTATCACTGCATACATTAAGAGGATAATAATAGAATATTAGAAACAAATTTATGCTAACAATTTAACAACTTAGATTAAATGAAGAACTTCTTGAAAAGCACAATTTACCAAATTGACACAAGAAGAAACAGAAAACATGAATAACTAAATATACACATAAAAAAACTAAATTTTATATCAAAAGCATTCCCCAAAAGAAAATTCCAAGCCCAGGTCTATCTATGATATTGAATCAAATCAAATACTGCAGAAAGCAATTATACAAATATTACCCAAAATTTTCAAAAACAGAGAAGCAGGAATTACAGCTGAACTCATATTGTGAGGCCAGCATAACCCTGATAACAAGATCTGAGAATGGCATTACCAATAAAGAAAATCATCAATGAATATTTCTCATGTAGATAGATACAGAATTCTTAATGAAATATTAGAAAATAGAAATGAAAAGATATTTTTAAAAAGATAATGGATCATGACCAAATCAGATTTATACCAGAAATACAATGCTAGCTGTATTCAAATATCAATAAACATAATTCACTATATTAAAAAATAAAGCAGAAAAAGAGTATGATCATTTCAATCTATGCAGTAAAAATATTTAAAAATATTTAGCACTATTCATGATAAAAGCTCTGAACGAACTAGGAATTGTAGCAAACAACTTCAAAATGATAAAGGGCATCTATGAAAAATCTACAATTAACATCATATTTAATGGTGAACATATGAATTATTTTATCCAGAGATCAGGAAAAAAGAAATGATGCCCATTTTCACCACTTATACTCTATATTGTTCTCACAGTCCTAGTCATTGTAAGTAAGGTAAGAAAAAGAGGAAAAGATATAAAAAATAGGAAGGAAATAGAAAACTGTCACTCTCTGCAGATGATTTGATTTTTTACATAGAAAATCCAAACAAATCTACAAAACAACTACTAGCACCAATAAAAATATTTATCAAGAATGTAGGACACAAACTTACTATTTTAAATATATTATATTCTCATATATGAGCAGCAAAACATTGTAAAGTGAAATTGTTAAAATTTCACTTATAGTCATGTTAAAAAATATAAACTATCTAAGAATAAATATAACAAAAGACACACAAGATCTTGACACTTAAAACCGTAAAACATTGTAAAAGAAATTAGGCCGGGCGCGGTGGCTTAAGCCTGTAATCCCAGCACTTTGGGAGGCCGAGATGGGTGGATCATGAGGTCAGGAGATCGAGATCATCCTGGCTAACATGGTGAAACCCCGTCTCTACTAAAAAGTACAAAAAACTAGCCAGGCGAGGTGGTGGCGCCTGCAGTCCCAGCTACTCAGGAGGCTGAGGCAGGAGAATGGCGTAAACCCGGGAGGTGGAGGTTGCAGTGATCTGAGATCCGGCCACTGCACTCCAGCCTGGGTGACAGAGCGAGACTCTGTCTCAAAAAACAACAACAAAAAAAAAGAAATTAAGGAAGATCTAAATAAATAGAAACATATACCATGTTTGTAGATTGGAAGACTCATATTGTGAAGTCGACAATTCTCATCAATTTGATCTGCAGATTTAACTCAATCCCAATTAAAATTGCAGTCAGATTTTTGTAGAAATCGACAGCCTGATTCTAAAATATGTTTGGAATTTAAAAGGTTCCAGAGAATCAAAACAATATTAAAAGAAAAGAGCAAAGTTGGAGAACTTGTTCTGATCTCAGAACTTATTTTAAAGCTATAGAAATCAAAACAGTTTGGTATTGGTGAAAAGTTAGACATGCAGACTAATGGAATATAACAGAGGGTCTAGAAGCAGACCTATAAGTATTTGATCAATTGATTTTTGACAAATTTCTATGTTAATTCAAAAGAGAAAGTCTTTTCAACAAATGTTACTAGTAAAGGGGATATCCATGTGGGAAAAAAAATGAAAATCGATCCCTATCTCACACCATAAACAAAAATTTACTCAAAATGGATCATAGACCTAAATGTAAAATCTAAAACTCTAATACTATAGGAAAAAGAGAAAATATCTTTGTGACCTTGAAGTAGACAAAGGTTTCTTAAATAGAAAACACAAGGCAGGGTGTGGTGGTTTACATCTGCAGTCTCAACACTTTGGGAGGCCAAGGCAAGTGGATCACTTGAGGTCAGGAGTTTGAGACCAGCCTGGCCAACATGGTGAAATCCCATCTCTACTTAAAATACAAAAATTAGCCAGACATGGTGGCACAAGTCTGTAATTCCAGCTGTTCAGGAAGCTGAGGCAGGAGAATTGTTTGAACCTGGGAGGCAGAGGTTGCAGTGATCCGAGATGGTGCCACTGAACTCCAGCCTGAGCGACAGAGTGAGATGCTGTCTCAAAAAAAAAAAAAAAAAAAGAAAGAAAGAAAGAAAAGAAAAGAAAAGAGAAGACAAGAAAAGAAAAGAAGACAAAGCATGAAATATTAAAATTATAAATTGATGAATTGTAATTCATTGAAATGAAAAACCTTTTCTCTTTGAAAGTCACTGGTAAGAAAATAAGAACAAACCATTGACTGAGAGAAAACACAAATAACAAATATCAAAGGACTTATATCCAGAAAATATGGAGAATTATTACAGCCCAACAATAAAAGACAAATGACCTAATAAAAAAATTAATAATGTGAAAAAAATAGAATCACGTATCATCCATTAATTTCACTTATGAGTGTTAACTAGGGACTCAAATATATTTTTTAATCAATAATGTATTTAAACACTTTACCAAAAATAAAGATCTACAAATGGCCAATACACACATATGGTACTCAACATCATTAACCATCAGAAAAAAAAATGTGTAATTTAACATACATGTAATACACACCTATAAAAATGGCTACAATTAGAATGACTGACCATACTAAATACTGTCAAGGATGTGGAGCAACTAGAATTCTCACACATGCTTTTTAGGAACATAAAACAGCATAATCACTTTAAAAAACAGTTTTGTCATTTCTCAAAATGTTATATACTGTACTAACCAAAAAACCCAGCCATTTTTATAAGGATTAATCCACAAAAAATGTATATATGTTCTCACACAGATTTGTACCCAAAATGTTCATAGTAGCTTAATGATAATAGACAAAAATGGAAACAACTCAAAAGTGAATCAACAGATGAATGGGAAAACAAATCATAAATTA
Organism: Piliocolobus tephrosceles; assembly: GCF_002776525.5. Classification (NCBI taxonomy): domain Eukaryota; kingdom Metazoa; phylum Chordata; class Mammalia; order Primates; family Cercopithecidae; genus Piliocolobus; species Piliocolobus tephrosceles. The sequence goes on along the minus strand of NC_045442.1, from coordinate 43,019,012 downwards.
TCAATAAAAAGGAATACTAGAAAGCAATGACAAGGAAAGAACTACTGATAGATGAAACAATTTGATTGAATCTCAAAATCATTATATTGAATGAAATAAGCCAAGTCAAAAGAGAGTGAGAGTGAGAAAGGAGAGAGAGAATACATTCTATGATTCCATCTAATTCAAGTAGAAAGACTACCAAAACTAAGCTGCTTGGAAACAAGACAGTGGTTATATTTGAGAAGCAGTAGTGACTGGGAAGGGCATGAGAGGGGCTTCTGTGGACCTGATAATGTTCTGTACTTATTAATGTAGGTGCTAGTCATATAGTTGTGTTCATACCAAAAAATCAAGCTGAATATTAATGATCTATGCATATTTCTATGTAAGTATTTGTATTAGGGTTCTCTAGAGGGACAGAACTAATAGGATAGATGTATATACGAAGGGGAGTTTATTTTATTTTATTTTATTTTTTATTATACTTTAAGTTCTAGAGTACATGTGCACAACTTGCAGGTTTGTTACATATGTATACATGTGCCATGTTGGTGTGCTGCACCTGTTAACTCGTCATTTACATTAGGTATATCTCCTAATGCTATCACTCCCCCCTCCCCCCTCCCCCCTCCCCCCTCCCTACAATAGGACCTGGTGTGTGATATTCTGAAGAGGAGTTTATTAAGGAGTATTGACTTACACAATCACAAGGTGAAGTCCCACAATAGACGGTCAGCTGAGGAGCAGGAAGCCAGTACAAGTCCCAAAACCTCAAAAGTAGGAGAGCCAACAGTGCAGCCTTCAGTCTGTGGCCAAAGGCCTGAGAACCCCTGATAAACCACTGGTATAAGTCCAAGAGTCCAAAAGCTAAAGAACTTAGAGTCCAATGTTCGAGGGCAAGGAGCATCCAGCACAGGAGAAAGATGACAGCTGGGAGACTCAGTCAGTCTAGTCCTTCCATGTTCCTCTGCCTGCTTTTATCCTAGCCACGTGGGCAGCTGATTAGATGGTGCCTGCCCAGACTGAGGGTTGGTCTGCCTCTCCCAGTCCAGTTGCTCAAATGTTATTCTCCTTTGGCAACATTTTCACAGAAAGCCAGGGACAATACTTTGCATCCTTCAATCCTGTCAAGTTGTCACTCAATATTAACCATCACAATATTATAATACCCTAAAAACCTTAGAACGCATACATAATACAAAAGAACATGGCTGGCTAGAAACTATTCATTTTCTATTCCCCTGAGCAATTAATAATATAATTATTTCTATTTCTATTTGTAGTGCCCTCAGGAACTCTGTAACATAGTATTAGAGAATCACACTCTCTATTCTTGAACTCCAGAGCCAATAGATCCTTCATCCTCATCAGTGGCTAACACTAGCACCTGTACCACCACCAGGAGAAACAAGAACCAGTAGCACCAGCAGCACAAGAACACGATAGACCTCTTGGCTGCCATTGAAATAATAAGGTGTCATGATTCTGTTCAGAGAACATTTGTTGGACACTCCAACTTTATTTATTCACACACACTCACCCCACCACCACAAGCACCACCTCTACCATTGCTAAGGAAAAGAACAAAATTATATTGTAGCTACTACCTAAAGTAGTGTTCTTTGCCATATGTTTGTCTATGTTCCTCTCTTCTGGTCATGATGAAGGAGAAGATTATGCTGCCAGTATTTGGAGCAGCAATTACATTTTCCAGTAATTCTAATTGACAAATGCATTTGCAAGTTCAGGCCATGTCCAAATGGGCACAATTCTATAAACAAATAGGCAGAGTATTTTCTTCCAAATCTGAAACAAATGTTTTCCTCTCTGGGTTGAGTTCTGACAGGGCAAGAATCCTCTCTGTTAAAAGTCTTAACCCAATTCCAGGAATCCTGTTGGGGAAAAATAGAATAAGGAAAAACCTCATGTCCTGCGTGTATCTGTCACCATTAAACTGCTGGAGAACCTGAAGTTTCTCCCAAGGAAGACAAACATTTGTCTGCAGAATATATCAGACCATACTGAAAGATACCAGATATCTTTAAGAGATATATATGAGATTTCAAATACATAAGATATATATGATATGAGATATCTCATCTCATCTACATAAGAGATATACATATGAGATGTATACATGTATGAGATGAGAGCAGATATCATATATATCTCTTATATAGATGAGGTGAGAATTATGAAATTAATTAGATTATGAAAATGTGGTCTCGATTATGTTCCTCATTGGGTCCACATTCCTTGGAAATATAACTTTGCAGCTTATCTCATCAAAATGATGAGTATTGTTTACACTTCTTGAATCTAGACCAGCCTTGTGACTTGCTCTGGCTAATAGAATATAGAGAAAGTGATATTGTCCCAGTTCTGAACCTAGGCCTCAAGAGGTATTGTGTGCTTCCCCTGTCTTTCTCAGAACCCTGCCATCACCATATGAACAAACCCAATCAGCCTGATGGAGGAAGTTTAGTTGCACCAGCCAAGACTCTCCTAGACCAGGCTATAACCAGTTGATTCACATCTATGTAAGAAGGCCCAGTGAAGATTAGCAATGATTATAGACATAGAATGAGTCCACAGGAGACCAGTGCTGCCTAAATGATTCCTTTATTAAGACTTGTAAGCTTAATATATGTGCATTTTAAGCCATTAAGGTTTTAGATGGTTTGTTATGCAAACAGGCAAAGATAATTGAAACAGAAATAGCTGAGGGTGTCCATATTGCCATCATCAGAAATCTAGATTTTTGGGAAGAATGTTTGATCCTATTTCCTCATTTTATGAATATAGGTAAAGACAAAATGTGAACTAAGAGTCAGAGTCAGAAGTACCAACTCTTTTTAGTACTAGAGTTGGCTACTATCACATTAAAAAAAAATTTTGAACACTTCTAAAGCTAAGTTAATAAGCTAGCATTTGCACACTATATATAGTTAGTGAATTATGCTAAACGTTTCTACATCAGTATGTGCCTATAATCTGAGGAAATTAAGAATTGCCCAGAATCACACATGGGACTAGTATATGAATGTGAGTACTTCTAACGCCAGAGACAATGCCCTACAGTCACATTATATTCTACTGCCTCCCACTGAGGTAAGGTGTGGAGCTGCAAGTTTCATGGAGCTGAAATTCTAAAGTCGGTACACAAAGAAAATAACAACATTTGCTCAAACTATCCTTGAAAATGTGTTTGTCCATAATTTTTAACACCAGCTGCCAGAATACCACCAGTGTCAGTTTTTTCTTCCAAATGTTGAACAGACAGCTAGAATTGGGAAGGGAGAAATATCAGTGGAAATAGGTAGACTGTGTTTCAGGGTCCTTGTTAATTATGTATAAAATATATGGCTGGCTAGCATGGATAGATGTTCACACTTTAAGAGCTATATATGAGATCTCAAATACATGAGATATATATGATATGAGATATCATATATCTAATCTCATCTATATAAGAGAGATACATGAGATGTATCCATGTATGAGATGACAGCATATATATCATATATATCTCATATAGATGAGATGAGATATATATATGTGTGTATGTGTGTATATATATATGTATATATGAGATGCCCATACTAAAAGAGATATATGGTTAGCTGGATAGATGATCACACTGTAAGAGATATATGAGGCCTGAAACCAACTGATCATACTCACATTTCCCATCTCTTTTCCCTTTGACCCATAAGCCAGACTGACAGAATCACTTGCAACATTAAAATTCTCTCTTTCTCTGCCATGCCTCCTATCATTGCCAACTATTTAAACACTGACATTTACAAAAGTTAAATGTGTATCTGGCACAACTATACTACACTGTTCTGTAGTTCCAAATAAGTAACAAGCTATCATTTCCAGAAGAAATCAAAGCAGTAAGAGATACATGGGGCACTAGAAGGATGCTAGGCTGGGTGTTGGGAACCTTCAATCCTGATCCCTGATTTGGCACTAACTTGCTATGAAACCTGGAGTTCTGACTTTCTATGTTTCCAATACATTTGACATCTCTGGAGCTCAGTACTGTCACCTGAAAAATGTTTTTGACTCTAAAAAATGTCCCTTAACCTTTGTATATGAAGAGATACTGCTTCCGGGAAACAAAAAGAGTGTGGGGCAGGCTGGACTGATGCAAGGCACTTGTTCCTTAGAGAGCACCTGGTTTCTTGGAGCTCTCCTGGGTGCTTCCTTAGACTCACACTTCTGGCACCTGCCCTCAGCTCCACCCTGCTCTCATGGATCCAGAATATAACAATCCTAAACTCCAATCCTAGCTCTTTCCTTTATTAGCAGCAAAAACTTTGACAACTTTCTAGGCTCTCTTTAATTTCAATTTCCTCCTGTGTACAACAGAACTAATATGTAACTAATGGTGTTTCTGCTAAATACATAACGTGCCAGATCCAGACATTCCATGCCCCTTGGTATCATTTAAACATTTTGTAGGCAACAGCAACAGAAACTACTAACTTAAGGGAAAAAAAAATAGTTTGGCCAGTGGGTGGCGGGGGTGGCTCATGCCTGTAATCCCAGCACTTTGGGAGGCTTAGGCGGGTGAATCAGGAGGTCAGAAGATGGAGACCATCCTGTCTAACACGGTGAAACCTTGTCTCTACTTAAAAAAAAAAAAAAATACAAAATAATTAGCCTGGTGTGGTGGCATGTGCCTGTAATCCCAGCTACCCAGGAGGCTGAGGCAGGAGAATCGTTTGAACCTGGGAGGCGGAGGTTGCAGTGAGCCAAGATAGTGCCACTGCACTCCAGCCTGGGTGACAGAGCGAGACTCTATCTCAAAAAAAAAAAGAAAAAAAAATGATTTATAAATTGGAGTAATACTGGGTGAGTGCAAAAACTGAAGAGCAAGTAAGCATACTCTGGGATGGCTGGACTCAGGGGTGCTGCGGGCCTCCCCACAGTAGGTAAGCATTCCTACCAGGGCTCCCTGCCCCATCTACCTTCTGTGTTCAGAAAATAAATTACTGAGCAGGATAATGCAATGGCCTACCTTGGACCACATGACTACATGTATAATCAGAGGGAAAAAGTCCCCTGATTCAAAACCTCATTGAGTCACACAGAGTAAGAAGGATGGATCTCCCTAAAGGAAAGAGGTATAATTACTAGAACAAGAGAGGGGATGTCTGGCAGAAATAAACAGATTCCATGTCCAGTCCTGTAAGTTGTCATCAATCCTTCTACAAAGTCATTTTTTAAAAGTTCTATTCAATGGCACTACCCCCTCACTCATGTTCTTGCCCAGACCTTTCCTGCCCACCTACCTGCCTGCCTGTTGGGCCTTTTGTGATTACAGCCCCACTTCACCACTGGGAGCCCTGTCAAGCTTAATTACCTTAGCGGCCGAGGCTTTCTATGCAGGTGAACTGGGGCACAAAATATCATGTATTCAGTGGATAAACCTAGGTGCCCCAAACACAAGGATTTTAGCTTTTCTCATAGAACCATACAATTTCTATACAATTGATGAATCAATAAATGCAAAAAGAGAGATCTTCACCCAGAGACAACATAAAGAAGCTCAGGAAGCAAAGCTGTAAGCTAGCCTCTCCCTCTGTGCATCCCCTGCCTTGGTGTGCTCACTCATGCTATTTGAACTGCTGACAGAGGCTTGGCCTGGTCTTCTGAGACCTCCACAACTTCATGTTAGACAATAACTCTATATTTAGCCACGAGTGAAATCGAAAATGAAGGGAATCAGGGCCAAGCAAACTAAGATGAAGAGAGAAGTCTGGACTTTCATTTGTAATTTTGCTTAGAAAAACAAGGCAATGCTTGGATGCTGGGTCTGTTTATTTAGGCTCAAGATCTCATATCCTAATGTGAACTTTCTGGACAATGTCTTTTTGATTCCTTTAATCTCTCTGTGGCCTTTTTCTACCCAGTACAAAACAGCTGGATGAAAAGTCACACCCGCATTCCACAAGTAGAAAAATATAATTCAGTCTAATTCAGTTTTCAGTGTACCATAATCACTAGAAGTAGGGATTCCTGGATTCTGATCTAACTGCCAACCACTGCCTAACTTGAGGGGAGTTGCTTTTCTTCCGTGGGTCTCAGTTTTCTCATCCCTTGAGTGAAGATGCCAAACAGCACGTTTTCTAAAGACTGTTTCTTCCTGTTTTGAGGTTCAGCGAAGTTAGGGTCAGAGAGACTTCTAGGAATAAATGCTTCCAGTGTTCAGGTAACATGAGTTTCTCCTGAGGAGAAATACAGAAAAATTAAAGGGCTCCATTTGCCCACCTTGATTCAGCTGGGGATGAGGAGCTGAAAAGGACACCTGCTGATGCTACTCATGAACCGTGGAACATCATTCTTTGAGAGCACTGGTTTTATGTACATTTGGGATGATGATAAAAGCCAAGGATCAGCAAACTTTTTCTGTGAAGGGTCAGATGAGATGTTTTAGGCTATACTGACCTAGAGTCTCTGTTGCAAGTATTTGACAATGCTACTGTAGTATGAAAGCAGACATAAAATACATACATGAATGAGTGTGACTGCATTCTATTACAAAAACAGTAATGGGGACATAGGCTGTAGTTGTCTGACCCCTGATATAAGTGATGGTCTTTGTGATTAGAAATGTATAACCTTATCCTCCCTCCCACTTCACAGACAGATGTTAGTCCTGCAGGAATTTATTATTACCAAGAGAGTTTGGAAAATGTTCCAAAGCCATAAATAGTTTGGAATAATAATAAAACTGTGAAGATCAGTGAACTAGGAAACAAAAGATGTAGATTGAGGCCAGATGCAACCATTTAACTAGGTGGCAAATGATTTAACCTCTATGAACCTAGGTTTTCTCATGTCCAATTTTTTTGGAAATGGTACATGCTGTGCCCAAAAGGAATAAGAATAAAAATAGTAACAGTTAACATTTGAGTATTCTCATAAAATTTTACCTTTGTTATCACATTTAATTCTCAAAGAAGACCTTGTTATCTATGTAAAGTATAGGTATTATTACCTAACTCACAACATTCTGACTTGTAGATATTATTACTCCCATCTTATGATGAGATACTGAAGGTCAGATGAGAAGTAAAAGTGAAGATGAAAATGCCCTGCAAACTCTACAGTACTACATTAGAATAAAGTTATATAATTACTCAAGATAAGGAAAACAATGTTTCCCAAGTCTTTCCTCCACATGTTGAAATTGTGCAGTTTCATCGAAGTATCTAAAATCCAATACAATGTGCATGTTCTAATACCCACTTTATGTGTAATCAACCACTACCCACTTTTGAAGCTTCTACTCTCCATACAGGACCCCAACTTACTCCTAAGGAGAGGCTAGAGAATCTATCTTTAAATTTCCTTGTCCCTCCTAACAGCATATCCAGGAAAATAGAGTTGCTGCTATTTTCATAGTCTCTGTAGTTACATGGCAACAGAGATCCAGGTTTATGTACCACTTGTGCTGGTAAGATATATGGAGGAATGAGAAGGGAAGGGTTGTCAGCAAAACCTGGCATGTCACAGCTCCAAACAACTTCTTCAGGTGAGAAGGCTACAAGAATTCACCCTTGCCTAAACCTGTGTAAAGAAAGGGATGGCAGGTACCAGTGAATACCTTTCCATGCTCTAAACTAGATCATACAAAAAGAAACATACACGGAGCATCATTTCTAAGTGTTTGAAACCATTCCAGGCACTACCTTTAAACACTTTACATTTTTTAAAGAGCAAAGGTCACAGTTGTTGAATTCTATTTGCAAAGCACCCGACATAGTGAAATTTGGCCTTTATTCTGATTTTTTTGACTTATTGGCATATATTTTTCTGCTATTAAAAGGAACATAGCCTTAAGATGGAAAACTAGAAGAATCTAAAAAAAAAATAGTTTATAAGAGTAATCCGTAATTCCATAGGGTAAAATAATTATTATTGTAGGAAGATTGTTTCCAAAGATAGCCACAGCCATCGCTCCCATCCCGCATGCCTCCTTTGCAATGGTCACTCTCCACACCCAGAAGCGGAATGGATTGTCTGATCTGACACTGCAGTCTTCTTTGCCTAAAGAATGTGGCAGAAGTAACACTGAACAATGGTGCTAGGCTTTGAGAGGACTTGGGGCTTTTGTTTTTGTCTGCTTGGAACCCTCAGTCTCCATGGTTTTCTTTTAAAGCCTGTTAAAAATAAGGGATTTAAGTAAAATCTAGACTATTATAACACCCCACAAGTCCAGGTTTCTATTGAAAATCACTCATATCAAGAACAGAAAACATCTCAAACCAAATTAGAAAAGAAAATTAACAGGCACAAACACCAAGATAACAAAAAAAAATGTTAGAAATATCTGGAAAATATTTTAAACCAGCCCTCATATAAATGCTTCAATGAGCAATTATAACCATGCTTGAACCAAATGAAAATATTGAAAGTCACAGGAAAAATACAGAATATATAAAGAAGAACCAAACGGAAATTTTAGAACTAAAATATGAAATAAACAAAATTTTGAAATGCAGTGAATGGGCTCCATAGCTGAGTGAAGAGGGCAGAGGAAGAAATCAACGAAGTCTACAATTAAACCATGAAAATTACTCAATCTGAAAATAGAGAGAAAACAGACTGTAGAAAAAAAAAAGCCTCAGTTACATGTGGGACTGTAACAAAGAATCTAACATTTGTGTCATTGAAGCTTAGAAAGAAAGGAAAAAGATAGTAAGGCTGAAAAAATAGTAAAAGACATTATGATGTAAAATTTCCCCAAATTATCAAAAGACATCAATCTATAGAGACAAGAAACTGAGAGGAAGCCAAACAGGATAAACCCAAAGAGACCTTCATCAAGACATATCCTGGCTAAACTTCTGAAAACAAAAGACAAAACAAAACCAAACAACAACAACAACAACATCAAAAACCTTTTGAAATCAGCAATCAGCTAGAGAGAAATGATGTTTTCCCTATTTACCTACAGGGAGAAAACACTTTGAATGAGGCAGATTTCTCATCAAAATGCACGATGGCAAGAAAAAAAGTGGTACAGCATCTTTCAAGTGCTGAAAGGCATGAACTGTCAATCCAGAATTCTATAACCAGAAAAAGTATACTTCAGGAATGAAAGGAAAATTAAGATACTCTCAGATGAAAAGCAACTAAAAGAACTTGTCACCAGCAGACCTACTGTAAAAGAATGGCTAAAGGTTGTTCTGTAAACAGAGAGAACTGATAAAAGAAGGAATCTGAAACCTACAGTAAAGTTTCTCCTCGTAAGTTTTCTAAATTATGTTTGATGATCGAAGCAAAATGGTAACAATTCCTGATGTGGTTGTACAGAGGAGATAAATGAGACAATTTTTTAGTCGGGGAGACTAAAGGGATGTAAAGGGGAGTACGATTTCTATACTTCCCTCTAACTGACAAGTGTTGCCACCAGTGGACTGACAGATGTGCATGTATATATACGTGTGTGTGTGTGTACATGTGTGTATGTATATATGTGTATATATATACACATACAATATAAATGTGTGTATATGTGTGTACAAAATATATGCAATAGCTAAAGCAATAGCTGAAACAACTATACAAAAAGATGCGCTCAAATCAAACTGAATGGTAATCAAATCTGATTTGGTAAATCAAAACTGAATGGAACATACAGAAAGGCAAAAAAAAAAAAAAAAACATAAAATGTAAAGAACAGATAGAAAACAAAAATTTCTCAAAACACACAATTATAGGCACACAGTGGCTAAAGCCCATAGTCTGGAGCCAGTATGCCTGTGTTAAATTCCCGGCCCCAACACACTGGGCAAGTTGCCTAACCTCCCTATGCCTCGGTTACTTTATATGTAAATTGGACATAACAATATTCACTGCACAGGGTTTTGATGAGATTTTAATATGTGAATATTTACAACAGTGCCTGCCACATGGTAAATATTATATCTATATTTTCCAATTAAATAAAATAATTAAATTGATTTCTTAACTAGAGACAAGAAAACATTTAACTCTTCCTCTTTTCTGCCCTTTTAAATTACACTGTGACAAACCTCCTTTCACGTTAGACTTACTCCATATTTCTGATGATTTTTACAATAGACAAGTCCTCTGAAATATGCTTTGATGTTTATATGCAGCCCCACTCTTTTTTCCTAGGCAGAATAAACTTCACAGACTTCTATAAGAGGTCATTTCGACACAGAACTTAATAACTAAAACAATTGGAGTTTTCACCAAATTTGTTTTGCCGGCACACAAAACAGAGAGTAGAAGTTTTTGTGGTGTACCTTGTAAAGGTGTCCTAATTGTTCGTGACTTCATGTATCACTACAAACTCTCCAGGACAGCATAGTATATTGGTTAACAATATGAGCTTCGAAATTCAATCACCTGGGTTCAAATTCCACCTCTGTTCTTTATAAGCTGTACAATCTTGAGCATGTTGCTTAACCTCTTCATGTTTCACTTTCTTCATCTATAAAAAGGAGGAAATAATAGTATCTACTTCACAGGGGTGTTACAAGGATAAAATGAGTTAATCCACCTAAAATATTCAGAGGAGTCCCTGCCATTAAGCCAAAAAGAAACACTAAGTGGCCTAACTTCATCCTGAAAACATGCAGATAAGCAAATGATTATGAATCTCAATGCAAAATGCTGAAGAAAAGAGGAAAAATCCCTACCTCTCTCATTATGTAGCAATGTTAGCTACCAAGAGTGTTATAATAGAGCTCTGGGTTATGTGTTATCACCATCTGTAGCCTGCTAAGCATTCCCTTCCCAATAAATCATACCTTAAGGATGACTGAAAATTCACAAGTAATTTCGCATAAATAATTTTTTTGCATCTGAGCCAATTCTAGCTGCATGCCCATGTGGGAGCTTGGCACATTTCTTTGATGACAAACAGGTTGGCCTGGGAAATAAGGGAATCTCAAAGGCTCAGTGCGTGATTTGTAATCTTCGCAACTTTTGGTTAAAAGGAACTCCGTGACTAAAGGAGTTTATTCTTAGGTTCCTGTAGCTGTAAATCAAAATACAAGATCATGCTTTAGGAGATATTGTTTGCTGTATTTTTAAATGGAGTTTAAAATAACTGTTAAGATCTCTCTTAAACTCTGGGCTTAGAGTATATTCTATTTTGGGATATTATTACTCAGTATATAAACAAGCTATACCAAGATAAACTGTACAAGATTTCATAATTCCCTGCTACTCAAGAATAGCAGCTGGTTGCTGCAAAAATTTTAGTTTCCTCCTTATCTTTAGTTTCTCTTTTCCTCATCTATAATGGCTGATTTCACTCTGGAATCCAGACATGGGACAGACTATAAAAACTATGAATTAACCTATCAATTTTATTCAAACCTTGCAGCAAGATATTCAAGACTCAAAGGAATTTTCCTGTAAAGATCAAATTTTATGCATCATAGGAAGTAGAGAAAATGTTTGGGATTGATACACCTTTCCCCCACTCATACCTAATTAGTATATTGGCAATATATCTCAGATTTCCTATCACAGTTCCAATGTTAAAATGTCTGGCCTATTCTTAGCTCAAATGTCAAATTATTCTAGCAACTCTGATAGCTGAGCATTCTTATTACATTATTAAGTCATCTTATAAGATGAGCCATGTGTCCTAATTTAAGGAGTGAAAAATATCAACACCATGAGACTAGGAAGCTCCCCTTGTTTCTAACTTCTGGGTATGTTCTGCTCATTCTCAGGGCTCAGAGTTTGAGTCTGGATTCTATAACTTGAAGAACCTAATGAGTGTTCCAAAGAAAGCCTCAGAAGAGAGGCCTCTTAAGATTTCTTAAAACCTTCTTCCCTAGTGTTCTTTGGACACCTCACAGATTTAAAGTAGAATTCATGGAAACAAAAAGACTCTGCCTGAAGACTCAGTTGGAGGCTCTCCATATTGAAACCTGTTCTCATAGAGAATAAGTTCAAGGGAACAAGGCAAAGTAATTGAAGTAGACCGAAGAGGCACTCCAGCCTCTATAGCCTTAACAGTATGGACTCTGGAGTCAGACAGCATGGGTTTGAGTCTTATCTCTACAACTTATTAGCTGTGTGATCTTAGATAAGTCATAATCCTCTTTGGTGGTAAAAATAATGTTATCTTCATTACTGTGGATTATGTGAGGATTAAATGAACTAAAACACTAACAATACTGCTTCTAAAATAGTATTTTCTATTTATATATTCTTGTTATTGAGGCTGTTATTAATATTATGTCCACATTGGGAGAAACAGACAATGGATGTTTGGAAAATAACTACTAAAATACACTAAGTGCCTAGAATTTATCCATACTATGCTAAGCACTCAGTATTCAAGGACAAAAAAACATACATATAAATGGGAACAAGAGACAAATCTCCCATGGAGAATAATTCCAAATAATTTAGGTAGATACTTTGCCTTCAAGGAGGTGGAACATATCTCCTTAATGCTTGAGCATAGACTGTACAGAGTGACTTCCTTCCAAAGAATACAGTATGGAAGGGGGTGGGGAGCAAGTAACTATAATGAAGAAACCTGACAAATACTAACTTAGCCAGTTGACCAAGCTCACCATCAACATTATGAAATCATGTTAACTGTATAAACCCAAACCCCAGTCAACTCAAGAGGAAAACAGACAAATCCCCATTAAGGGACATTCAACAACATTGAATTGACAACGTTGAATGTCCTAACTAGGACTCCTCAAAACTGTCAAGGCATCCAAAACAAAGAAAGTCTGAGAAACTATCACAGCAAAGAGAAGCCTAAGAAGATACGACAACTAAATGCTATGTGATAGATTCTGGAACAACCACCACAAAAAAAGACATAAGGTAAAAACTAAAGAAACCTGAAAAAAATATGGATTTTAGTTAATAATAATATAACAATATTGGTGCATTGATTGTAGCAAATGTACCATACTAATGTAAGATGTTAATAATAAGATGAACTGGGTGCAGGATATATGGGAACTCACTTATGATATCTTTGTAATTTTTCTGTATATCCAAAACAGCTCCAAAAAGTGAAGTTTATTTTAGAAAGAAAAAAAAAAAAGAGAGAAGAGCTTGGCTCACAAGGAACTCCCAATGTAATGTGGAAGATGAACAAGTAATGAAATTATAAATTGTAGTACAGTGTATGTAACAATGGAAACATGCAAAATGTATAAAGCCTACAAAGAACATAGAGGGATTAACACTATTATTGTGGGTGGTAAAACAAGGCTTTATGAGAAAGGCATTTCCTGAGCTGCAGGTTTTAGGAATGAATCAGGAGGAAGGGAAGACAAGAACACAGAGGGATTAACACTATTGTTGTGGGTGGTAAAGCAAGCCTTTATGAGAGAGGCATTGCTCAAGCTGCAGTTTTTAGGAATAAATCAGGACGAAGGGAAAGCCAGCCTCCCAAACTGAAAGGATGCCTAGGTAAAGACTTGGAAATTATTGAACTATTTGGTGTTGTCAGGGCACTACATATGAGGGAATGAAATGGCAAGGCAGGAGACTAAAGAGGAATGATGAACCAGATCAGAAAGGACCTGACCTGGTAGCTGGACCAAGGCCTGGACCCCTCTTACCAGAAGAAAACTGAGCCCTTCAAAGCTATTTTCAAAAGGGGATCTGGAAGAGCTAAGCAGCAGGAAACATTGCTAACAGGAATCTCATTCCCTTTAAATTAAAATGCCTGTCATTCCTCACTGCCAGAAATGACAGCTGGAACATACTGGACCTGACCTACTTTTGATTCCATATGACTGCTAATGCCATTGGGCTCAATCTATTGCTGGCTAATAGGCCCTTGCTAGGGAAAGACTTATAACTGGAGAAAAAAACTTAACATTATTAGTCATAAGGAATCCCCCGGAATGGACAGAACAAATATCAAAAGGACCCAGTCCTTTAGACTTGGCCTGGATAAAGACGTGTGCCATCCACAAGACTGTGTGCAGTCCACGTGAATCAGCACCAAGTCAGTAAGTCAGTGAGGGTGGAGAAGTGGCAGACATTCAGCTAGAGGAAGGAGGTGTAAATGCACTTTTACAATCAGCTAGAATTGATGGAAATGTCCTGGGAATTGGGCTCCAAATTGAACACAAACCAGCCACCTAGAAAGGATATTAAGAATACAATTCTCTTCCATCACGCAGAGATACAAACATACTATCACATTAAGAACAGCAATGTGGGTTAAGGATTTGATTGTTCAGATTGAAATACCAATTTATAAAATAAATGAAGATCAGAATTTGTCCAATCAACGCTTTTAGTTGTCAGAATGATGGGGACAGACAGGATTGTTAGATGTCCCACAATGCCTGGGACAGTCCTATCCAACCAACAATTGTCTTGCATTCCACATGCCTTCTTCCCCCCAATTTTTTATTGTAATAAAATACACATAACATAAAAATTTACTATCTTAACCATTCTTTAATTATACTTTAAGTTCTAGGGTACATGTGCACAATATGCAGGTTTGATACATAGGTGTACTTGTGCCATGTTGGTTTGCTGCACCCATCAACTCGTCCTTTACATTAGGTATTTCTCCTAATGCTATCCGTCCCCCAACCCCTCACCCCCTGACAGGCCCTGGTGTGTGATGTTCCCCACCCTGTGTCCAAGTGTTGTAATTGTTCAATTCCCATCTATCAGTGAGAACATGCAGTGTTTGGTTTTCTGTCTTTGTGATAGTTTACTGAAAATCATAGTTTCCAGCTTCATCCACGTCCCTGCAAAGGACATGAACTCATCCAGTTTTTATGGCTGTATAGTATTCCATGGTGTATATGTGCCACATTTTCTTAATTCAGTCTATCATTGATGGACATTTGGGGTGGTTCCAAGTCTTTGCTATTGTGAATAGTGCCGCAATAAACATACATGTACATGTGTCTTTATAGTAGCATGATTTATAATCCTTTGGATATACATCCAGTAATGGAATTGCTGGTTCAAATGGTATTTCTAGTTCCAGATCCTCGAGGAATCACCACACTGTCTTCCACAACAGTTGAACTAGTTTACACTCCCACCAATGGTGTAAAAGTGTTCCTATTTCTCCACATCCTCTCCAGCATCTATTGTTTTCTGACATTTTAATGATCGCCATTCTAACTGGCATGAGATGGTATCTCGGTTTTGATTTGCATTTTTCTGATGATCAGTGATGATGAGCATTTTTTCATGTGTCTTTTGGCTGTATAGCTGTCTTCTTTTGAGAAGTGTCTGTTCATATCCTTTGCCCACTTTTTGATGGGGTTGTTTTATTCTGGTAAATTTGTTTGGGTTCTTTGTTGATTCTCGATATTAGCCCTTTGCCAGATGGGTAGATTGCAAAAATTTTCTCCCATTCTGTAGGTTGCCTCTTCAATCTGATAGTAGTTTCTTTTGCTGTGCAGAAGCTCTTTAGTTTAGTTAGATCCCATTTGTCTATTTCGGCTTTTGTTGCCATTGCTTTTGGTGTTTTAGTCATGAAGTCCTTGCCCATGCCCATGGCCTGAATGGTATTGCCTATGTTTTCTTCTAGGATTTTTGGTTTTAGGTCTAACATTTAAGTCTTTAATTGATCTTGAATTAATTTTTGTGTAAGGTGTAAGGAAGGGATCCAGTTTCAGCTTTCTACTTATGGCTAGCCAGTTTTCCCAGCACCATTTATTAAATAGGGAATCCTTTCTCCATTTCTTGTTGTTGTCAGGTTTGTCAAAGATTAGATGGTTGCAGATGTGTGGTATTATTTCTGAGGCCTCTGTTCTGTTCCATTGGTCTATATGTCCGTTTTGGTACCAGTGTCATGCTGCTTTGGTTACTGTAGCCTTGTAGTATAGTTTGAAGTCAGGTAGCATGATGCCTCCAGCTTTGTTCTTTTTGCTTAGGATTATCTTGGCAATGCAGGCTCTTTATTGGTTCCATATGAACTTTAAAGTAGTTTTTTTAAGTTCTGTGAAGAAAGTCATTGATAACTTGATGGGGATGGCATTGACTATATAAATTACCTTGGGCATTATGGCCATTTTCATGATATTGATTCTTCCTATCCATGAGCATGGAATGTTCTTCCATTTGTTTGTATCCTCTTTTATTTTGTTGAGCAGTATTTTGTAGTTCACTTTGAAGAGGTCCTTCCTAAGTTGGATTCCCAGGTATTTTTTCCTCTTTGTAGCAATTGTGAATGGGAGATCACTCATGATTTGGCTGTCTGTTCATCTGTTACTGGTGTCTAGGAATGCTTGTGATTTTTGCACATTGATTTTGTAACCTGACACTGCTGAAGTTGCTTATCAGCTTAAGGAGATTTGGGGCTGAGACAGTGGGCTTTTCTAAATATACAATCATGTCATCTGCAAACAGGGGTAATTTAACTTCCTGTTTTCCTAATTGAATACCTTTATTTATTTCTCTTGCCTGGTTGCCCTGGCCAGAACTTCCAACACTGTGTTGAACAGGAGTGGTGAAAGAGGGCATCCTTGTATTGTGCTGGTTTTCAAAGGGCATGCTTCCAGTTTTTGCCCATTAAGTATGATATTAGCTGTGGGTTTGTCATAAATAGATCTTATTATTTTGAGATACATACCATCAATACCTAATTTATTGAGACTTTTTAGCATGAAGGACTGTTGAATTTTGTCGAAGGCCTTTTCTACATCAATTGAGACAACCATGTGGTTTTTGTCATTAGTTCTGTTTATATGATGGATTACATTTATTGATTTGTGTATATTGAACCAGCCTTGCATCCCAGGGATGAAGCCAACTTGATCACAATGGATAAGCTTTTTGATGTGCTGCTGGATTCAGTTTGCCAGTATTTTATTGAGGATTTTCACATCGATGTTCATCATAGGTATTGGTCTAAAATTCTCTTTTTTTGTTGTATCTCTGCCAGGCTTTGGTATCAGGATGATGCTGGCTTCATAAAATGAGTTAGGGAGGATTCCATCTTTTGCTATTGATTGGAATAATTTCAGAAGGAATGGTACCAACTCTTCTTTGTACCTCTGGTAAAATTCGCCTGTGAATCTGTCTGCTCCTGGACTTTTTTTGGTTGGTAGGCTATTAATTATTGCCTCAATTTCAGAGCCTGTTATTGGTCTATTCAGGGATTCAACTTCTTTAGTTTAGTCTCAGGAGGGTGTATGTGTCCAGGAATTTATTCATTTCTTCTAGATTTTCTAGTTTATTTGCATAGAGGTGTTTATAGTATTCTCTGATGGTAGTTTTTATTTCTGTGGGATGGGTGGTGATATCCCCTTTATCATTTTTTATTGTGTCTATTTGATTCTTCTCTCTTTTCTTCTTTATTAGTCTTGCTAGTGGTCTATCAATTTTGTTGATCTTTTCAAAAAAACACCTCCTGGATTCTTTGATTTTTGAAGGGATTTTGTGTCTCTGTCTCCTTCAGTTCTGCTCTGATCTTAGTTATTTCTTGCCTTCTGCTAGCTTTTGAATGTGTTTGCTCTTGCTTCTCTAGTTTTTTTAATTGTGATGTTAGGGTGTCGATTTTAGACCTTTCCTGCTCTCTCTTGTGGGCATTTAGTGCTATAAGTTTCCTTCTACACACTGGTTTAAATGTGTCCCAGAGATTCTGGTATGTTGTGTCTTTGTTCTCTTTGGTTTCAAAGAACATCTTCTTTTCTGCCTTCATTTCATTATTTACCCAGTAGCCATTCTGGAGCAGGTTGTTCAGTTTCCACGAAGTTGTGCGGTTTTCAGTGAGTTTCTTAATACTGAGTTCTAATTTGATTGCACTGTGGTCTGAGAGACAGTTTGTTGTGATTCTGCTCTTTTACATTTGCTGAGGAGTGCTTTACTTCCAACTATGTGGTCAATTTTAGAATAAGTGTGATGTGGTGCTGAGAAGAATGTATATTCTGTTGCTTTGGGCTGGAGAGTTCTGTAGATGTCTATTAGGTCTGCTTGGTGC
Organism: Piliocolobus tephrosceles; assembly: GCF_002776525.5. Taxonomy (NCBI): domain Eukaryota; kingdom Metazoa; phylum Chordata; class Mammalia; order Primates; family Cercopithecidae; genus Piliocolobus; species Piliocolobus tephrosceles. Next base: position 43,001,080 of record NC_045442.1, on the reverse strand, counting down.
AGAGCTGAGTTCAATTCCTGGGTATCCTTGTTAACCTTCTGTCTCATTGATCTGTCTAATATTGACAGTGGGGTGTTAAAGTCTCCCATTATTATTGTGTGCGAGTCTAAGTCTCTTTGTAGATCTCCAAAGACTTGCTTTATGAATCTGGGTGTTCCTGTGTTGGGTGCATGTATATTTAGAATAGTTAACTTTTCTTGTTGAATTGATACCTTTACCATTATGTAATGACCTTCTTTGTCTCTTTTGATCTTTGTTGGTTTAAAGTCTGTTTTATCAGAGACTAGGATTGTAACCCCTGCTTTTTTTTGCTTTCCATTTGCTTGACAGATCTTCCTCCATCCCTTTATTTTGAGCCTATGTGTGTCTCTGCATATGAGATGGGTCTCCTGAATACAGCACACTGATGGGTCTTGACTCTTTATCCAATTTCCCAGTCTGTGTCTTTTAATTGGGCCATTTAGCCCATTTATATTTAAGGTTAATATTGTTATGTGTGAATTTGATCCTGTCATTATGATGTTAGGTGGTTATTTTGCCTGTTAATTGATGTAATTTCTTCATAGCGTTGATGGTCTTTACAATTTGGCATGTTTTTGCAGTGACTGGTACTGGATTATATCTTAACCATTTTTAAGTACACAGTTCAGTGGCATTAAGTACATTCATATTGTTGGGCAACAGTTACCACTATCCATCTTCAGATCTCTTTTTATCTTACAAAATTGAAAGTATATGCTAATTAAATGATAACTTCTCATTCTACACTCCTCCCAGCCCATGGCAACTACCATTCTACTTTCTGTCTCTAAAATTTTGACTACTCTACATACTTCATATAGGTAGTATCATATCATATTTATCTTTTTGGGACTGGCTTATTTCACTTAGCATAAAATCCTAATAGTTCACCCATGTCGTAACATATGTCAGAATTTTCTTCCTATATTTATAAGATAAAATGATAATCCATTGTATTATATACAACGTTTTGCTTTTCTATTCATCCATTGATGGACAGTTGGGTTGCTTCTATACTTTAGCTATTGTGAATAATTATGCTAAGCTACTGTAAGTGTTTGTGTGCTCATTTTTCACAAAAAAGTTTAAAAAGTAAAAAAAAAATAAAAATAGGATAAGCTTAAAGAATAAGGATAAAGAGAAAATACTTTTGCACAGTTGTACAATATGTTTTTGTTTTAAGCTGTGCTATTATAAGAAGTCAAAAAGTTATTTAAAAATTAAAAGTTTATAAATTTAAAAAGTTACAGTAAGCTAAGGTTAATTTATTATTGAAGAAAGAAAAATATTTTATACAACTTTAGTGTACCTAAGTGTACAGTGTTTATAAAGTCTACAGTAGTGTACAGTAATGTGCTAGGCCTTCACATTCACTCACCACTCACTCATTCACTCACCCAGAGCAATTTCCAGTCTTGCAAGCTCCATTCATGGTAAGGCCTACATAGAGTCAAGATTATCAGTATCACCGTCTTCTACTTCAACATCTTGTCCCACTGAAAGGTCTTCAGGGACAGTAATAGAAATGGAGCTGTCATCTCCAGTGTGTTATCATACTGGAAAGTCTTCTGAGTTTTAATTATTTAATTTGATTTTTTGAGACAGGGTTTTGCTCTGACACTCAGGCTGGAGTGCAGTGGCACAATCATGATAGCAATGTCTTGTTCTAGAATACCTCTTAAAGGAACTATCTGAGGCTATTTTACAGTTAACTATAATAATGATAAGTATAGCATAGTAAATACTAATCAATAGGAATTTTTCAGCTCCATTATAATTTTACAGGATCACCATAATATGCACAGTTTGTCATTGACCAAAATGTCATTATGCAGCACATGACTGTATTTAATTTATATATGCACAACTACTAGTTGTTTATATACAAAAGTACACAAAAGTTAACTATTTGTATATCAAACCAAATATTCTTAATCACATGATTAACATAAAATGAATATAAAATACTCAAGAAAACAAATTTAGAAAGAGCACAAGTTTTATCTTATGACAGTTCTTAAAACATGGTAGCAAGAACTCAGTTCTTCAGTTCTGCTACTAATTAACTCTATGAACTCTGTAAGACACAGTAAGGTTTATAATAAGCTAAAGGATCAGAAAAACCTAGATTTTTAAATTATGGTGTAGCAGGGCATTGATTTGCACAATGCAGCAATACAACTGAGCTTTGCAATAACAACAAATAAACAAATCAGATCTACTTTTCGTAGGTCTGATTTCATCTTTATGAGGCTCCCATTTCTACCAGTGGTGGAAAAAATACTTAAATTTGACAATTTAAGGTAAAGTAAATTTCAGATTTTTGAAAGTTTCCTTCAGACCAAGAGATGATTGTGACACCCCCATGAATAAGAGTGGTCTATCCATAGAGAAGAAAGAAGATCATGATTTAAGTCATATGAGAGGACTGTAGCATTTTGCTAAGACAGATGTAAGGATGCATGGGCCTAGTGAGCTAGAAATGGCTCAGTGTGTCAGTCAGTGAAGACAGTGAGGTAGAAGGTGGGACTTTGAGAATTTGAACACTGGACCAGATTGAGGACTAGCTAATACAGGAGGAGGGTAGAAGCAGTTTTACATTAGACACGCCCA